>NC_133340.1:35143858-35477192 GCF_030506205.2 Paramisgurnus dabryanus
CTAAAAAGATAACATAATTAAACTTCACCTAAAGTTAACTATGGCGACGTCTTGTATTGAGAATATTCTGCTAAAAATGAGAAAAAACTAAATTAAAAATAATTTTGAACAAAGATGTAATAACTGCAATTAAATTAAATGCTGGAAAAGAAAAATAAATAATCAAAGCTCTGTCGAGTGTCATGAGACATGAAACTACAGTACCACACCGATATAGGAAATTGGTTGCCTGAGACAATGGTCACACAGTTTTTCGGTCACTGCACAAAAATAATTGGCCACAGAATGCAGTGAATGGCCAATCAGAAACAAGATTTCCTAAAAGCAATGACAACTTTAAGTTTTATTATGGATAATAATTATAATACCATACAAGTTCATTTCAAATTTATTTCTGTAGCACTTTTTACAATTTTGCATTGTAGCAAAGCAGCTCTCATTTAAATACAGAGTAGTGCAAGCAAAAGGCTTATGAAAAATATCAAATGTATGTTTTTGTACATTATGTATGTACATTATGTTTACAAAATACATGTACATTAGGAATTGTAAATTTGTAGTGCTATAATTTTTTTTGAAAATTACCTTTTTGGTTTGCTAAAGACGAGGGGAGACGACGAGCATGAATTACAACTGCTCGGAGAGGTTTGGCAGCCAGGCAAGAATTAAAGGACCTGTAGCTAACTTTGTATACCTTGTTATACATTGTACACTCAACTAAAGGATGATTAGGAACACCTGTTCAATTTCTCATTAATGCAATTATCTTATCAACCAATCACATGCCAGTTGCTTCAATACATTTAGGGGTGTGGTCCTGGTCAAGACAATCTCCTGAACTCCAAACTGAATGTCAGAATGGGAAAGAAAGGTTATATAAGCAATTTTGAACGTGGCATGGTTGTTGGTGCCAGACGGGCCGGTCTAAATATTTCACAATCTGCTCAGTTACTGTGATTTTTTTTCAAGCACAGCCATTTCTAGGGTTTACAAAGAATGGTGTGAAAAACATCCAGTATGCGGCAGTCCTGTGGGTGAAAATGCCTTGTTGATGCTAGAGGTCAGAGGAGAATGGGCCGACTGATTCAAGCTGATAGAAGAGCAACTTTGACTGAAATAACCACTCGTTACAACCGAGGTATGCAGCAAAGCATTTGTGAAGCCACAACACGCACAACCTTGAGGCGGATGGGCTACAACAGCAGAAGACCCCACGGGGTACCACTCATCTCCGTTAAAAATAGGAAGGAGAGTCTTCAATTTGCACGAGCTCACCAAAATTGGACAGTTGAAGACTGCCTGGTCTTGATTTCTGTTGAGACATTTAGATGGTAAAGTCAGAATTTGGCATAAACAGAATGAGGACATGGATCCATCATGCCTTGTTACCACTGTGCAGGAGGTAGTGGTGGTGTAATGGTGTGGGGCACACTTTAGGCCCCTTAGTGCCAAATGGGCATCGTTTAAATGCCACGCCCTACCTGAGCATTGTTTCTGACCATGTCCATGCCTTTATGACCATCATGTACCCATCCTCTAATGTCTACTTCCAGCAGGATAATGCACCATGTCACAAAGCTCAAATAATTTCAAATTAGTTTCTTGAACATGAAAATGAGTTCACTGTACTAAAATGGCCCCCACAGTCACCAGATCTCAACCCAATAGAGCATCTTTGGGATGTGGTGGAACGGGAGCTTCGTGCCCTGTATGGGCATCCCACAAATCTCCATCAACTGCAAGATGCTATCCTATCAATATGGGCAAACATTTCTAAAGAATCCTTTCACACCTCAATGCCACGTAGAATTAAGGCAGTTCTGAAGGCGAAAGGGGGTCCAACACAGTATTAGTATGGTGTTCCTAATAATCCTTTAGGTGAGTGTATATATTGTATTTAATATTACACAGTAATGTTAGCTCAGTTACATAGTTGATACGCATTAGACATGATAACAAATGTAATTCACAAATTCATTTATTTCCCTTTTTTATAAAAAAGAAAAACTACTGTAAAAGCCTTTGTTGTTATTGATTCTTGTGGAAGTCTACCAGAAGTTGCGCTTAGTCCACAAAAGCCGTTTGTTTATGTTGCTGCTGCTGAAACTGTCTATACGGGCAAACCAGGAGGTACTTTATGATTTTGATATGGAATATAGGTTTATCATGATAATCGCTGTATAACATCATCACCGGTCACATACAATGACAGTTTTTCAGAGGGTGATGGGTTAAGCTTTCCATTTGATCTGATTTCAATAAGCTCCAATACGAAAGCAGGGCGGTATTATACATTTTTCAAATTAATTCAAAATCTGTAAGTATTTTTAAAAATAAATCCTTTCAAAAACACTGTGGATGAAGCAATCTATCAAGCACTAGACCTAGTAACAGGTGCAAAGAACCTATAAATCTAATCAGGATTAATGAGTCATTTTCCAGATGTGTTAATCCTGAATCAGATAGGTATGTATTAATCTCCAGGATTAAACCTGAATTTAAGAGAATAATAAACTTGACTTGATTACAGTCTGACAGGTTTTGCTGATAATGGAGGAAATATTTCTCAGTGTTCTCAAAGAAATAACGTGCCGTAGCCACCCGGAGAGTAACAAAGAGCAAAGGGAGAAACAAAACTTGTTCTTAGGGAACCAGCAGACATCTCATGAGACACAAAGCGAAAGGAAGAGAGCTTTTGTGAGACAATTAAAAATTTATAAAGTATGACACCGTGGACGAGAGTCTGATGAATTTAAAACGTGTATAACATCTGGCACGCAAGCACTAACAACTAAACAAAAAAAAAAACAGTGGGAGAAAGAGACATACTGTAGAATAAACTTGTCAAAGTATGTGTAAAATGCTTTTATATGCATACATTGCATACATTCATACGAGTGTGGGCTTATACTGTATATTTACATTTTTTTGCATATTTATACTTAATAATTTACTTACCAGTAATCAATCGTTTTTAAAGTATTCAAGTGTTACTGATAAAGTGAAACTAAATTCTTATTTCAGAATTTATCAAGTTGACTATTATTCTTAGTTAATCATAAATTGTTGTAATATGCTTATGATTTGTGAATGTAATGCTCAGTTAACTTAAACTTGATGACGTATATGCATCTGCATATGCGACCTCCGGAGGCTGCAGCTTTCCGGTTGAGAAACGGCCAAAGATGACCGGCGGGCCAGATTAAGATGATTGTAGGGCCGCACTTGGCCCGCGGGCTGCCAGTTGACTAGCCCTAAACTAAAGGAAATGTAAAATCGTGAATCATATAATTGGTGCTCTTTAAAGGATTCGTATTGGTTTTTAAAGTTAAAGTATTAGATGTGGTCATCAGTGATGGGCAGTAACGCGTTAGAAGTAACGCGTTACTGTAATCCGATTACTTTTTTCAAGTAACGAGTAAAGTAAGGGATTACAATTGCAAAACGAGTAATTAGATTACTGTTACTTCCCCGTTAGCAGACTGCGTTACTGCGTTATTTTTTAATCTTGAATTTGTTTCATGAGACTCTCTCGTGCCGTGACGCGAGTCGGGTGACAATGACGTATGAGCACCGCGCCGTCAGTCAGTGTATTGTTGAACGTGAGAAGACAACATGGAGCGCGGAAGAGAACAAGACTATGCAGAGTTTAATGCTTTGATGTACCGACATTACTTTGAGTTTAACCCAGTTAAAGGTGACAAAAACATCAGCGTCCGCTGTACACTCTGCGTGGGAATAAAACTTTTATCCACAGCGAAAAATTCCACCTCAAAACTAAGCAAACACCTAGCAAGCCGGCACAGCAATGTGAAACTTACTGAAAAAATCCCTGAACCCCCAGCTGACATGACCGCTGCGGCTCCATCTCATACACGTCCACACGAAATCTGATGTAAAACAACTGACTATATATCTGTATTTCATGGATTATACGCATTTGTGGACAAGCTGACGTGACCGCTGCGGCTCCATCTCACGTTCACGCGAAATCTGATGTAAACAACAGACTACTATATTTCATGGATTATACGCATTTGTGGACAAAAAATGTCATTTGATGAATTTTATTAGACTGATTTTATGGGTTATTCACACAACTGAAACAGACCGGATTCGACTTGCGATAGTTATAAGGTAAGAAGTCCCGTTTATATTTTGCATGTTGTCATCTGAAATTCTGTAACAAAATACTATATTTATGATGCTTGAGCATGTATCTCAAAACAGAGACCCTCACCAAACACTGATGCTAAACCCGTAGACCTTTTAAACGATGTATAGTAATGTTGATATTAATATTATTAATGTTTGTAGACAGTATGCTATATAGATATTGTTAGCAGGCTTAAAAAAAAACGACGCTGTCACGCCCACGAATTAGTGCGCGTCGAGAGGTTAAATCAGATAATGTTTCATTTGATTCAATTTCAGATGATGGAATATGCAGAAAGAATAGAATTAGGCTGAAAGGTCTTGGCCCGGTTGCATAAAGCACCTTAAGTTTTTCTCTTAAGTATGACACTTAAGGGGTAAATTCCCCTTACCTACAGTAAGAGAAAAATTTAAGGGTGTTGCATACAGTATAATCCCATAAATGGTTCTCTTAGGTAAGGGTAATCGTTAAATGTTTCACGACAGCGACCCAGGTTTATAAAATACTATTGTTGCCATGGAGATGCAACAGAAAAAGCTTAAGTTTTTTTTGCAACACCCTTAAGTTTAAGGGAAAATTACACTTAAGGTGCTTTATGCAACCGGGCCCTGTTGCATACTGTAGCATATTCAGGTCGTGCATCATGTTTTTGAAAAGTAATTAGTAAAGTAACTAGTAAAGTAACTAATTACTTTTGAAAATAAGTAATCAGTAAAGTAACGGGATTACTTTCTTAGGGAAGTAATCAGTAATCAGTAACTAATTACTATTTCCAAGTAACTTGACAAACACTGGTGGTCATATTACAGTTTACATTTTAGTGTCCATCCAAATGCACTCAAATGCCAATGTGAGAGAAAAATCCCAAGCAGATTTAACATTACATGTGTTAGATAAACACTTTGTGTAAATATACCTATGAATACTAACAAGATTGCTCTCTCTCTCTCTCTCTCTCTCTCTCTCTCTCTCTCTCTCTCTCTCTCTCTCTCTCTCTCTCTCTCTCTCTCTCTCTCTCCAGATGTCATCATTTGGTTTCCATCCTCTGGTCCAGATGGATGACTAGTTTCTCTATTCGGTGGAGAGATGAGTCACACCAACACTCAACAGAAAATTCTAATAAAGTGATGCTGCCACCATTTCCATGGTTAAATGAATCTGAATGTCCTTACTATTAAAGCTGTTTGAAGTTCAACAAACAAATATCATGATTTTCCAATATTATCTGTCTACCAAACATGACATCAACATTTCTTTTGCTTTATTTAGCTTTATGTAGAGACCAACTACAGATCAAATCTAATTTTTTATTATTATACTTTAAAGCATAACTAAACCCCTGGTCAGAGCCTGACTCCACCCACTGCAATATTTGAAAAATGCAAGAAAAGTGGGCAGATCCCAACGGAGATAGAGGGGACGAACTAAGTGTGTGGTGAGATCGTAACAAGGGCGTGGTGAGCTTGAACCTGCTTACGTCACGAGTCATTTTTTGGACCCAACATCCAATAGGAAAATTCAACTGCAGTAGCCACCGTTCAACCTGAAGAGGGCAGCACTCAGACGTTTTTACACCATATATTGTAGTATTGAAACACTTTATATCCAAATGTCAAAAAACTTACTAAAGTCAATGAACAGCACTAATAAAGCCTCATTCTTACAGATCATTAACTAAAAAAAGTTGGTTTAGGGTTTAGTTACTCTTTAATAATTTTTCTTTCAAAAAAACAGACCAAAAGTTTTATGACTCATCTTATTACACACAAAATGTACCTACCCAATCACGTTTTTATATAAATGCATCAACACATTGAAAAAAACAACGTATCCATCAAGCGATTTAATGGGTCTTTAATAATAAACCTAATACTGCAAACACAAAGGGGTCTCTGCCACCTTTTAAATCCAGCTACCTACTTCCTGGCTTGTTGAAACCCTGCTGTGTTCCTTCAGAAATGTTAATTTAACTGTGACCAAAGTGTCGCCGTCTCCAATAAAAGCTTCTAAACCGGTACTGCATGAACAATTGTGAAAACATGAAAGGTCCTAAACTTCTCATAGGTCAATGCAGAAAGACCTTAAAAGCCAAAATAATAAATCAATTAAAAAGCAGAGACGTTTCTGTTCAAAATCCCTCCTGCTGTCAGCTCGGAAACCTTTATTTCTTTGTTCTTCCTCCTTCTCATGTCCTTGTCATATTCGTTCAACTCAAAAAATCTGTTTGCCGCATATCGGCTCCTTTAAAAGTACTTTTAACATCTCCTTTGCGTCTTCCTTTAAATTTTAGATTAGCAAAAATGACGTGACTCTAAGCAATATGTTTGACTGACAGTTGCAAACCTTGTGTCTCTAAGACACCACAGAGAAAACCAATTATTTGGTAAAAAAAATATATATTTTACGTGGCTTTCCTAGTCCTTTTGTTCAGCAAGTTTCAACTGAAATAAAATTTAATGATGTCTTCTGCATTTTCCTGCCAGTCTACTTACAAATTAGTAACTTCTTGTGTAAATGGTAAGGTGGGTAAGGTATAAAAAAATCTGGATTTAATTAAGTGCCGAAACAACTTCTAAATTGTTCCCAGTGGAAATACAGAATTAAAGTGCACCTATTTCATTTCTAAAAAAACATTGTTATTTTGTGTATTATAATACAATGTGTTTGCGTGGTTTATGGTTCAAAAAACACATATTTTCCACATACCATACATTTTTGTAGCTCCAGATTTCCTAGTCTTCCTGAAATGCTTTGATTTTGTACAAAACGGTTTGAAAAGTGCTGTGTCCTTGATTGGCCAGATAATCTGTACGTTGTGATTGGTCTAAATACATCTGACGTCATCCGGAAATGTGACGCTCCTTACTATGTTTGAAAGATTTGAATGCTAACAGGGGTTAATCTACAGGCTGTGAGTCCGAAGTGGGAGGAATTATGATAATGTCGGTCTTTACTACATCACCAATCCCAGGAAGTAAACTGTTGCCTACAATCCGTGTGTTTGTTGTAGTCCAAGAAAAAAGATTTACATTGGAGATGATAACTCGCGTCATCGTTTACCTCGGGGTATGTACCTTTTGCATATCTTTAACATGTACTAATACACACTTATATAGCAAAGTACATATAAAATCGTGAATCGGATAATTGGTTCTCCTTAATATTCTTATAAAGCAAACTATGTGTTGTGGATTTTACAAACTGCACTTGTGACAGTAGGCCAATGACATGACATGCATATTTTTGAGTCCAGCGGCATTGTACTATAAAAATAACTTTATTCTATAAAACCTATTTAGTTTGGATATATTTTCAGTATTTTTCAATAATAAATACAAATTTTTGTTGCTATCGCAAACTTGTAAAATGGCAACTGTCTGTACAAATGAGCAGCTTAGGAAAACTGTAAAAACAAAATTAATTCTTAAAAATTAAAAATATGATACCTTGGCATTAAACCTTCCCTATAAACATATTTCATAAATATCAGTAATAGTTGGGATGTTTGGATAATTAAAAACCTTCTGTCCAACTAAATTTGGATGTTCTCAAATGTCAAGGTAGTCCAACCACATAATTTAATAAAAGGTTAAGATGCATAAACAGTAAACATGACAAACATTGCATTATCCAGTGAACCACTCTTTATGGCTGAATGCAAGTTTGTAAATTTCTATCAAATACAGAACAAAAATTATTTATAAAATGTTACCCTGTCTGTGAAAACAAATCTTAAATCACTTTATAGTGCAAAGAAGATTTTGTGGAAATATAACCTTGATATCTTTAATATTAACTGAGTAAGGTCATGTCAAAGATTGAAATCAATGACAGAAATTAAACGTTTGATGCTCCTAATCTTAAAGGAACAGTATGTAGGATTGTGGCCAAAACTGGTATTGCAATCACAAAACTTGTGGCTAAAACTGGTACTGCAGTCACACAGCTGGTGGCCAATACACAAAATGACAACATAAACATCAGTTGAGGGCTGCAACTCTGCAACAATGACTATATCCTGGCCGGACCACTGTTGTCAGTGATATAAGTATTTGAAATGAAAATGATTTCTTAATGTCTAGTGACATATCAGGGCCATTTTATGATTAATTGATATAAATTTCTTACATACTGTTCCTTTAAATGAGACTTTAGGCTGGATTTCACAGACAGAGTCACAAATATTACCACAATAATAAAAATATATTTAAAATTAAACTTTTATAAACATTATGTCTATATAAACGTACCTGCTATACTCAGGTAAATGAAAGGGCTGGTTTTGTTTTCTCCATTGCGTTCATTCACAGCTTGCACATAATACCGGCCTGCGTCTGCTGCTGTTGTACCCAACACCACGAGCTGATTCTCCAATGTTATTGCTCTGAAATTAAGAAAAAAAGAGCATTTTATTATTTTTATGCTGTGTTGCTCCAATCGCTCATTTCAAATCATTACAGTCCTGTAGCTCAAATGGTGGAGAATGGCACTTGCAAGCAACACTACGGTCATAGGTTTTGTTTTCGAAGAATACACTGATAATACAATGTATAGCTAGAATGCACAGCGTGAAAGCATGAATGTAAATGGATACACACAGATACTTATTCACGAAGTAAAACTTTTTGCCTCTAGAGGACAGAAAAACTGATAAAAGATAAACAAAACAAAATGAATTAATGAAGAAGAGAGAGTGGTCTTCTGTGTTTCTCTCTGGTCGATGTTCAATAATGCTCTTGTGAGAAATGTCAATAGCGCTTTCGCATTTTCACACACATATAACACAATCGCACTTTTATATAAGCAAGTTTTTAAAAGCACTAAGAGCTTCTCTATTTAGTCACCACGACTAAAGTGTCACAGCCCGAAAAACCTGCAGAAAGTCTGGTAGGGGAGAGCGGGGCACAACCTAACGCTTTTTGGTTTTGGCTCAATCATTCAAAAAATCTTTGAGTTTGATTAATTATATTTTTACACAAGCAACACACACACACACATCTTTGCTATAAATGACCATTTGAAGTTTGTTTCTATTGCTTACCATTATTGGAAAATTACACCAAATGTGACAGAAGTGCAAACTTTACAACTTACCCCATAGGTGGGGTTCATTGTAACAGGCAGGGGGTTAGTTGTAACACTTGCTAAAAATTAAGTTTGCAGGCAATATTATTTTGTCTGTATACTTGAAGTGGATATTGATTATATATCTGTCTATAATAGACAGGTATTTACACTATTCATCCCTCATCTAACCATAGTTCAATTATAAATGAATACAAATGTCTAAATATGTGAAAAAAGCAGCACAATTATGACAAAAAAAATTATACTGTATGTGATCCAGTTTGTAAAAAAAGTCTCAAAATTAAATTCTGAGATAATGAGCATCAAAGTCTGATTTTAGCCATTCATTTCATTATGATTTCAATCTTTGACGTGACCTTATTCAATCAATATTAAAGATATGAACAAAAATAAATGTTGACACACAATTTTTAAAAAGACTGGCACATTTATTTTGTTGGCAGCCAGCAATTATTCGTGTGTAGCCTTTTTAAAACAAAAGCATGAATTACGCTAACGTTAGCGGTTTTCATATCATAAGTGCTGAGGGGTTAGTTGTAACACAGCGTTACAATTAACCCCGCTGGGTCAAAATATTTTCAAGCCCACAAAAAAAGTTGCTAAGAGCTGCAGACATATTTCAAAACGATGCTATGTTTTAGTAAACAAGACACTGATTAATATGACATAGCATTGGATTTGGTATCTTACACACCCAACTTAGAAACCGAAAAAAACATGTGATGAAAAAAATTACATGCCACCAAAACACTCTTTCATCAATAACTCTCTGGACAAACATTATACATTTCCATAAATTTGCGGGAGACCGTCTTTTGGCAGCGTGAAAACAATACAGAAAAAACAAATCGCTCAACGCTGTGCAACAATGTAAACGGTCTGTGTTACAATTAACCACGTGTTAGTTTTTGCCCCTACTGGAAAATCCTTCCTAAAAAATAGTACAAGTCAAACGAAAAATCCTAACAGCTTTGACTGTAATAATTAAAATACAAAACAAAAACTTTAAACTACAGCTTACCATCTCTAAACCATCATAAAATCATCTTACAGGTATACTGTTGCAGAGAAAGTAGGGGTAAGTTGTCACAATGTGAACCTGCTGCTTATTTTTTAACACTTTATTTTTACTATTCATTATAAAAGGAAAGTAGTTGCTGTTATAAAACCTTTATTTATTCCAACCCCATTTCCTTTCAGATTAAAAAATGTTGTATGGTTTTAAGTGTGCGTAATAATGGTCAGAAATAGGAAGAGTGGTTGTAAATATTCATTTCCTTGCTTTATTCGAGGGGCCAGAGGAACATAAACAGAATGTTCATAAGAAAATAATACAAAAACATCTAAAATAAATAAATTATGCAGGATTAGAGCGGCCATACACTTATACAAGGCTCGTATAATTAATCATTTATTTATATTTTAAAAGACTTATTTCATGCTTCAGAATAAAACATGGATCTCAGAACATAAAAACGCAATATACATTGTGGAAATTCATATGACAAACCTAAGCAGCATTAAACAGTACAGTGATTTCAGCTAGCTTCTCTTCAATGTAGTTATTATTACAATTTCCATGACATAACCATAAAAGCATGTTAAACCCCCAGGTGAAATGATACCCTTGGGAAGGCATACTGTAGGGCTACTGTGAGCAACTTTTATGGACCAATGAAAACTACACTTCAAAAAAATGCATTCATTTTTCAACCCAGCATTGGGTCAAAAAGGGACAAGCATAGCCGTTGGGTTAAATAAACCAAGAATTTTTTCATATTTGACTGAACAATGGGTTAAAACAACCCAGCATACGTTAAATTACAACCCAATGGCTGGGCTCGTCCCTTTAAAGCAACACTATGTAATTTTTTTACCTTTAAATAATGTCTCTAAAATTATTTCAGTGATAGAACAACTTTCAACTGGACAAATTGTACTATTGCTGCAACCTGAGCAGCCTCCTAGCTGCTACAAGCACACTCTGAAAGTGGCGGTGGAGGGTAGGAAACACAGCCCCGCCCCTCCCCCTGCCTGCAAAAGAGTGTCTGATACCAGGCACTGTTGCGCTTTTCAACCACATGGGGGAGCTGTAAGTCATTTTTACATGGAAACTACATAGTGTTGCTTTAAGAAAATAATACATTGTTTAGAAGAGTACATATGCATAAAAGACTAAAATAATGTTATAAGAACTCAGAAAAAGCAAAACAAGTTTGAATAGGAAAATGGAAATACATTCAGCGCAGCTTTATTTAGACATTACTATGTTAAGGCACAGTTCTCCACAGTCACACCCCAAATCTTGACGCAATGGCAAAACTACTAAACCATGGCCAAAATCTACAGTAATCTTTAAACAGAGCAACTTTGTGCTCGAGTCTCTCTGTAATGTCAATAAAGTCGAGTCATGGGTGACTGTCCTCATTTAAATATATAGAGCTCTTATGTAAAGATTTAGGAGACTGTGGAGTTGTTTCGATTATCAGACACTTTGGTACACTAATGTGTGCAAGCATGCATAGAAAGAGTCAAGGTGAATGGCTAGGAACCGTCAGAAACAAAGTGCTCTGCCCTCGAAATTCACCGTGGCAGGGCTTTTAGGGCAGGAAATGCGAATCAGAACAAGCAAACAAGCAGAAAGATGGAGTAAAAGATGTGGTGAGATATTTAATGAGCACTGGGTGTTGTTCATTTGCAGTTCAAGGTGAAATAAAGTCAAGAAGGAGAGAGAGAGAGATAGAGAGAGGGAGGGGGTTTGGGCGAGCGAGAGCAGTGACAGGAGAGAGAAGTAAAGGAACCACATTGAACGTCAAGAATAAGCGTTTTAATCTGTCTCCTGTAAGGAAAGATTGTCCCTTTGAACTCAGAGTCTTTAATTCAACCCTTTCCGTCTGGGGGAAAACTGAGGAAAGGAAAAAATGGAAAGTCTGGCAGTCTGGTTGAGTCCAAAATAAATTCACAGTGGAAAAATCACAGCATGGGATGTTTTGACACATTCAGCTCTGACTTCTGAAAAAAATGTGGTGTTTCGGGTTTATTTAACAGACTAGATTTAAGAAAGTTAAGTGTGTAGGGTGAAGTGCGCAATTTTTCAATGTTAAAATATTTCCTCCCGTCTCGGTTGAACGCGAAGAGACATCTGTATGTAAGCCATTTGTAGGTAGACTTGCCAGAAGTAGAAAGAAGATAATCGTGGCTCTGTGGCGCTTTTTAAACATTGATACGTTTGTCTGTGTGGGACGACTTCAAGCTCCATCAATAGCATGATTTGTGGTTGGACCGAGCACTTGCTTGTCCTTGCTTGAAGTTAAAAATCTGTACTAGAAGGTTAAATGTTCCTGTAGCTTAGTTGGCAAAGCATTGCGTTAGCAGAGCACAAGATCATGGGTTTGATACCAGGAAACACAAATACTGATAAAATTTATTGCTTGAATTCACTGTAAGTTTATTTGGATAAAAGCGACTGTAAATGCTGTCTGTACTTTTAGTACTGCATGTGTTAAAACATTAAGGGTGTAACAGTACACCAATTCTTACCCCGGATTTCCACCGACTGCAGAGCGGCTGCGTGCTGAAGTGACGAGGACCAATGAGGTCTCACAAATTCACGTGAAGATCGCGCGATACCTAGTTCTGTCTCTGCCCATTATTCCGTTGACTTATGACGTTCCAGCCCAGATCACAACATGAGAACTCACGTAGACAGAGCAGTACATCATATCCATCCAAAATTCAAAAAATAAGAAGGCTGCTAAAACATTTATTTATGCTCTATCTTTAATGTATTTATTTGAAACTCCCACTGGCTCTATTCTTGTCTATTATTTGTTGTTTCTGTATTAATGACTTTATTTGTGTGTGTTTGTAATGTTTGTATTGCAAATATTTAAAAAAAAAACACGAGTTCTCGCGTATTCAGGTATGATCACGCGATAAAGTCATGGCTCCGCCCTGCGGAGCTGTCCGGCATCCGTCAAAAATAGAAGCTCTGCGTATTTGTGCCGGAGGGCTGCGGATGGCCGGAGCTGTGACGGATTCGGAGCGCAGTCAGTGGAAATACACACATTGACTTGAATGGAAACCGATTGACTCCGCCGCCGTTCCGCAACGGATCCGCAGCCGTTCCGCAGTCGGTGGAAATCCGGGGTTACCAAACCATTTCGGTGTACCGAATGCAAGCTCTAACAGTAGGCCAGTTTTACGTGCGGAACACACTTCAAATCGTAATTCCTGCACAAGCATTTTAAGTGGCGGACCGCACATTTGTTTAAAGGCGAACACGTTTTTTTTATTCTACTGCACTACTTTTTTATTGCTTTTCTATGTAAACACTTGCTAGATGGGCGTGTTTGACCGTTACGTGCAAGTCTTGCATCTTTCGCAGCTTTTGGCGCTAGTTTTTCAGGCAACAAAGCTCATCAATGTCAGGTCCAGAAAAGTGGACCAATCAGGAAACCCCTGAGGCGGGGCAAGTGTTGCAAGGTTTTGCTGACAGTTGCAAGTTAGAATAGCAATTTCTGTTATTCCTTTATATTTTATCTTATTTTATTTTGTTTAATTTTAAAATATGTTTAAAATGTAAACTATTTTACTTAGAGGTAGACTGATTAATCGGTTTTGCCGATTAATCGGCACCGATAGTTCATTGGGTGGAACAATCGGCTATCTGGAAAAAATTCATTTTGATAGTTTTTCTGAGTGCATCCGTTACTTCATATCGTTATGAAGTAATGAATTTGCTGAATAGATGCTGCATTTGCAAAGAAACAACAGCAGGAACCAAAGTCTGTCTTCAAGGCTGACAAGAAATAATATTAGTACCTCAAACTGTTGTAACAAAAATACACATAGATAAATCCAAGCCAAATGTTTAATTTCATAATTATTACCATCGATTGCATTAATTTATATCCAGCTGGTTACTTTTATCCATGATTTATCCATATTTTAAGTTAATAACGACATGCAGCTGTTGGATACGTTAACATATCCAACTAATCAAAATATGAATTCTTTTATATTATCATTACTGCAATAAATCTTTTATTATTTAGATAAGACAATCATTAATTGTTAAAACAGAAGCAAATAAAGTACAAGACTACACATATAATATACATTTATGTAATTTCAATTTAACCAGTGGGAGAATTTCACAAAATATTACTTCAATACTTATTAATATAATTACTATATATTTTTTTATTTATACATTTATTTAATTTAGCACATTTTCATGGTTCAGTACTATTGTTTTATAACTTTTGTAATACATTTCAGAACTGTTTTACTTTTATGGCCCTATCTTGCACCCAGCACAATTGACTTTGTCAGTGACGCATGTATCATTCGTATTTTGCACCGGCGCACAGTGGGTTTTTCCCTCCACAGACGCACGTCGGCAAACTAGGGAATTAACTTGTGCTCCCTGGGCGGTTCAGCGCAAAAAAGGAGGCGTGTTGCGGCGCAAACCATCCCTGATGCTATTTTGCAGTTTCGAAAAACAATTGCGCCACTGACCAAAAAAAAAACTAGTCTAAAGTCAGTGGCTCGTTGCGCGTTGTTCATTATGCTATTTTAAGGGCGCATGCTTGACAATAATGTATAGCATGCACAACGCGCACACAATTTGCTTATCTAATCTAAACAGATGCAACAGTTATTTTTGCAAATCATAAATTGTTACAATAAAAAATATTAATACACGAGATAAGGGGAATCATAGTGGTGAGCATTGTGGTGATAGTTTTTATTTATTGTGTGGCTGCGTTAAAAAATTCTCATGCAATTTAAATATTTTCATAAGTTTGTTGTGTGGCTGTATTACGTTTATTTTATGTAAATAATAATTAAAATGTTTTCATAAGAAACCTTAATGTATATGAACTTGATTTGTAAGTGTTCTTTGGGGTTGGACCTTGCTTGCGTTTCTTGGGTCTGATTTCAAAGCCCCCAAACCCTTTCAGGGTGAGGGTGGACGCAGATCTGTGTAGAGGCAGATCCACCTCCAGTTACACAGCGTGCCCGAATTATGCTGGCAAGCTTGGGATTCCCCCGTCTCCTGACATCATTGTAGCGCTTGGCGCAACGATGGGGATGCCAGCCGATGAGACTGTGGCTATTTCCTCTCACGCCTGTTTATCCGTCGCTGATTTGGGCGGGTTTCTTCCATCCCCATACAAAACAACTTCTCCGTCTTTGACTGCTCTTACAAGAACGTGGGTCTCCTCGGCTGTGAACCGCTCCTGGCGTGCGCATGGTAAATCCGTCATAATAATAGCAACCCGCCATGGAACTTGTGCCCTTGCGTTTAAAGGGAATGTTGGATAGCGTTCTATAATACTGGATTATAATTCATCAACTTTTAAGTTTATTCATGAAGAGACACTGTAAACAGGTGGTGTTGTTAACACAATAAACTAAGTTTATTTATGAAAAGACACTGTAAAACAATTAAACCTCAGGGGGTGTTTGTAACCCAAATTTGACCCGTAGATGAAAGCGGTCTTCAGATATACAACTCTTTGATGTCTTAATCTATTCATCACAAAGGTTTTTGAACTGTTAGCCTTTAGGCTCACATCACTGAGTATCTGCTGAAATGTATAATGTAATGTATACATATTATGTGGTTTTAAGATTGTGTTTTGTAATATTATTTTAAAGGTCATGGTGCGATGAGTAAAAAGGTCTCATTTCTATATATCTAAAATAAGATGGTTCAAGGGTTTAGATAGAAGATGCATTTCTTTGAGAGGTGGGGTTTTTGCCAGGACACCTCTGGCTATTTTGACCAGATGTTCTTTAGGATCATTTGGTGCAGGTCAAACTGGACTTTGTGGTTTTACGATGTCTTTGTCTCACGCTGTGTATAAAAGGTGGCCTGGCTAGATGTTCGGGGAGCCATTCTGTACTCAGAAGCTCCCACACTTTGTGTGTATTCAAACCTTATGGAAGAAATCTTTAACAAGAATCTTCCTAGACCACTTCGTGTGTCTTTGATTGCCAGGTATGCTTTGTATTTTGTGAAATGTTCATTTTTCTATGCTGATCTTTAAGTGAATGTTTTGATATATTTTTGATGGATTTGAATAACCAAATTATTGATTTAAGTGTAACCTGCCTGGCAAAATAAATTGTTAATCTTTATTCATTCTAAAAACTTGTCAAATCTTTATTATATTTTCAGGGTTTAAGTTAAATGTATTGAAGGGGGCATAGATTAGGAGAATTGCCTCTATTGAAAATATTACTGGAGTAATTGCCTCCCCGTTTAAAGGTTAGATGGAGTATCCTCAACCTAAAACATAGATGGATCCTCTTATTTTCAATGTGTTTGGAGAAACCTCTAACTTTAACTTAAGTTAGAAGGAGAATGCCTCTATGCCCAGCTGTATGGAACTGCCTTAGCACCTTCAGAATTACACCTTATTCCCTATGTGAATATAATTCATTCTAAATAAATATAATAATAATTTTATAAATTATGATCAGCATCAGAATAGTATTGTTAACTAAGAAATTGGAGTCAGATTATAATTTAACCACAGAGGTCAAAGAAACAAATTAAATAAATGGAATTACTCTTTTAGAAGCGCTACGGAGGGAACGAACACGAGACCCCTTCACCCACTCCACTTGTATCTGTCGTTGGGCTTGTGGGTGGCGTCTTACAGTTCTGATTGGTTTATTTGACGTTACGCCCAAACCACACCTATGAATAATGAACCTACTTCAGACCAACCCCTTATTGATTTGCGCCTGGCGCAAGAGTTATTTTTCCCGCCGGGAAAATAGCATTAGCGCCCAAGATCCGCCCACACGCATTGCGCTTCGCACTTGCGTTTCAGATCGTTAAAATAGGGCCCTTAGTGTTTTTTTTATCCAGTATCCATTTTAAAAACTATCTGTCGATTTATCGGTTATGTGTTGTCGCGGTTGGAACTTAACTTCCGGTCCGGTTAACTAGTGGCTTAACTGAACTCTGGAACAAATACCTCGTCGAAAATAACAAATGTTTCAGTTTCCTAAAGATGAAGAGAGAGAGCGATCATGGATCACCGCTATGTGAAAGGAGGTTTGGCAGCCGATCTGTAGTTAACATCGAAAACATTATACATTTTACACAGTAAAGTTAGCTCAGAGTAGTTTTTTATACGCTTTAGCTATGATTTAAACTAAGATAATCTACTTTATTAATATATATAAACTACTCTAAAAGAACTCTGTTTTTATTGATTCTTTGCGGAAGTCTACTGAGGGTTAAGTTTGGGCCACGAAAGCCTTTGTATGTTGTTGCCACTAAAACCGTCTATATGTAAACTGTTGATGTTTACAAATGTTGACGTTTACAATTGTTATTAATAAACGACAAATAGTTTTATGTTCTGGATTTTTACCCCTAACTGTACCAAGGAAAACACACAAGGTTTGTACCGAACCAGGAATTTTGTGTACTTTTACACCCCTATAGAACATATACAAAGAGAAAAATGAATCATAATATCTCCATAATGCATAGTGTCTGGTCTAATTCCAACGCTGGAGAAATTATTACAGGATGGCGATAACGGTGGAAACTTTTTAGCTAAACAGACAGCACCATGGGAAAGATACCGTGAAAGGGATCAGAGTTTATAAGCCAGGGAACTGTACTTCGGTTGAATTTGAATTGCTCCCAAGGAACCAATTACAGTGCACCGCAAAAGCACACAAGTCATGTGTAAAGGTAAAAATAAAATAAAAGCATACCCTTGTATGTTTATATCATGTGTCGGCACAGTGAAAATATATTTAATGTAACCATTACTGGATAAATTGGTCAACATTGCCACTACACACGAAGCACAGCTCAAACAGAAACTATACTCCTGTGCAATCCCAGAAAACAGATTTAATGTTGCATACTGAAGATGTGGATTATCAAAACCTGAGGCAGATTCAGTGTGTTCAGCTGTCACATAAAATACATCTTCACTAAAGCTGTATTGTTGTAAATCACTAAAAGTGAATCAGTATCAGTCTTCATCTATGTCTTAAAGGCTTACTCAAGAACCAAGCACCCTTGACAACTGAGACATCACTGTAAGCTCCAGAGCTTCAGGTTATTGTGATAGCAGCAGGACACCAGCTGTTTAACATCATGTCCATCGGGTGTTTACATTGCCTAAAGGTACGTAATCTAAAATTAAAGATACAAATTTGAGGCTGAAAAGGTTTTGCAGTCAGGGGATAACCTTTTTAAAGTTAAAGTTAAGTGATTGTCAAGTATGGTGACTGACTGGGACTGTAACACTTCAATGACTTTTGCGAATAAAGAGTAATCAATAATAAACCTAGCTTACTTAAAAAATGTAGTCGCGTTTGCACATAAGAACGACACTGATTGTTGCGCATACTGTATTTGAATGCATGGTATTGAAGTGCACCTCCAAAAGTGGATCGCAGGCACTGAATAAACCGCACATTTAAGTTGTGCAAGTGATTAGTAATCGTATTAAAGTCTGAGAAAGTTCGATTGAAAGTCAAGTGAGTATGAGTATGTTGGATGGTGACACTGATGACACTGTAGTCCAATCTGTGATGTTACGCTGTTAGGGTACCAAAGAGCCAATTTAATTATCACAATCAGACAGAGCAGAAAGAGGAAACAGCAAGAAGAAACTGCTAAAATGTGGGAGGGATGGCGAAGGAGAGATAGATGAAGCGAGAAGACGTCTGCCTCTGGAGATGTGAAGTTCAAAGAGCAATCAGGAGTGAAGATGGAAATTTGGAAATTTCATGCAGATAAAAGCAACACGAACGGATTGATTTCAGCAAATTTCCTCTGAAATCGCAAGCTTCAATTTATACTTCAAGCACATGCCAAATTACCAAACCAGATACACAAATTACACCTGCATAAAAACATCCCATCTTTGAAAATTTTGTTCAGATTTTATTGGCCAATTTTGAAAGTTTTAAAAGTTTCTTGTTAAAGGAAAACCCCACTGTTTTTCAATATTTTTCTGTTTTTACCTCAACTTAGATGAATTAATACATATCTATCTTTTTTTCAATGCGTGCACTTTTAATCTTTGTACAGTGCCTTGTGAATGTGTTAGCATTTAGCCTAGCCCCATTCATTCCTATGGCTCCAAACAAAAGTTTTATTTTGTGCAACCATACTTACTCGTGTAACTACTCATGTAACAGTCTTTAAATAGGGAAAACATGGAAGTGTTTGGTGCCTTCTAAATTCATCCCTGTTTGGATCCTAAGGAATGAATGGGGCTAGGCTAAATGCTAACACATTCACAAGGCGCTGTACAAAGATTAAAAGTGCATGCATTGATAAAAGATAGGTATGTATTAGTGCTGGGCAAAGATTAATCGCGATTAATCGCATACAAAATAAAAGTGATTTTTTGCATAATATATGTGCGTGTACTGTGTCTAATTATTGTGTATATTTAACCACACATACATTCATATATTCATTTCAGAATTGTTTTACTTATATATAATTTTTTTAAATTTATTTTTAATATAGAATATATAAAAATATCAATAAATATATATAAACATGTAAATGTTTCTTAAATACATACATGAATGTGTGTGTATTTATTTATACATAATAATTACACACAGCACATACTCATATATTATGCCAAAAATCACTTTTATTTTGTATGCGATTAATCGCGATTAATCTTTGCCCAGCACTAGTATGTATTAATTCATCTAAGTTGAGGTAAGAACATAGTAAAATATTGTTTTATTTGGTTTTATTTGGATTAACTATTGGTGAGGAAGACATTTTAAAGGGATAGTTCACTCAAAAATGAAAATTCTGGCATCATTTACTCACCCTTATGTTGTTACAAACCTGTATACTTTCTTTGTTCTGATGAACACAAAGGAAGATATTTTGAGGAATGTTTGTAACCAAACCGTTTGTGAGCCCCATTCACTTCCATAATATTATTTTGTCCTACTATGGAAGTGAATGGGGCTCACGAACGGTTTGGTTACAAACATTCCTCAAAATATCTTAATTCCTGTTCATCAGAACAAATAAATTATATAGGTCTGTAACAACATGAGAGCAAGTAAATAATGACAGAATTTTCATTTTTGGGTGAACTATCCTTTTAAAATCAAATCAGATTGATCATTTTATTGTATATTGTCCATACTCTATATACTGAAAAAAACATAATCTGTATTTTTACAGTAAATAGTTTTTTTTAACATACATTTTTCAAATAGTTAGGATATGTGATTTTCAAATAGTTGTATCTCGGCCAAATAGTGTCCCATCCTAACAAACCATATATTAATGGAAAGCCTCAGATGATTTATAAATCTCAATTTTACAAATTTGACCCTTCTGACTGGTTTTGTGGTCCCGGGTCACAAACATTGTGATTTTAAATGTGGTTTTAAAAGTAAACATTTTAAAGGCGGGGTGCACGATTTTTGAGAAACGGAGTCGGGCAGAGTACCGAAACACACTTGTAGCCAATCAGCAGTAAGGGGC
The DNA here is from genome assembly GCF_030506205.2 of Paramisgurnus dabryanus. Lineage (NCBI taxonomy): Eukaryota > Metazoa > Chordata > Actinopteri > Cypriniformes > Cobitidae > Paramisgurnus > Paramisgurnus dabryanus. The sequence continues at coordinate 35,164,630 of NC_133340.1, forward strand.
GTGTCTACTCACCAGCATCGTTGCCTGGCTATGTGTGGGGCGGGTCTATCAAAAGAAGGTCCAGATTCTATCGGGGTAGGGGCGTGTTTGTTTAGGGGATTTCAAATATCAACATTGCCTTTCAGAGATTGTGTACCCCGCCTTTAACTCTTTCACCGCCAGCGTTTTTAAAAAAAGTTGCCAGCCAGCGCCAGCGTTTTTCATGATTTTCACCAAAGTTTAATGCCTTCCAGAAAATGTTCTTCTTTAAATATATAAACATACAATATACCAAATGAAAGAACAGACCCTCTGCTTTCAAACAAAAAAAAAACGTTTCATCCTACCTTTAGTGGTTCTTTTGCAATCAGCTTTTGAATATGGGTAGGTTTTTGCAAAAACACCATATTTTGAGCAAAAAGCAGAGATAATTCCATTTTTGTGACGGACTTTTCATAGAGATCCCATCCAGAGCGATCTTTAAAACAGACACGGACATGCACCCGCTTGCCATAGGGCAATACTTCCGGTTTTAAAAAGTTGCGGAAGGGCGCCACCTGGTGGATAATAGCGATATTGCGGAAAGACGGAAAATCTCGTCATTGGCGGGGAAGCGTTTTCTCTTAATTGACGAGATATCTCGTCAATGGCGGGGAAAGAGTTAAGGATTCCTATTATGTATTTGTAAAAAAATTTGTTTGAACACAATTAAAAACAAAATACAGAGTAACTACTGTTGCAAATGCTAATTCGTGTTGCTTTAGCTTATATTTTATCTGTATTGCTGACTACTGTATCCACAGGTTTGAAGCGAATCTGTCATACAAGGCTTACTGTAACTTACAGTGAGTCACCTGTTAGACAGCCTCTCTAGTAACCGTTTATAAAAAGAAATAAAACGAAAATTGAAAACATGACAGAAATACGCATTACATTCAATAGCTAGAAATATCACCAAGGAAAAATCTGTGCTCTTTGAACGTTCATCCATACTCAAATCTACACCTAGGTTTTAGAGAGTCTTAGCTTTCGTTCAAAGGGAGACAAAGGGCTAATCCCAGATTTGTTAGCAATGCAAATCCAGCCTGTTCAGGCTCAAAGAGAGATCTGCACGAAGGCAGGACTTGGTGATTTATCTACAACTCACAAAGTCTAGTAAAAATGTAATTTAGCAGCTTAAATTCACTCTCATCTGACCCTGATTTTTCATGTGCTATGTGACAGAAATAAGAAGTTGCTGATTTCTTCCTAGTGAAGAAGAATCCAATAAATGACTATACAGTTGGTGTCTGCGGATGCTAACACCTGCAAAAAATACTATAGACATTTAAGAACTTTAAAGGGATAGTTCGGCCAAAAATGATATTAAACCCATGATTTACTCACCCCCAAGCTGTCCGAGTTGCATATGTCCATCGTTTTTCAGACAAACACATTTTCGGATATTTTAGAAAATGTTTTAGATCTTTCAGGTGATTAAATGTAATGTTACGGGGTCCACGACCTTCAAGTCCAAAAATATGCGTCCATCCTTCACAAATTAAATCCAAATGGCTCCAGGATGATAAACAAAGGTCTTCTGAGGGTAATCCGCGCGGTGTTGTTGTAGAAATATCCATATTTAAAACTTTATTAACAAAAATAACTACCTTCCGGTAGCGCCGCCATCTTAGTCGCGTCCGCATTCAGGATGAGAGCTTACGCAGCCTACGGAGGCTACTCTGCTGCTGCTCTGTGCCCCCGCCCTCCGAAATTTGTCATACGTCACTAAGAAAAGTGCGTACACTACGCTAATACTCTCTCCTGAATACAGAGGAGTCTAAGATGGCGGCGCTACCGGAAGGTATTTATTTTCATTAATAAAGTTTTAAATATGGATATTTCTACAACAACACCGCGCGGATTACCCTCAGAAGCCGTTTGGATTTAATTTGTGAAGGATGGACGCACTTTTTTTGGACTTGAAGGTCGTGGACTATGGGTGGACCCCGTAACATTACATTTAATCAACTGAAAGATCTAATACATTTTCTAAAATATCCGAAAATGTGTTTGTCTGAAAAACGATGGACATATGCAACTCGGACAGCTTGGGGGTGAGTAAATCATGGGTTTAATATCATTTTTGGCCGAACTATCCCTTTAATTAAAAAAATTAATTAAAATTAAAATTTTAAAAATGGCACATCCGATAAAATATTTTTACTTTTTTTTAAACTCAAGCGTATCACTGTAAGTTTACGCTTAAGCCATAAAATGGGGAGTTGCGTAAGATGAACAAATCAATTCTGAAAAACTCCTTTTAAAAATCTCTCCTCTTTAGATATAAGTTCTTTGAAATGAAACCCGTCTCATAGGTGTCATGACAAGCGTTTGACTGACAGCAGCGAGGTGAGTTAACCTCAGATGCTGTCGTGAAGCTGACAGCGAGGCGTAATGGGCCGACGCCTCGACCCTGTTACGAACAGTCAGAGAACGAGAAGGCTAACACCAACAACCGTAGGACTTGGCAGTTTCATTTAAAGAATCAATGGCTGTCATGAAGCCCATCATCGCTTCAGGTCCAACTGATGCAATCGGTCTAAATACGCAGTAGACAGTTATTGACGTGTCGCTGTTTTTGTCGCATGCCTGCATGCGAGTGCGAGTGCTTCGCTTAGGACAGATTGTTGCTTTTGGACTGCATTTGCATGATAAATTAAGAGCGGTTTTGATGTCAATATCCATTGATCACTTCACACAACAAGCTTGATGGTTCAGGATAGGGTCAAAAATGCAACTTACATCCGATGGTTAGGGATGATTTTGTAGCCCTCTCTAAACCATGTGACCTGAGGGCGTGGATAACTAGCCACAGCGGGGGGATTCAGGATGGCTGCCCTTCCTTGAGAGATTGTTTTTCTCTGTTCCAGTTCGGCAAAGTCATCCATGTCTGAAATAGAGAAAGAAGGAGAAATAAAGTTACTGTTGCTCTTAATGACCATCTGCCTCATAAAAAACTGTGAATCCCATTGGACCCTTATATTTCGACTGTGTTTAGGTTTAGGAACTACAACGGAGGTAACCATCGGACCGGTCTGTAGGATTTTTTCGCCTCTTTACTGTCTACCAGTACAAAAGCTTGATCGGTTAGATCGCCATGGTTCAAATCACTGTAATACACAGTCTCCTGTGGCCTATTGCTTTACTTGCAAGTGTCTCGTATATCTACTGTATTTTATGAAGTAGATAAAGTGCACTAGCATGACAGCACATTTAGAAATTACTGGAGTGACTCTGAATGTCACTGCTAGTTCATCCCTGATGGGACCCTGTAGTACATGCATAAATGTGTGTTGTAGGTGAGAGTGTTGATGTGTGAAATCCATTTGTGCTTCAGACCCCGAGCACCCTCTCTAGCAACTCGTGTACTTACAAGCCACACGAACATCAGCTCTCGTTTGAATCAGTGCCCCCATCCTGTTCCTCACAACACATTGATATACGCCCGCATCCTCACGATTTAAAGATCCCAGTGTGTACCTGAGAGAGAGAGAAACGCACATACTGATAAAATGTACAGTATAGATAGTAGATAGTAACTGAATTTGGATAAAAGTTTTGCCAAATACACAAAAATAAACAGAATATTATGCAGTGATAAAACTTCTACCAGTTCTACCATATTATTTTGTAAACCATATTGTTTATCTTTATTAACAGTTTTGTATAAATTGCTGTTTTGCATTTCAATTAAACTATGAATCCAAAAAAATTTACCCAACCTGAAATTACCCGAATAACTTTTTACCCGAATAATTTATTTTGAAAGAAAGACCCTACTTGAGAAAACCCCAAGAAAATTATTTTATACCCGACTGGACCCGGATGTAATCGTCACCAATGTGTGTGCAGTCGGAATCCCCGAATGCACCAGTACAACAGAAAGAAACCCTGGTGGCCTCGCATCCAATTTGGCCCATTGCTACATTTATTTTCCTTTGTTATCTAACGACGACAATGTGAACTGAAAATTGATTGACAGGTCTGGCTCAATGAAAATTAACCTATCGCCAGCCACACAATGTTGCAAGTAGGGCTGCACACCAGGGCTGCAACTAACGATTATTTTAATAATTGATTAATCTGTTGATTATTTGTTCGATTAATCGATGAATCGGATAAAAAACAAAAAAACAAGAAAGCATTAATTTCCAACCCCTTATTCAAAACAGAACTAAAATCTTTAGAAATTGCACAAACATTTTGCTCCTTGAACACACCTGCGCTGTTACAATAATAATAAAATAAAATAAAAATGGACTAACACAAAAAAATACACATGTATGCTTTACATCTGCCAAATATATAGACTTTTTTATGATGCATTTCCCATCAAGAAGCCTCTCTTGATGGGATCAAAAAGATAGTATACGAGTACACTCTCAGAAATAAAAGTACAAAAGTTGTCACTGGACAGTACCCTTTCAAAAAGGTACACCTTTGTACCCAAAAAGTGCATATTAGTACTTCAAAAGTACATATTTGCAGTTCAAAGATACATATTTGTACCTAAATGGTACATGTTAGGACCTTTTATAAAGGGTACTGCCCCAGTGACAGCTTTGTACCTTATATTTGACTCTCTGATCGGATAGCTATCTCATTTGTTAAAACTGTTCTATTTACATTTGGCCACATAAATGCGTCTTCTGAAAACGAAAAATGCGTCTTCTACTCCCGCGCAAAATGCAAATACACCATTCATTACTTCGCCTTAAAAAATGTAAGACGATGTTTATGCAACAAAAGGCGGCACTTACTGTATGTTGTACTGTATGTTGGACCGGCACGCGCGTCTCCTTGCTCGGCATGAGCTGGAGCGCGCAGTACAGAACAGCAGGAGAGTGACAGCGCGATGATTTAACATACAGGTCCATGATGGGGAAAAGCGTTCATACAACTCTCTCTCAACGTTTTATTTCTTTGCTAAATATCATTGGAGTTTGTCATTGGAGTTTTTTTTTCGTTCTAGAAACTCTTTTACTCGCTGTCGTCGCTCCATAAAGCATAAGCGTGTTGTCTTTGTTTGTTTACCTCTTTGCCGGCTATAACTTTCAGGTGACGCGCTTACGTTTGGGAGGTCTTTTCTCCGCTGCCCTGTCATTTCTCCACCCTGTCTATGAGGCGCCGAACTCTGCAAGCAACAGTGCGCGAAAGAGACCGACGCTCCGTCCCAAACCACATACTTCCATACTATATAGTTGGCAAAAAGCACAACTTCTCGTACTCTTTGCCTACTATATAGTATGGAATTAGGCGGTTTGGGACGCAGTGCGAGTGTGTTCACGCTTAACTGAAGTTTTTCCTTTTTTTAATTAAACGTCTCTGCGTCACGCGACACAACGAATCGATTATGAAATTCATTGACAACACTTTTAGTAATCGATTTTTATCGATTTAATCGATTCGTTGTTGCAGCCCTACTGCACACTGTAAAAAATGATGTGTTAATTTTTTACACATTGTGTGTGTCACAGTAACAGAGTTACTTTGTAACGCGTTACTCCCATCACTGTTTTTTACACAACTTGTGTTGTCCCTTTCATTTATTTTAACATGAAATAACGCCTTAAATGGCATGACACAAACAATGTGTAAAAAATAACACATCATTTTTTGCAGTGCATATCGATTAATCGCGACTAATCGTTGGCTAAATAAAAGTTTTGTTTACATCATATATGTGTGTGTGCACTGTGTATAATAATTATGTATAAATAAATACACACGCATGTAGATATTTAAGAAGTATTTTGTGTATATACATTTTTATATTTATATATAATTTATGTTTTATATATACATTTTTAATCTATACAGATTTTTTTCTCAAAATTATACATGTATGCATGTGTGTGTTTTATACACATAATTATTATACACAGTACACACACATATATGATGTAAACAAAAACTTTTATTTCGCAAACGATTAGTCGTGATTAATTGCTATGCAGCCCTAGTCGCTAGTGCTCTTGGCAAACAGAGCAGGGGATGGAAAATGACTCGATGCACACACGCTAGATAGTTTGGGTCTTCTTGGGTCCTTTCGGCAAAAACACATTTATTTTTAATTACCCAAGACCCGATGACATTAATATTATACCAAAGTCGTGTTTGAGGCACAAGTAAAACTTTTAGACCCAAACTCCCTTCAGGTCGAACCTCAGGTTTTTGGATCTCAGTGGACCCGTAATGACCTCTTTGCTGACTTTAATGTATTGCTTCATAGTAAAGTCATGTCATAGAAGTGTTTTTAAACACATTAGAAATGTTAGAAATGTATTGCTGAAATATGTTACAAAGACAATGTAGTACTGAATTGTGAAGATATACCGTTAACTCTTTCCCCGCCAGCATTTTTTTAAAAAGTTGCCAGCCAGCGCCAGCATTTTTCATGATTTTCACAAAAGTTTAATGCCTTCCAGAAAATGTTCTTCTTTTAATATATAAACAAACAATATATCAGATGAAAGAACAGACCATCTGCTTAAAAAAAAAAAGTTTCATCCTACGGTACCTTCATTAGTTCTCTAGTCATCACCTCTCAAACATGGGTAGGTTTCTTCAAAAACACCCAATTTTGAGCAAAAAGCTGAGACAATTCAATTTTTGCGAAGGACTTTTGATAGAGATCAGATGCAGAGCGATCTTTAAAACATACACGGAGTTCTTTCTCTTTCACGTGAGGCGCTACTTCCGGGTTGTATAAGTTGCGGAAGTGCACCACCTGGTGGATAACAGCGGTATTACGGAAAGACGGAAAATCTCGTCATTGGCGGGGAAGCGTTTTCTCTTAATTGACGAGATATCTCATCAATGGCGGTGAAAGAGTTAAGCACTTTGTATATCTCCATTCCAACACAATCGCGAGCATCCATTCAGGTGGTAGCTGTATTTGAAAGTTGAGAGCGACGGCAGCTTTCCTGCAAGTGGCCGTGGTTTCAGGGCCAACAGAGGACATTTTTCCATAATTTTAATAATTTATTTTATTTATTTGGTGTTTGTAATCATTCAAATTTGGCAAGGTGGTTAATATCACATTTTTCTGTAGTGTCAAAAACTGAGAACATAGGGTTGTTAAAAGTATCGGGTCTTTGGTACCAAGCTGATACTTAAAAATAAAAAAGTCATCGGTACCAGGATTTATAAGTACCGGAACCACTGTGGAAACAAATTCACCTGGAACTGATGCGCTGTCTGAAAGGTTGCGAGTCGAAAACTTATAGACGCAACAAGAAGACGTGAGCCGCGACGAGCGCTAATAAAGGGTCACTGAACTCAGTTTGACATTTCTTTGCAGATATAAAGCGATCAGCAAGAACGAGTAAAGTGAAAGAAGAAAACACATTAAAGATGTTGGCTCAGTTCAAACAGGTGAGCTTCAGTTTTAATTGCATTTGCATTATGTATGTTGTAGCATTTTAATGTTGGATTGATATACACCCCTGTTTGTAAACTTAATAGTAAGTACAGTACCAGCAGGGCTAATGCTCATTCTGTCATGTGTTCGTATTAACCTTTTAATGCTTTTAAAACTTTTACATGGGTAAAAAAAAAACACAGAAGCTTACAGATTTTACACAGCAGAGACTATTTGATGCCATGTATATACAAAATTCTTGTGTTAGAAAGTAATGAATGTTTTTATCCTTAATTTGCATGCAGGTACTTTAATCTATGTAGTCTTTTGTAAATGTAATATAATTTAAAAACATTTATTTAATGCCAATCATCTAATGTTGTATATGCATCTATGTTCAATCAGTTCAAACTTCCTAAAGTTTATTGTATTTGTCTTTTAAAGCATCATAGGATGATGTTCATCAGCATAAAGGACTCTGGTACAGACTACTGAAATTTTGGTACCATGACAACACTAGGAGAAAACATTTAATATTAGACTGTACATAGACTTTATGTTTCATTTGCAAAAAAAAGTAGTATAATTTATATGTGTGCACAGTAAAAATACAGTACTATACATTTTTATTTAACTCTCGTGCAATAGATCACAGTCAAATTTGCGTTATCCGCCAAACTGCAACATGGCTTCTTGATGTCTGTGCAATAAACAGCTCAATAAACAGTCAAGGCGTTTGAAAGCGATGGCTAACAAGCCTTTTGATTTATTAGCGGATGGATGCGAGCGTGAGCTGTTGAATAAAAAAGATTATGAGCCCAGAAGGTCAGAGTTGTGTTGATTTGGTTTAACAGAAGACAGTTTAATGCAAAACCAATGGTTTACATGGACTGAATGTGCAATCCGCTACCATTAATGAAACTCAACGTATTGCTGGTTACTGTTAAAGACATATTTGTATGCAAGTTCAGTGAATTTTTAATAATAAACATCTGTCTGTCTATTAATAATAGTTATTTGATTAATTATAGTAAATCCCAGATCAGTAAAAACTCACCATTTTATTATCAATTTGTCATCATTGATCCTCCTGTCATCACTGAACTTTTCTTGTTATGTTGCACTGTTCCTTATAATTAACATAATTTGACTTTATAAAAACAGACCTCACTGCTTGTCTTGCTAAATCTGTTCTTATTATAAAGCACTTCTTTATTATACAAAACTCCAATAACATAGTCTCCAAGACCCCAGGGTCGAAGATGGATGACCAGACAGGAGAAAGAGGCCAAAGAAGAGAACAGGACAAATGAGATCCCGCAGGACTCAACATTGTCTCTTTTTGGTATGAAACATTATTTTACACTGCAACACTATTTTGTACCGTACAACCTAAAACCGTCGAAATCAGTGCATGTGCAAGATAATGGTTATTTGTACCAAAACCAACCAAAGCCTCGTCGTGTCTAGTACTGTAATGCTAAAATCGACAACATAGCATTGACATAAATAAAGGCACAATGTCACTAGGGCGGTCCCCTTTCAAAAAGTACACCTTTGTATCTAAAGACTGATATAAGTACCTCAAAGGTACCAAATGTATACATATAACTTAAATGGTACATATTAGGGACTTTTAAAAGCTTTTATACCATTATATATTTATACCAAAATCTGGAAGCTGATGGTGCAAAAAATCAAAATATTGAGAAAATCGCCTTTTAATCACCTTTAAGGTTCTTAGCAACTGCATTCTCTCAAACAAATAAAGTTTTGATATATTTACAGTACAAAATTTACATAATATCTTCATAGAACATGACCTTAATTTGATATCCTATTGATTTTGGCATATAAGAAAATCTATAATTTTGACCCATACTTATTGTTGGCTATTGCTACAAACATACCCGTACGACTTAAAGGGACACTCCACTTTTTTTTATTTTGGAGCGGATCTCCAGGTCTGGCGGTACCACTTTTAGCATAGCTTAGCATAATCCATTGAATCTGATTAGACCATTAGCATCGTGCTAAAAAATAACCAAAGAGTTTTTCTTATTTAAAAGTTACATCGTGGACAGAAAATTAAAAGTTGCGATTTTCAGGGCCGATATGGCTGGGAACAATACTCTCATTCTGGCGTAATAATCAAAGACTTTGCTGCCGTAACATGGCTGCCGGAGGCGCAATGATATTATGCAGCGCCTGGAAGTAGTCCCTTTGGTAACTTTCGATAGCAAGTGGAAAAAAGTGTGTGTCCAGTGTTACATAAAACACATATATACTTGTAAAATTAATAAAATTAATAAAACATAAAAATTCAAACTGACCCTATTTGTCTTTTCTAATGCACGTATTTACTTTCTTTTTTTGACGTTTGTTCCTGTATTTTCTGCAAACATAACAACAATCTTATTTAACATGAAAAATGTGGGAGGGGTGTGATTTTATCCATAGGGCATTGATTGGATCGTGATAAATCAGTATTACATAGCGACCCTCAGAATGCATTTTGAATGCAAGATTGCTAAAATAATGCATAATAGCCATTTGGCTATTGGTTAACATTGACAGAGGTGACATTAGAGGAGAAGGTCCTGTAAGAAGTTTAATCATTTTAATTAAAGATCAGCTCTTTTATTTAGAATCACGCATTGTTAGTGATGACTTTAATAAATGATTTCTCCGCATAACATTATACGCCAAACAAAAGCTGCATTGTTGACGTTAAATGTGTTGTTAATTTTGTTTAATTTTCTTTTTAAAGACGAGTAGCAACTTGAATATTGAAGGTTAAACAACAAAGAGTGTCTGGGATCCCATATCAGCATTGGTCTAAACCGCAGGTTGCTTCAAGAGGATTATCCCTGCTTTGGAGAAGATATTTATCCGAGTCTAAGCATCCATGCAGCGTTATTTAGGATTTCTTCAGTACCTGTACTCAGGAGAATATTCAGTGATGTCTGTAGTGTTTCTGATCCATTTGAACTCCAGCGGCCAGCTGCCCTCGGCCAAACAGGTGAGCACAAGTCTGTTCCCCTCCAGGTGCGTCTGTGCACCTCCTGCCTCGGTTTTAAAGTACGGGGCGATGTCTGTAGAGAAAGCAACAACAAATTAGTTTAAGCACTTTAGAAAGAACTCAGTAATGAGTCTGTCTGTCTGTCTGCCATGAATTCAGTAATGAGTCTGTCTGTCTGTCCACACATTTGACTGAAAATTTGCATGTGTGATCTCTATAACATCTCAGTTCTATGTTTTAGAAGAGATTTCGGCATTGTCTCAAACATGCCTCAGATTTGCCAAAATTTTTTGTCTAGCATAGATAGACAACTTCTTTTTTTTCAAGCCATAACTGATTCCAGTTCCAAGAGTTTGATATTACTTTGCTAAGCTGATGATTTTAATAAGGCATATGATGGATACTGGGTTAAACACCTAATATAATCGCTAAACCATCTACACTAGTTACTAGTATAAAAAAAGTATAATCACAATTGATAATTTGCTTGCACTTGTCACAGTGCATTTTGAGATTGCCACTAAAGTCCCACTTGAAGCCGTCCCGGTAAATGGCCAAAATGAGGCATCCCAGGTCAACGTTCAAATAAGGCATTCTTACCGTTTCTGCAGGAAAAGTGCTTACAGACTGTGTTTTTGTGAAGCTAATGGGCAATTTCTCAGTGCCTCCCACCACACTTGTTAGTAAATTACTCGCCATTTAACGGATGCTTTCATCCAAAAAAGACTAATTGCAGAAACAGGCCTCCTGGAGAAAGTAAGTGCTTCGCTTAAATGCACAAAGGTCAAAGAACATGTGAAGTATTAAAGGATTACTCCATTTTCTTTGTTCAGTCGAGAAGAAATTAAGTTTTTTAAGAAACACATTTCAGGAGTTCTCTCAATTTAATAGAGTTTATTGGACCCCCACAGTTTAAATGCAGTTAAAAATTGCAGTTTCAATGCATAAGGAGGCATATCCCAAACGAGGCATAAGGGTCTTAACTAGCAAAACGATTGTCATTTTCGGCAAGAAAAATTAAAAACATGTACTTTTAAACCACAACTTCTCTTAAGGCGGGCCGGTGTAAGTATTTCACAATCTGCTCAGTTACTGGAATTCTTTACGCGCAACCATTTCTAGGGTTTACAAAGAATGGTGTGAAAAGGGAAAAACTTCCAGTATGCGCAGTCCTGTGGGCGAAAATGCCTTGTTGATGCTAGAGGTCAGAGGAGAATGGCCCGACTGATAGAAGAAATAACCACTCGTTACAACCGAGGTATGCAGCAAAGCATTTGTGAAGCCACAACACGCACTACTTTGAGGCGGATGGGCTACAACTGCAGAAGACCCCACCGGGTACCACTCATCTCCACTACAAATAGGAAAAAGAGGCTACAATTTGCACAAGCTCACCAAAATTGGGCAGTTGAAGACTGGAAAAATGTCACCTGGTCTGATGAGTCTCGATTTCTGTTGAGACATTCAGATGGTAGAGTCAGAATTTGGCGTAAACAGAATGAGAACATGGATCCATCATGCCTTGTTACCACTGTGCAGGCTGGTGGTGGTGGTGTAATTGTGTGGGGATGTTTTCTTGGCACACTTTAGGCCCCCTAAGTGCCGATTGGGCATCGTTTAAATGCCACGGCCTACCTGAGCATTGTTTCTGACCATGTCCATCCCTTTATGACCACCATGTACCCATCCTCTAATGGCTACTTCCAGCAGGATAATGCACCATGTCACAAAGCTCGAATCATTCTGATTCACCCTGGATGTGCATCCCACAAATCTCCATCAACTGCAAGATGATATCCTATCAATATGGGCCAACATTTCTAAAGAATGCTTTTACACCTCAATGCCACGTAAAATTAAGGCAGTTCTGAAGGCGAAAGGGGGTCAAACACAGTATTAGTATGGTGTTCCTAATAATACTTCAAGTGAGTGTGTAATAGTACAATATGTTGCCTTCTCTGGTGCTACTTGGCCACATCATCAGTGAATAAACAAACTACATTAGACATAAATTACCCAACTGGAAGTATTTGGATTACTATGATGATGGATGGATGTGCATTTTGGACCTTCACCGTGTTGACCCCCACAAGAAGATAACGATGGCATTGTAAAAGAAAATTATTAGTTTGTGTTCAATTGAAGAAAGAAAGTCCTAGCTGTATCTGGGATGGCATGAGTTTAATTTTCCCTATTTACATGACCTATTCCCTTAATAACTCTCGACTTCATCGTAATCAATTACAGGTTTCCTTTAGACTGATTACTCAATAAGTCATTCAGGCAAATCGACCGGCCAGTCGAATTTAAAAATGCGTGCACATCCAACGTCACTTTCACACATTACGAAAGCACTACGCGATCTGACCTTTAGTGGGATTCTAATATGAGGTGATGTGACAGCTGCATGCACTTGTTACAGTCACACAATTTGGGGGAGTTAAGTGCCCCCACCACCCATAATGCACCAATCTCTTCCTGTAGCCTAAGGACACAGTTACCCACAGAGAAGATCTGAGCGTGCAGACAGGTAGAAGCAAGCATGAGTAATCAGGTGGAAGAAATGAGGTGATCAGTGACATTTACACATCAAACACGCACACACAAACATTTCGGTGAACTCTAGCGCAAGCCATCCATCCACACACACACACACAAATATCAGCGCTAGTACACACACACACACACACACACACACACACACACGGACTCACGCGGTGGAAGGGACAGGGTGATCAGTGACATTTCCATAAAGTGGAGGCAGAAGAAACTCCAGGGAACAAGAAACACCACATATGCACACACATGCACACACAACCGGCTCTTTAAAAGTGTCTTCAGACCAGACAATCTTTACAGTTCGCTTGAAGAATAGGGAACAGGGTTTGACAGGGAAGGCATGATATGTCGCCCTAATTCTTTCATGTAAAGCCGCTTTCAAACAATGCAATATTGTAAAAAAGCGCTGTATAAATACATTAAAATTGAATAATTTTTTGTAACATGAATAGCTTGAAAAATCTCTGAAAGTCTTCATTCGCTATGTTTACATGTGCAACATTTTTCAGGGCCTGTTTACGCTTGAGGGTAAAAATATTTTATCGGATGTACCTTTCGTTTAAATGGCGACTGTTGGATTATTTCCATACGTCGGACCTTCAAGTTGCCATAGCAGCTCTGATAAATATACAAGAGTCTTTCCAGCAGTTGTATGAAATATTCACAGCTAGTATTACTGATCAGAGAAGGTGCATTAATTACCTCCATCAAACTATTGATGCACCAATTCGTCTGAGGCAAAACAGACGGCTTTGGACGAGACCTGGGAGAACAAGGAAGAACGTTGTACGCAGGGGTGCGGATTTGGTGTTGTTGTGTGTCAGTGCTTTACATTGCCACCTAGCCGCCTGGAGTGCATACTACATCGAATATCACACACTTTTGCGTCACCATATGCACGCAGATTTCCCCTACAAAATGCTCGTATAAACGCTTAATAAAAAGTGATAATGCAACTTTTGCGTTTTCTTTTCAGATCGTTTCCATGTAAACGTAGCCTCAATCCGACTGAATTTAATCCGATTGTTATGACACAACAGTTAACATGCACCCTAAACATTGCAATCTTTTTAAAATGTCTGTTTACATTTAAATTCTATATAATCCAAACCAAATGTATGCGCAAGCGCAGGGTTTCCAGATTCGTGTATCAAGACCAGCCCAATGGACATTCAAAACTAGCCCAAAAACATTCCAATGACAGCTCAAATATCAATAATTAAAGAATGAAATCCTTTCATCTTTATTATCATAATTCCTCCTGCTTGGACTCACAACCTGTAAATTAACTCCTGTTAGCATTGCATTGTGACCAAATCTTTCAAACATGGTAAGGAGCGTCATATTTCCGGCTGACATCAGAGGGATTCAGGCCAATCACAACATACAGATTAGCTGGCCAATCAGAGACGCAACGCTTTTCAAATCAATGAGTTCCGTACAAAATCAGTGCGTTTCAGGAAGAAAGTGAAATCTGGAGCTACAAAAATAACGTTGTTTTTTAACAATGAAATATGTGCATTTTAATTAATGTTATGAAGTTTGTGCTTTTGACTGTCAGTGCATTCGATCAATCTCAATCATATAGACCTTTTGCGAGTCGACGTCACAGTTACGTCACGCGCGCATGTGGTGGCAGAAAAACATTGGAAATGAATGAGACACGAGTGAAACGAACAATATAACTCACTAGAAAATGTTTTGTTGTGCTGTTGAGTGTCAGAATAGGAATGCCAAAATAGATGACATTAATTTTTATAGTATACCGTCGTCAAAGACACCATTTGAAGATAAACGTAGGTGTTTATGGTTGCAATAAAAGCCCTCGACCGGACAGACTGGAGTGATGAAATCATCTGAAAATCTTTTAATAATTTGAATAGAAAATAATTAGAGAAGATATCCGGTGTTCTGTCGAAGTCTGATCCCTCTATGTGTTTCTTATAGCGTTTTCATCACGTTACGTTTATAATTTATTTAGAAAGATTAAAGATTTTAATTAGTTCATAATATCAATAATATTACCATTTATTAAAGTTTTTGTATTTTTTTTTCGTTTTCTATTTCTTTTTACCTTATATCTTAGCCTATGTCTTCTTCCTGTTTGTACTAAATTATGATGTTTACTAATAAATATATAAACTAGGGATGCTCCGATCGATCGGCCGCCGATCGGTATCGGCCGATAACGGCATTAAATGACTCGATCGGTGCTCGCTAAATCTGCCGATCTCATAAACCGATCTTTCTGTTTACTTTTGTCATCAAAAGAATCCTGAATGCGGGTGCAATTAAAGACATTTTTACGTAGCGCGAGCATTTTTACAACCCGTTGCTCACGTGCGACGTGGAGATTTGTATGTCTCTCTTTGCCTTTACAGAGATATGCGTATTTTCTATGAGGATCGCGCTCCGGTAAACAGCGCGAGGCGTCTTCACATCCCCATCAAACAGCGTATACAACACATATCTATCACGGACAATTGCATCCTCATGCCAAAAGTTTCTTATTTGCATGCGTTTTAAAGTTTTGAGCGTTTAAACTTTTATTTTCCTCACAGCTGCTTGTCTGTGTTCAGCCGCCGCCCACACACAGCAGCCTGTCATCAGTGCACGTGAACAGAGCGATCTCTCTCTCACGTCTTAAAGCTGCAGTAACATAATTCATCTCTCAATAAAATCACTCTCTGCTCTTGACTAAAGAATTTTTATACTTCATACGAATGCGTGAATATTTAATTAATACAGTAAAGTCTGTGAAGTGTTTTATTTTCAGTACTTTTAGGAGACATAAGCCTTTTTAAAGCCATATTACATTTCTCTTTGCAGAATAAATATTTGTTGTGCTTATTTATTTGAGTCTCTATTAAAACAATAATATACCTAATTACTGCAAGTACAGATGTGGCCTTTAAAAACGCGCGTTTTCTCCCGCGGCATTCGCCAAATCGTCTCGCGGAGTCACGCAGAATTCTGCAAGTGTTTTCGGGGGGGCTACTTTCCCTTTTCCCTTAATGTGTTTCGCTTCACAGAAAATCCACCAGGTGGCGCATAAAAAACTACATTTTTATATGCGTTGTCATTGCGGTTGTTTCCAGAAGTTAATAAGGGCATTGCTGAATATTTAACATTTCTATTAAAACAGCAAAGTGACGTCAACCACTTCTTGCCAGCATAACAGCGCATACATATATTAAGATGACTGTACGTGCAATGGGCATTTATACTAAGTGCAACAAAGAATTTAGTGTGAGCCTAATACACTTAACTCTATTTACAATGAATATCTTAATTATTTGTGTTGTCGAATTTTGACACCGTTTCATTGTTTGTTCATAATATTAATAATTATGTCAGTTTTTCTAAAAGTATTCATATTTTAAAGAGATTCATGTGGTATAAAAATACATGTTTTAAAGTTAAAAATGTTGTAAAAATATATTAGTAGGCCTATTATTGTTCTTAATATATTAAGAACAATAATATGACACATGTATATTGCGCTAAATTGCTTTACATATGGAAAGAGGAATTCTTCTCAACCACCACCAATAAAGTTTAAAAAATATTCTTTAAAAACGGCGTTTAAACCCACGCAGAGCGAACAAGAAAACATGGGCCTATGCTTACATACTGTACAGTGGGCATATGATATCTTTATTTAGTTTGACATATTTAAAACTTTAATAATACCTTTCTTGCGCATATAGGCAGTCAGCGTTATGATTTTTTTTAATCCTTTTAGCCGTTATTCATAACAGTAAAAATATTCAGTGACTTTGTAAATATATTACTAAAATAATGGATTAAAGTAACTTTATAAAATCTCTTAATGTCACTTATGTATTTTTTAGTTGGTCAAAACAAAATAAATGGCTAGAAATAGAACAGACATTTTAATTTAAAACGTACATATATTATAGGCGTTTATTATAGGTCCTTCCAGATATCTTATCTCAGACGTTCGCAGTCAACACTTTTAAAACGTATTTATATAAAATCTAATATATATATTAAAAAACAAAGTTTTAAGTTAAGACAATAATAAATATGTTTATTTTTATTGAAAGAAAAACGTAGAAAATGTTATTATGGGTATAGTTGATGCAAATAAAGTGTGCAGTATACAATAAATGCAAACAAATTATTTCTAAAAGTGGCAAGATTTTAAAAAGATAAAGGTGGTATAAAGAAAGACATGAGAAAAGTAGAGGTATGCAAAAGAGCACAGTTTAGTTATTGTTAATTAAAGCGGTTTTATACACCTTTGTTTGAATTGACAAGCATTTTATTCGCCACTTTCAACACATTTTGTGGTTGATTTACTGATTTATTACAGAAAATTGTTGTCAGAAGCAAAGCTATTGTACAAAGCATCTTTATATGTATGTTTTAAAGTTAAAAATGTTGTAAAAAATATATTAGTATTCTTTTATATTAAGAATAACAATATGATACATGTATATTGCGCTAAAATGCAATATACATTATTCTGCAATATAAATTATTCTCAACCACCACCAATAAAGTTTAAACATTATTCTTTAGAAAAAAAACGGCGTTTAAACCCGTGTTGCGTGGAGCGAACAAGAAAACATATGCTTACATGCTCAATCGGCATATGATATCTTTTTTATTTAGTTTTACAGTTTTAAAAGTGGCAAAAAAGTTCTTAAAATCTAATGAATACTGGTTTTGTAAAATGTATATAACTGCAGATGCGTGCGTGGGATCCGGGCAGGTATCCTTTCCTTCAGACCTTGAAGCATGGTCGCGGGAAAGCGAGAAATATATTTTTTTTAAGTACAAATATTTTGCACAATTGATATATTACTTATGAATATTTTAGGAAATTATTTTGGACACACGTAGGTTATTACGTGTATTTTGGATTTTAATTTCATTACTGTCTGTGCCTATCCGTGGCCTCATCCGAGCGCACTTTCTTTGCCTTGCGTCTTTTGAAGACATTGGTAAGCAGCACCATGACCCAGAAAAGACTCACACACCTTCCCCTGATGCATGCCCACACAGAAATACTGAACTTCCTGGACATTCGTCCCCTAGCTCATGAAAACGCGAGTTTTTTCTGCGTGAGTAAAAGAGCGCATTGATAATATGCGTATTAACGGAATGACAACGCGGGTTTGTTTATTACATACATGGATGCGCAGCAGCACAAAAACGCTTTTTAATATGAAAAATTAAAGGATTAAAATGTAACAGATTATTATTGAGTCTCTTGGACATAAATGATGACCAATTATGAGAGGTTAGAAGGCTTAAATAGCTGCTTCATCTGTAAGTTCATCTGTAAGCTAAGTAAATAAATGCTTTGCTTTAAACAAATGCATCTACATTTAAATGTTTTTTTTTTAATGCTACCCAACGGATTTATTGTATATAATGACTCTGCACCTGTAGATATGGTGAGATGAGAAAACATTTTAAGTAATTCTTTAAAAAAAAACATTTCGCTGTCCAAGTGCTGAAATGGCTCTCCACACGTTTGTAAATTCTTTATCTTTTGTTTGTAACAAATAGAGTATTTTTACAGTACAAACCTTATATAAAGCCTATTCTAAAAATGTAATTATACACCATGTATTTCTTTATAAAAGTATACAATATCAGAACTAAACCCATCATTATTTTTGTTCAAATTATGAATTATTTATAAGTTTAAAAAAGACAGTAATAGTACTATTTAGTAAAAAAAAGATCTATATAAAAATATACTAGGTATGTTAATGTGAGAATGTTTTACATCTGTCGTGTGATTCTAACTTAAAAACGAAAGTAAAATATGTTCGTCCGCATGGACATTGAAAATTGTGAAGTTTAATTAATATTATATGTTGTTATAATATTATATGTTGTATGTAAATTGTAACGAAAGTAATTCCCCCTGGGATAAGTATTTTTGCTTCTGATTAATAGCGCATATTCATCTGAGAACTGATGATGTCTGTGTGTTTCAGACCCTGGCTGTGTGCCCTGAAGTGTATATGACAATAAAGTAGTAAATCTCAATATATTTATTTTTAAAATGTATTTTAAATAGGCCTATAGGCTCATAGGTTTTTTGGTAAAAAAATTCACAGCACCCCCTGTTCAAAATGACTTCCAGCGGCCCTGCCTTGACGCTTTGTGTGTTCGACTTTAAATGGTGCGGCGCTGACTGGTCGGCGTATGACATCAGAGTACCGCGAGAGCAAAGGTAAAGTCGGACCATTTGTAACATTTCGACTTGCTCTCGCGGTACTTTGATGTCTTCGTTGCCGAACTGTCTGCGCAGCGCCACATAGAAACGCCCTTTGACTCTTTAAGGCAAAGTACCAGCAACATGAGCAACAAGGGTTAAAACATAACCCTTTCATTGTTAAGTATGAGAAATTAAAATGAATTAAATCACGTTTAAACGCCACAGAGATATCAGAGCCAGCAGTCGATTTCTGATGCGCTTGCCGAGGCGAGGCTGCGCTGGGCGGGGTGTGAGCACTTAAGCGCCGGTGATTTTCTGGAGCTCATATGGAGCTCATCTCCGTCCGAAAGTGTCAGAGCACACGTTTAAATAGACGCTATCTTTATTAACCGACCGCATATTTAAACTTTAAGCACATACATTCACGCCTGAACAACTCTTACAATTACATTTTGTGACCAAATAACAGTAATATTAGGAGCATTTTGCTGTCAGAAAACATAGCTGTCATAACTCCACATATTTACCTGATTTGTCTTAATTAGTTCAGTCAACATTAGCCATTCTGAATGTTGACTGGATTTGAAAATAACCATTCATTTAATGTTTTAAACACAGATTTATCTAGACTTAAAATAATATGTCTTCTCAACTAGCTCAAACAAAAAAATTGGTTTAACTTATATATTTTTGCCCGTCCAACATTTCATTAATTTGATTTTTTACAGTGTAGGTTATATCAACATATGTCAAATTAAGTTACCTGATATCCACTTAATTTTATAAGTTATAAACATTCATTTAAAATAACATACAGCGTATGTATTAGGCCTATTTGCTTAAATTACATTTTAACAAAGAAACTGCAAGGGTTGATATTAAAACCCAACACGCTGGTGAAAACTGGATAAACCGGTTTTCTTTCATGAGGTGATCGATTAGCATTGGGGGTTGGCAAAGAATTGGCAGACCTAGGGGTGGGTGGTTTTTAATTTTTTGACTCTCTGTCACTGGTAGCTGCTAAAACAAGCAGCTAAACCATGTACAATTAATTACATTTTGGAATTAACTTCCTTCATGTCTTTTTATTTATACACTGTAAAAAATATTTTCTGAATTTTTAAGTAAAGTTAGCATTAAATATGTTTTACAAACAATTGGTTTACAAACTCTGGGATGTTTGTGATTATCATCATTCAGAAAAGTGGTGCTTGTGTTTAGACTCGTGTTTTACGTGATTAAATCAGGAAGATTACATTAGTTTCTTTTCAGTGTTGAACAGTTTGTCATCAAAATGCAAAAATATAGTATATTTATAAACATCGCTGAAACAAAGAGTGAATTAAAATTAAAAAAGTAATAAAGTTAAAGCTGCTGATAATTTTGTTTATATTTACTAGCATTTTCTGAGTGAAAAATGTTTAGATTTTGTTAAGTAGCCTAAATCCTACTCCAATTTATTTCAGTGTAGGTTTCTCATTTTTATCAGCTTTCTTTTGCTTTTTAAAGCGCCGTCTACCTTTGCTACCACCAGTGCTTTAATGTGGGCCGGTAGGCGCCAGTACTCAGTACCGCCACTTCCAAATATAGCTCTTGAGCGTACCACTCTCCCTGCGTCCAGAACGTACTTCTAGCGTACCAGAACGCTCATTTGCACATCTGTTTAAATCAGAGGCTTAATTTAATTATTTGGCTGCGCTGCCACTTTTCAAAGCGCCCTTCACAATAGCTACCTAATTCGTCCCACCGAGAGCAGAGACTACATTACCCATACACCTTTGAGTTTTACAAGTTAAAAGCGCATGCGTAGCTTTTGCTGCTGTCAATAGGCTTGTTCGACTTCATGCGGCGCCCCGAGAATCGACAGCCGGAAGACGTCACAGTATCGCGAGAGCGAGGCGAAATATGATTTCTTGAATCATTCTCGCGGTACTCTGACGTCATCCGGCTGTCGGTTCTTGCGGCGCCGCATGAAGTCGAACAAGCATGGTGTTAATAACGTGGTTTGGAGAGGTGTGTGAAACGCGCAACCATAGCTGCTCTAATACTTAATATGGCCTCCTGGTTTTAGACTCTGAGGAGTAAAAGAACAAGGTCAGAATCAGAGGACTCTCGCTGGCTGACATCCCACCAAGCCAGAATGATATCGCTGCAGGTCAGATGCAAACTTTTTCCAGTACCCTTTTGTAGGTACGTGACAATCTCTGCTGTCGCGGCTGTCAGCTTGGTTCCCCTCGACGCAACTTCGGATTTCCTCAGACGATGTGCAGTGTAAAAACATTATTGAAATTGTATTACGCATACTTGCTAAACTACAAGTGAACGAAATTTCAATGAATTTGAACGACGCGCACAGGAGTTTTACCACACGCAAAATGGAAAACAATGGGACAAAATAAAGTGATGACTTTCGAGTTTCAAATGGCCAATATTTTGTTATTCTTGAACCCATAGACATGGTCTTGGTGTCCAGAGAGTATCTTTGCCCAACAGCGACAATATGTTATTAAAAAATAAATAACATCATTATGGATAAATGAGTGCTTGCAGAATATATATGTTTGAGGATGCTTATCAGTACTTTTTTGTTTCTTAAACTTTAAAGATGAATATTCTCCTTTAGAGATGGGCAATTTTCAGCAATAGCACATTATATTCAAAATTTTGAGCTCATAAAAAAGATTTTTCGCTTATTTAAATGACTTTTTTATGTTTTTATGCACGTTTAGTTTTGGTGCAATTTCATCAAAAGCTTGTAATTAGGAAATACACACAACATGCTTAACGTATATTTTATATATGTTAAAAATGTTGTAAAAATTGCGTATTCTTATATAATAAGAATAACAATATGATATATTTATATTGCGCTCAAAATGATTTAGAAATGGAAAAAGGAATTCTTCTCAACTACCACCAATAAAGTTTTAAAATTCTTCTTTAGAAAAACGGCATTTAAACCCACGTGCACCGAACAAGAAAACGTATGCTTACATACAGTCCGTGTATGATATCTTTTTTATTTAGTTTTACATATTTTTATTTATATGCATTTAATAATAGTCTACCGTAAGGTGATAATGTAGCTACACACTGTTAAAATTGATTCAGTGGCTTTGTAAATATCTCTAAAATAAATGATTAAAGTAACTTAATAAAATCTCTTAATGCAGTAATGCGATTTTTTTAGTTGGAAAATAAATTACTAAAAATAGAACAGATATTTTGTGTAAAATGTACATATATTATTTGATGTATACGCCTTAATAATATAAGTATTACATTTACAGATTATTTTAGTCAATATATTTAAAAAGGTCAGAGTAATATATTTAAGTTTTTAAAACTGTAATAGTTGCATATTTCAAATTATTATTATTTCTATTTGACATAAAAAATGTGTTAGTTTTACGCCTAACTTGAAGTATGATTTACTTATATTTTCACATTGATATTATTTGAGTAAATGTAGGCAAAAAATTAATTAATAATAAGTAGAAAAAATGTCAATTTTAAACAATCACATAGCCAACGGTTTTTAATCGGCAACAAAGAAACTGCGCATTTTGCCGATGACAAACACCTCAGAAACTCCTCGAATTTATGAATATTTACACTCACAATATGATTTTATTTCCTTAGTACAAGTATAACATATTATACAAATTCTCAGTGAAATGTATTAAACACCCATGCATACTTTTTATCGTGTTTCATACCATGTAAAGGGAAACATGATAATATAAAAAGTAGCCTACTGTTCAGTAATGCAGAAAAGCGCACCACAACCATGTTAAAGCTATTAAAACGTTCAGATGCAAAAATGAACTAAATGTAAAATTAGATAAACTAGTTAATGATATTGCGTAAATGCGCTCGGTCTCTTCAAAGGTCTTCGCGAATTATTTTGTTATAAGACTCGATTATCATACATCACGTCTCTTCTACTGTAAGTACACGGAAAAAAATAAGACAAATGATGCGCGTTTGAGTCGGATTTTTATGAAGAATATGTGACTGTTTATGTAACTGGCAAAAGAAAACTTCGCCAACAAAATGTTTGCCAAAAAGCATGCATTTGTATGACATCAAAGTCTATCGATAATCCGTGTCATGTTACTTCAATATCATACAGTATACGCTCAGCATGAAGTCGAGCACACACATTGTCGTCAGTATGGCCTACAAGAAACACGCCTGCCCTCTACAGGTTTTTATATTTCCTGCGTCCCCCACCGAACCCCCCTTTTGCGGGATCTCGCAGAATTTCGGAAGTCTCCGCGGCATTCTGGTCTCACAGACGCGCATTTTTAAAGGCCACATCTGTAATATAACAAAGGCAACATCCGTGGTATTTTATTTAGAAAGATTGTAACAGTTTCAGTCATCAAAGAGCTTGCATATCAGCTTTAAAAAAAAAAATCGGTATCGGAATTGGTATCGGCCGATCACGAAGATTACAAATCGGTGATCGGTATCGGCTGCAAAAATCCTGATCGGAGCATCCCTAATATAAACATAGCACACACACACGCACACACGATGTAAAGTGTTAATAATATATAAACAGGCCTATACAAATTAATTTGTATGTAAACATAATAGTTTTAGATCAAACATGTAGGCTAAAAATATAAGGAAGAAATTGAAAACAGGAAATGATGAAATATTTAATAAATGATATTATACAGAATACATGATAATATTGCACTTATAAGTACTTCAGCGATTCATACTGTAAAAATAATTGATTTACCAATAAAGAACAATACATATACATTACATACATGCACACAATTAGTAGCCAAGCCATTTAAACTTTTAATTTATTTAAAAAATAAACGTTACTTGGTGAAAACTTTATAAGAAACATTACACTTAAGAGAAATATAGGAGAAACAGACTTCTACAAAACACCGGATCCTTAAAAATCACAGTTTAATGCTAAAACACTTCACACAGCTATTGAGAAGCATTCACTTTCTGCCACCAGTTGGGCTCCGCCCACAAAAAACCTCATCTCTGTTTGCAAACACGCAAAAGGTCTATTGATTAGGTGTTTACATGAATCTGATTGAGCCATCAAACGGATTATTTGGTTGCATGTAAACTTAACTATTGTGTGAAAAAGAACAGCCGTAAACCATAGACTGTAAAAAATATAGACGTAGTGTCCGTGACGTCACCCATAGGCCAATAGTTATCTGAGCCTGCTTTCGCCATCTTGGGCGCGTGTCAGAGCAGTGGCAGTTCACCCGTCACTTGAGTGGCGCCCCCTTAATTATGCAGAACTTTAAGGCTTAATATAATTTAAACAAATGAGTTACAAAAATATTCACCCCCCTCACTGTTGCCATGAAGGGCTATATAGACCAAAAAAACACAGTACCAGGCTGTAAACACATTTATTTCTGCAGTAAAGTTGGGCATTTTAACATGAGGGTCTATGGAAATTGACTCATGAATTGCAGTTTAAGTCACTTCCGTATTGGCTTCATCAAAAAGATCGGAAGGTTGCCCTCTGGGGAATTTTTTTTAAAACGTATCTGTGTTTCACATTGGATAAAAAGTCTGGGATTTGGAATTAAGCAGAGTACAACACAATCTCATGGCACTACATAACTATTTTACAAGGTGGCTAATTCGTATAAATACACATTTGTATGTTTTTGTACAATCTCCTTTCACGCCTGTGGCATTAGGTAAAGGGGGTGGGGCTTCATTGTGGCTTTTTTCTAATAATAAAATAATTTTGTCAGATTTACGTCATATGAATTAGCCAACTTGTAAAATATATCTGAATTTGTATGAGATTAAGCAGGAGAGGAGTACAAGATAGCAGTTTTTTAAGGTGAACTGTCCCTTTAAGTGATTCAGCTAACAGTCTCTGTGTAGTTCAGGTAGATGTGTTTAGTTACAGCTGACAGAGTTAGTTATTCTTCAGAGGGCAGATGAAACAATAGCACAATAATTACTGTGTGCCGCTAGATAAGCCGACAAGCCAAGCATTCAGTGCGATTTGTTTATTTATAATCAAACGAAAGTTCAAAAGGATGCAAAATCTGACAGCTTGAAAATGAAGGGGATGATGAGGGAGACGGAAAACAAAAATAAATGAAACAAAAGAAAAAACACATGCACTTGGACGCTGACAAATTGGCGCTAAAAGTCCATCATTTCCAAATGTCTGGTCCTTAAGGTCATTTTACTTTCTTTTTTTGCTCCCCACCACTGTTTTATTTACAACCTGTACAATCCCAGAGGAAAAAATGTTTAAGCTCATTTTGAAGTCTATGGCTTTTATAACAGACTTTGGCATCTTGGCACAGTTTTGACATTGCTGAGATCTCTGAAACTCTTCACAAAGAGAAGTGCGAGATTCACTGCAAAGACTTGAATGTTTGCCGAAAGCATCGCAAGCACGCAATTATACGTAGTGTTCTCGCATACAGGTATTTTCAGCAATGAAATACAAATATACGTTTTTGAAAGAGAGCTTCAAATACTGCACGTCTAAGTTATACAGACACATATCCTGAAAAGCAGAGAAATGATCTTGACAGTCCCGCTGTTTCACAAGGACAAACATCTCAGAAAAGTCCAACCGCGTCCCAGAAACGCTCTTTCATGTAAAACGTGTGATGGGCCCTATCCAAAAGAGTTATCAGACTCCAAAAGAGAAGTTATGACATGCTCGATTAAGAGTCAACCCCATCAAATATTCCCCCGGTACCCTGTAGACCTCAAGCTTTCAACGATTTTATTAAAAGTTCTCGCTTTAACTTTCTAAAGAGCTGGTCATAGACCTACTTGCTTGTTTTCTCACCGATTCTTTTATGGCTCTTACTGGCGTAACCTTGGTGTGCTTGTCATATATCTTGATATTATGGACAGAAGGATCTACTTTAATTCATTATTTAGGCGGGTTCAGATCAAACACCTTTCACTCCAGATTCAGCCTGATGACTGGACCCTTACAGACAGAAAAGGGCTGCGAAGAGAAGTTCATTTAAATTAAACTGCAATGGTAAAAAGGTTTTAAGAAGTGAAATATTATAGGTATAACAATAAAATACCTGTAGACTCAGTTATCTGTGCTGACATAGGTGGGTGACTAAAGGCTTACAGTAAAAAGCTTGCTGTATTTATAGTAGTTGCATATAAAATACAAAGTATGATGATGATCTCTTTGTGAGGTTAAAAAAGCGCTTACCGAATAGAAATATTACACCAGGCCAACAGTAAAAAGCAAATCGACTGTCAACAAAAAAATCAATGATAACACCTGAGGCAGAAAACTGACACAATGAAGTCTGCGCAGCTACGGCCTTGACAGGACTTTTAATCTAAGGTGGACAAAGACTTAACCTTGTTTTTTCACCCTTTTTCTTTGCTCTTTCCACACCTTTTTTTCTTCTGTTGATTCCATAAATAGCACACAGCGAGTGCCTGTTTCACTTGACTTATGTTTTCTATCAAACGTTAAGTTTTATTTTGATATCTTTTCAGGACCTTTCTACTTTAAAGGTAGGGTAACAGATTTGATCCTGAAACATTTTTAGTTATGCTGGTTAAAAGTCTCCTCACATTCTGATTGCAATCACTGTGTTAAGTTGTTTAAAGGTATTTGTAGAAATTTATGTCATCTGTGAAAGGCGTAGGACCAAAAAATGTTCAACAAATCATAGATTTCGGTCCGAACGGACGTTTACTTTTTTGTCCCTCATACGTAAGCGTAATTTGAATTCCCACCGCGCAGCGAGTCCACCCAGACACCATACGTCATTGGCGCGTTCACGTGCGCTCACCTCCTGTAAACAGCGAGAACAGCAAACTTTTCTGCTGTATTGACAACCTACACAGGAGGCACAAAACTAAAGGCATCTTTTATAACAACAACAGCAAAAACTGCCTGGATCAGCAAGAGCAAAAACCCAAATTAACATCGGTAACTTTACTGCTTTACCACGAGATGCAAACAGCTACAGGAGGCAAAGGGTCTGAAAGGGTCGTTGTTTATTTTGGTAGGTACGCGATTAGTTTGTATTGAGATGGATTCAGATATTCTACTTTGATGAAACATTGTGTTGCTTATGAAATTTGTGTTCGTTTACGGATTAGCGTAACAATACAGTTACTACGTCTACACAATCGAATGTGTGCTTAAACTAATTCTGATGTAAACCAGTTGTTTATGTTGGTTATTTTGGAAGTGTTATTTACATTGTACTGCAAAGTTTTCTCACTGGTGAATGAGACATGAGATGTGACCGTCTGATCTGTGCGTGTTCATGTGGTTGAAAGAGGCGTGACTTTGGATGGCGATTTGACTTGAGGGTGGGATCGGGATTTCATTGCTAGGCGGCTACCGTTAGCATTTTTCAAAATGTGTTACCCTACCTTTAACTTACAGATTTTTTTTTCAACTCTCAGGGAGCGTGTACACCTAGACATTTACATCTGCGACCAGCGTATGTTTTCAATTGTTTTCAGTGGAAGTGCCAGCTTTTAAAAACGCTTTTAAATACAGTTTCTGTCGTGTTTTATTTGGCATTTTGTAAAATTCCATTGACTTTTCTTGGAAGACTCATTGCTCGCTGATATATCACTCCGCCGCCGGGAAACAGAAAAGGGTCTGTTTACATGTGGTTGTAGTTTTTTCGCTCAGTTTAAATAAATTTTTCCCATATTTGATGGCTCAGTGATCAGCTTTAGGTTTGAAGTTGAGATCGATTGTGACTGTCTATACGCTAGACACTGAGCGTACTTGTATGGCAAAGTGGTTGTCGTCATCAAGTGGTCGGGAGTGTGCTAACGCTTCAGACTCAAATATAGAGCGGAAGTATATACGCGGTTGTGAGGTATCTGAAAAAAATAGTTCCACTATAGCAAATAACACGGATTGAAATCATACATTGCGCCAATATATTTGTTTTTAATCATCAACGAACACCACAAACCACTCGGTGAGTAGCACAGTTTTGAAAATGAACGTTAAGTGATGTTTTAATGACATGTTTGTGCATGGTCATTGACTTCCATTCTGAAGCAGTCAAGACACGACCCATTGTCAAAATTTCTGTGTCCATCACTGTAGTTCATCCAAAACAAACCAGAAATGAGACTCAAAGTTTTAAATACCGGAATTATCCTTTAAATGTGTTTGTTTGAGGTTTACAATTTATAAAAAATTATAACTAATAATGTTTTTAAAAGTACATTACTAACTGCACATAATCAGACTACCCACACTGTAAAAATTCCTTGTTGCGCTTAAATTATTAATTTTAAAGAACTTAATTTAAACTTTTTTGACAAATTTTTGAAATTATATAAATAAAATTGTAATAACTTAAGCCCATTTAACTTTTAATAGCAACTCCTCACTAGTCAAGAAAGTTGAAATTACTTGTCAATTCAAGTTGTTTAAACCTAAAAATTGAAGTGCAACAAAGACATTTTACAGTGCATCAGTTTCATACTGTATATCTGCTTGTTATAGTTTCTTTTAATGAGCTGTTCAATATGCAAGAGGAAAAAAACACCATCGCCTTACATTAATCTGTGTTTTTAATGCACTAACAATCCTCAGAAGTATAAAAGCCGAGATAAAAGAGAAGTGTACACATGGGAAGTGCTAATTATTACAGATACCAAAAACCTCTTTGGTGTTTTTCAGGAGTTTTCTGAAAGCTTGCCAGCACTCAACCCAAACTTCAATTATCACTCCTGACTGTTACATGTAGTTAAATAAAGTTCAGGCAGTGACTGTCTCCTGCGGTATGATATTGCCATGGTTTGCTACGTCACACACACGTAACCAATCACATCATCACATTTGCACTCCCTTGTGCTGAACTCACGTGCAATGTGTAAAACTACCAAAATAAACATCTATTTACGTGTATAAAAGGGTGGAGGCAGGGAACAAATTTGAATATTCATATCTATGGTCCGAGCTGTGCGATTGAGTAGAGTCGGAGACTCATTTGCATATTCATAGATCCGCATAATAAATGAGGGAATTACATTCAAGCAATTTCAAAGCTTGTAGAAATTACGGTCACATGAAAAAAACGTTTACATATGATAATATGATGCTCAAAGATGCAAAATTATCGAGACACTTATGTGGGAATGCAGCAAGGTTTAAATAAGGTTCAGATTGCCCCCCTCCAATGTCTCCATGACTTATGACCACCGTCAACTTGTGAAAGCCACTTTATTATAAGGCACAGGTGACTCCTGAGGGACTGTTTCAGTAATAAGTAACCTAAAAAAAGTTATCTTGGATAAGTGTTTTATTCTGACGCTGTAAGTCTAAACAGTGTTTGAGTTATATGCCATCAGTCTCTTTATATACTGAATCAGACAAAATCGATAAATGCAATGTTCATAAAAAAGTGCCTTTCGAAGCATAATGCAGTGCTGTGAATGGCTTCAATTTCTAACACCTTTAAATAAAAAACCTGCTTTTTATCTTCTTTCACATTTATTTTTACCTTAAGAGTGATAGGTAGAGCAACACTTCAATAACATAGAAGAACAGCGTCGAGCTGAATTCCATAGAGATAAACTCCAGGGGTGGGACACAGCTGCCTGGATTAAGTCAAGAAAAGCTGGATTTCAAGTGCCTGATCTGTAATTTTAAAAAAGATTAGACTTGACTAGAACTTAATGTGTGTATGCGAGTTGGCGTACGCGGGTGCCGAGACAGCGGCTTTCCCACGGGACGCACCGTAGTACGTGACCTCATTAAAGGGAGACACTTTAATATTTGGCAACATCCCCTTGAGGACTACGGGCAAAGCATGTCTTCCTGTCTTCCCAGATTGGCTCTGTAGAAGATGAGGGTATATGTGTGTGTACCTGTAAAAAGTACAATTATATACCCACACACACAAATATTTCTATCTGTCATACCACTGCACAGATCAAAAAACAAGTTGCTTGGGCAACTACTTATATTATGTGTGTAAGTTGCAAGAATACTTTATTTGGTTTAATCGTGCTTGACTTTTCCTTATTCTTCATTTTGTGATGTAGTCCTTTGACCAAATACAGTTTAGTTTTGGGTCACTATTTAAATACAAAGAAATCTGTAACATTTGACCGCGTATGTCAGGGCTAATCAATTCCAGTCCTGTAGGGCCGATGTCCTACAGGGACACACGGTGACGCTACACTAAGATGGTGACAGCAAGAAAAAAAAAGCTCTTTACAAACCTATGGGTGACTTCACGGACACTACGTCCATAATTTTTGCAGTCTGTGGTTCCAACCCTAATCTTCCATTAGCTTCTTCAGGTGTGTTGGTTTAGGGTTAAAGCTAAACTCAGACACCGTCCCTCCACGATCTGAATTAAATTGCCCTGGCGTATGTGAACTTCTTTGCATTTTTTATGGGCCTTTCAGTGAAGGCTACAATGGAAGTCCTTATATGGGCACTTTAACCGGAATAGCTCACGCACACACCAACCAAGAGCTGACACGAAATCAACGTCACCAAAGAAGTGTGTTTTTGTTTGTGAAGGAAATTTAAGCTTGTTTAGCTTCCCAAAGAACCCAGCCTTATGGAAATAATTGATATAGTTTGTTTATCCGGTGTAGCAGCAAACCTGTGCATGTGTGTTTATTTAACACTGGATTTCGTTGAAATGGGGCGGTCCCAACCAGGTCATGAGTCACAGGCGGTAAGTAAACCTGCATCAAATGTCAGTGTTTTGTTGGCAATATGGCACATACGTGCACATAATGTAAATGACACAAACATGTAGTAAATCATAAATTACCCAGAGATAGTAGGATAATGTTTTGTGTGTGTTGCTTGCTTGTGACTCACTTCGCCAGCGGTACACCTCCAGGACCTTGGATTTTTTCGGAAAGAATTAATCTGATAAAACTAAAGACTCTTTGGATATATGAAAGATGTAATACACTATAGGTACTCAAGATTAAGATTAGATAAGCAGAAACAGCGTATATTTTGTGAGCTTTAAAGGCATAATATGTAGATTTTTACCACTACAGGTCAATATTTCACAATAACAAAGGCAAAGCTTAATGACATTATGAAGGGGAATGGAACGATAGTAGATGTTGTTTTCACCATCCAGTGACATTGAATTTACTAATCATGTTCACGGATGAGGTAATTAATTAATGTTTTTTTTTACCTTTAAAGGGGAGGTTTAATGCTATTTCATGCATTTTGACTAATTAACACAGTTTAAGAGTTGTAGTCCTCATGCTAAACATAAGCAAAGTGTCAAAAAAGCAGTTGAGCTTGTAACAGAGTATTTCTGAGCCAAACTCACGCCTCCTTTTTCCTACAAGTTTCGGAAAGTTTTTTTTTCAAATGGGGGTATCCGTTACGACTGATTGACCCCATTTTCCTTTTAAGGGCCTTTACCCCCAGAAAAGCACGCCTGCCCTGCACGTCAAGTGAGAGCGCGAACGCGTCACTGGTATCATTGCTCAGCATGCGACGACTTTGTTTTAGCAAGATAGTTCGACAAAAG
This sequence comes from Paramisgurnus dabryanus, assembly GCF_030506205.2. NCBI lineage: Eukaryota > Metazoa > Chordata > Actinopteri > Cypriniformes > Cobitidae > Paramisgurnus > Paramisgurnus dabryanus. The sequence continues at coordinate 35,196,321 of NC_133340.1, forward strand.
AAGTGTGTTTTTGGATGTAAGGAGAAGAAAACCTTATTTACCTTTCCCTGTCTTAAGACAACAGTGGATGCAGTTCTGTTTTCCCGGACAGTAACGTAATTGCAAATGAGTTTGTTTGTTCCCTGGCTGCATTTCGGAGAGGACTGCTTTACAAACAAGGCTCAGTTGACGGCGGATTTTCCACTTTTTTACAACTATTGGAGCGGTCAAAACTTTAAAAAGACCCCGTTTAGGAGTCACAACCACAGGCGTAAGTAATTCAAAATCTCACGTGTTTTGTTTGCAATCGCGCATACGTGCTGTAATGTAAACAACACCACAGGCGTAAGTAATTCAAAATCTCACGTGTTTTGTTTGCAATCGCGCATACGTGCTGTAATGTAAACAACACCAACAACAGCGCTTTGTACTGCATTTACAACATTTACACCTTTTAAAACGGGCAAATGCAGTTAAAAACTGGATTATGTTGCTTTTTTATTAAAATAGCGGATAAACAAGCAAGGATTAATTACCTGATAGAGACGTCCTGCTGTAATCGTTGCTGCTATTGTTCCTGTTCGTCCATTACTGACTAAGTATCCGATTCTGGATCATATTATTTATAATATAAGGCTGGTTATTTTAAAAATAAGTTTTTTTAAAGTTTGATTTTCCATCTATGTCGGCTGTGAATCCAAAAGTAGTATCCGAAGCTGCGTATACTCGTAACTCTTCAGCTCCGCCTACCGCACGCCTTCAAGTGTTCGACCTTTTACACAAAAAATCGAAAAGGCTGTTTTTTCTTTTATAAATCTGACTAAACGAAAGACTCTTTGGACAAATGAAGGATGAAATACTAGTCTATATATAAGCAAGATTAACATTCGATTGGCAAAAACGTCTTGTGTTATGTCAGCTTTAAGTGTAATCATTATGTTATCATTAAAAGGACACTCGGTAAAAATCAAATGTTTCACTCTAAGGGAGCTGGAAAATGAGTGAAAAAGAGTGTCCCTTTAATTTATGCTATCGTAATGAATCAGCTGTGAGGCACAACGGTTGCAAGTTAGATGCTGTATAACCGTCACTTCCGCGTTTGACCACACATGTTGCAATAAAACCGGAAACTGAGGATAGTGCAAATATTAAGTTAATAAATGGTGACAATTACAAGGAATGAGCCATTATGTAAAACAGGAATTTCTCTGAATTTACAAATCCTTGGGAACTTTTGGGATAATGTAAGTACACAACTGCATTAAATACATCACACTGGTCCAAGTGTTTTTTTGGATATTTAAGTTACAAAAATCTGACTAATTATGTTTTTAAAGTGCATATATGTATTCAATTTTCCCATTTTTTGTTTCTGGGAACCAACCAATTCACACTTCAAAGTGAACAAAAGAAGCGACCAAGGTCAAATACAGCACAGTTATTTTCTCAAGCTCTCTCTGGCATACAAACGTTGGTGTTAACCCATAGCAAAGACCCAGAGAGAAACTTTAACATCTCTGATGGGTTGCGGGTTCATCTCAGCTCCTATTTGAGGTTCATTTTATCCTGCAGTTCTGTTCATTTGTATTCTGAGTCACAGACAGCATTCTTATAAGGCCTAAAACACACACACACACATACACACACACACACACACACACACACAGGTAAACCAATATCATTTCATCAGCACTCCTTTTTTCTACCACTATTTTTCTTTCTCTCACCTCGCGTTTTGCCTCCCTGTCATTTTCACTGGCTTTGATGAGGTGCTCCATCATTCACGGCCTTCTCATTTTTATTCTATATTTCTAAACTTATTATGACCCCCCCCCACACACACACCCATCCACCCATGACTGACTCATTATCGCTTATATCAAGCTTACATGTCAACACAGGCTGTGATGTCGAGCTCAAGGATGCCAGAATGCGCGCGGGTACGACCGAGCGTGTAAGCGTGTTTACTCGGTCACGTTCGGCATCTCATGAATATCTGATGGGCAAAAACAGAAGGGGTTTTGATGTGTTGAGAATGAGTTTTTGGGCTTCCAAAAACTGCCCGAGCATAAAACGGGCGCATGATGAAATGTTAGGCTTTGAAATAGCAAATCTGTATCAACCGTACGAAATGGGACTGAAGTAAATGGAGAATAAAAGTAGCCTTTTGAGACACGGAGACAGTGAAAAGAGACTTTTCCCATTGACCTGGGTTGTGCAAGATGCATGAAATGAGTTTATTTTGTTTCCTTAAGGCATTTTAATCTAATCTGGCAGGGATGCGACTATATTGATATTTTAAGGCAGAGGGTATTATCAAAGCTTAGCTGTGTCATATTAAAAACTGCCGCCGTTATTGTGCAGGCAAACATTATGAAAGTTGAAGTCTCATTGCTCGGTCTCTACCAAACATCTTAAGAGAAAGTGTACTGGTTTCTTACTGGTTTGTAACAAAATCCAACTACTAGACAGACTACTAGAATTCGTAACTACTTGACGAGGTGGCTAATTCGTATAAATTCAGTCGATGCAAAACTTCCAAAATTGTACAATTGTTAAAAAAAGTGACAGGCATACACTAAGCCTAGTGTCTCTGTATGAAAACGTACAAAAAGTTCATATGAATGAGTCACCTCATAAAATATTTGAAGAGGATCAAGAATGTTCATCAAAGTTTTACTAAGTTAAGAATGGGTATTGGTCTTAAAGACTTTTTTAAGATGTCAAATAAATCTTTGGTGTCCCCAGAGTATGTGAAGTTTTAGCTCAAAACACCATACAGATCATTTATTATAACATGTTAAAATTGCAACTTTGTAGGTGTGAGCAAAAATGTGCTGTTTTTGGGTGTGTCCTTTGAAATGCAAATTAGCTGATCTCTGCACTAAAAGGCAGTGCCGTGGTTGGATAGTGCAGATTAAGGGGCGGTATTATCCCCTTCTGACATCACAAGGGGAGACAAATTTCAATTACTTATTTTTCACATGCTTGTAGAGAATGGATTATCCAAACTAAGTTACTAGTTCTTTTACACATTTCCAGGTTGATACAAGCACTGGACACCCAATTATAGCACTTAAACATGAACAAAGTCAGATTTTCATTAGGAAAGGTTTTGATCCACTTCAAATGTTGACTAGTGTAGTAACGAACTGCTATGAGATTGTGTTGTGATATATAAACACAGAGCCGGCATGTTTCTGCGCTCACAACAGGTGACGTATTATTAGGAAACAAGATATTCAATGAGCAAAAAGTAGGGCAGGTGTTTTAATTTGATTGGACAATATAGGCATCACATCTGTCCGCAGCAGAAATATCCACTTCCACCTCCTGAAACACAACGGGTAGCCGATTTTGAGCCGATTTTTGACTGGGACTTGGAGGCTGAAGGTCAAATTCACCCTCAAGAGCATCTTGACATATTCCGACACTGATGTTTCTTTATGAAATCTAACAGCAAATTGGATCCAAGTTATTACATTTCGAAGAAAGAATAATTTTTCATTTGGACTAACGTCGGATTCCGAATCAACCACAATAAGATTAGAAACATGTAACATTAAATAGAAACTGCAGAGTATATTAAATATGGTAATACAAAATTTATAAATCAAATGTCAATCATCTGCTTATGAAAGAATCAGGTTCAAAAGACATTAAAGTCCCTGTAAAGTTAGATATTAAATGTGTTATATTAAATATTATATTAGGTATTACAAATTTTATTAAAAACCATCCAACCAAATGTGAATGATGGAAGAGATTAAAATAAGTTATCACAATCTTGGAAAATAAGCTGCATTCTCTGCTCACAATCAATGGGGGCGTGTCTGTTGTCTGCACTGAAACCACACCCACTCGAGGAAAAGCTGCAGTCTCTTTCAACTTTCAAATACAGCTACAACCTGAATGGATGATAGCGATTGTGTTAGGGGCGGGGCCATGCACTGTTTTAGGCCCACTTAAAAAATTCTGAACTCAGAGATGGTGTTTAATGATCTAATGGGGCATACACACCTAACGCAAAGTCACAAACAATTTGCGCGAGTAGATTACATACAAAGTCAATACAAAGATGCCAATACATGCGAATTCGCCTGGGGAGATGCGAACGAGGCAAATTGGGCGGGGCCAATCAATCGCCTCAAACTTGAAAAAATTCAACTCGCGCAAAAAATGTGTAAAACCCAACGTTAAATCCAGCAAGTAATATTGAGTAAAAAACGCAATGCTTCGCGTTTGGTGTGTACGCCCTATAACTCTGCAATTCAGTATTACATACTTTATAGTTTTTGTGGCATGTTTCAGCAATACATTTCTAACATGTATAATGTGTTTAGAAACAATTTTAAAGATTGACTTTACAGGGACTTTAAAACACATTAAGGGGGGGTTTCCCGGACAGGGATTAGACTAGTCCTAGATTAAAATAAATGTAAGAGCTGTCCTGAAAACAACTTGCACTGACATATCTTAAAGGGGGACAGAGAATGAAAAACCATTTTTACCTTGTCTTTGTTGAATAATGGTAGTCTACCCGCATTCACGAACATACAAAAAGTGCTAGACATGCTAAACATCTCAGTCTCATAGAAATTCCTCTTTTAGAAATATCAGCCAGAAAACGGCCCAATCTGAAAAACTGATGCTTATGACATCACAGGCATCTCACTGCCCTCCACTTTAAAATAATTGGCTACATTTTTTGAGTGGCAGCAAAGTCAGCCAATCAGTAATGAGATTGCAAGTTAAGCCAGTAGGGGGAGCCAAACAGGTGCAAAACCACTTGTTTAAAATCCCCCACCCTAATTGTGTAATCTGAGAGAGGTTTTTAGGAAGCTTCTAAGGCATTACAGACCCAAACAAAAACATTTTTGTCTACATGTCAGTGACGTCACATCACTGAACAAAGATAAATACCCCATTCAATCATTCTATGTCACCTTTAAAATACATCGATGCTCTTTGTTTTGCCTTAAAATGCACACCAGTAATGTTTTTGGTAAGACATGTTTGTCAAAACTAGTAATATTTCCTAATTAAACTGAGGCCTAGTCCTGGCTTAAGCTAATTCCTGTCTGGGAAACCACCCCAAAATGCTTGTGAAAATGTGATCCAGTTTGAACTTTTACAAGCTAATTTGTATAAATAATTTGAAACAATGTAAAAAACGTACAACTATTAGAAAAGGGAATGATGAAGCCCCAGCCCTAAACCCAACATCACTTGCACAAAATCAGATAATTCAATAAAGCCAGCGTGTAAAATAGTAATAAACTGCCATGAGATTGTTTTTGACTTCTGCTCAAGGTCAAACCGATTTATTTAAAGTCCATCCAAACATACACTTGGGCACCTGAGGAGCCATGGCAAGCCTCAAGATATGTCCACCAACAGACAGTTCAAACATATGCCCACACACACATTTATATATATATAAGAGTTATCATTCTCCTCATCAAGCCTTTGGCAAAACAAATAGTGACAGATACCCCCCCCCCACACACACACACACAGAATGCATACGACATTGGCATGACTGGCAGGCGTTCAGGAATGACAGCTCTGCCGGGTCCTGTCAGAGCTGGATTGTGGCAGACTCTGGACAGATGAACATCTGGGGCCGTTCTGAATCAAAGACCATCACTCACCGTCTCACGCGTGCAAACAGATGCAAAAGCATGAAATCGGTACTGTCTTACCGCTGTGATTAAATACACTAGACATCTGTCACACAACACTGTCAGACCACATTAAAACGTTCATATATTTAAACTCAAAAAGTACTTATGACTTGTTTGCAAGCAATTAAATTTAATTGTGCATGTGTGTTTAAAGTAGTAATTATGTATTTTATATTTAGAAAATCAGCTTTTACATAAAAGCTACTGTATGAAAATGCTATTGAACATTTTTATTACCCAGAAAAAAAATATATAGTTTACTAAACTGACAAGAACATGGCGTTACGTCATGCGGGGTAAGACGTCACAATGGAACTTGCTACTACAGTGGTTCTCAACTGGGGGGGGGGGCGAGATGGTGCCAGGGGGGCCCCAGTTTTATGTCATTTTATAAAATACATTAATGTATCATGAATTCTGTGTAATTAAACCTAAAAACATAAGGCTACTAATCAACAGCACTACTTTGTATAACTTAATATGTTTTGTTTAATTAAAATGTTACATTTTAGAACAGTTTTTTTGTCATAAATTTCTTTCGGGGGCCGCAAAGGAATGCACCATACACAAGGGGGGCCACACGCGGAAAAAGTTTGAGGACCACTGTGGTACTAAACAGCCTCACACAGATATAACATTCAACACATGTCTTTTTAACTCTTTACACATCGTAAGATGCCAAACTGACATAAAAAAAATACCTTGTCCTGCCAAAGTAAAATTAAAGTATTCAAAAGTTTACCAAAAAGACATACTGTAGAGATGAAGATATCAAATTTTTAGTTTGAAAGATGAGTCCCAAAACTGATTTGGGAAATAAAATGGTTACAACTGCAATGGTCTAAAATTAATAAGTGGTTCAATAATAGTTATATTCATAATATGTATCATAAAAATCCAAATAAAGTATTATTTGAAGAAGTTCAGACAAATCTGGCTCTGTTTAAAGGTAATTTAAGATAAAAATTATTATTCAATTAAAATTTCATACATCTGTATGCTCTAATCATTCCTATTTATTATAAGATGCTGACAAGTGTTTTGTTTATATTTATTTTTAAAATGTTGATATATCGGAAATAGACATATTAGCAACGTATTTTGTACAATCCCGAGTAACATCAAGGCAAACCTGAACAGACAGAAAGCATGAAAGAAGTGGGAGAGAGAGTGAGAATTAAGGAAGGAGGGAGGATCTTTGGAGGAGGACAGGAAGGGAGGTAGAGAAAGCAAGGGATGTGGAGTTTTATTTAAAGGTTTTACTGACAGGCCTAATGAATAGCTGCCGGATTAGAAATAGAAAATAAACACGCCAAGCCAAACTAATCAATCAAAGCTCAGGGCTGGAGCAGTGCCTATGTTCATTATATTAAACACACACACATAAACCCGCGCACACACGCACACACACACACACATGCACCCTTTTTACACCCACCTTTAACAACAAACACTTTCAACTAGATCTAAACAGAAATATGAAATAACTGCAATCTCATCAAATAGATTATTATTAAATAAATTTAAGGGCCAGATTTACTAAACGGCGCAAATTAGCAAGAAAGCGCAATTCCTAAAAAACGCTGATTGGAGTGATTATATCTGCGGGTTATTTATTAAAACCGCGCAAATAACCCAGGCATAACAGCTGATTTCCATAATGACCAACGCAATCTACTAAGAACAGAACATATTAGTTCAGGGTCGCAAATAAGCAGAACTGATTTGGAGTTCAGCACCACGGATATTTTCCAGCGAAAGATTCCGAGTGTGTAATCCCAGCTAATGATGCCATAGGAAAAGAACTAGAGGACAAAAAATTAAGGTTTACAAGAAGTTTTAAAAACGTCTGGTATTGTGTGACATAGCGACTCCTATTTTATTAAATCTAGCAAATAAAAAAATAACATGGTTTGGCAAACAATATTTTTGATAAAAATGTAAATAAATATTATACTGTAGGCTTTATGTAAGATTTGTTGCAGGTTTTGCAGTTAACATTGTGGGTAGAATTAGTAAATTAATGACAAATCACATAATGTATATATCGTCAGTGTTTAAATTAACGCAGTCTTATATATTTCTGAGCTTGGACAGCTATTTAAAGCTCTTGAAAGTTAAAGCAATAACTACAGTAATTGCTATAAGTTTTAAATACTAAAGAATAGGGATGCCACAATTCGCAATACATTATTGAACCGTTCGGTTCGACCCCAACGGTCCAATACGCGCAGGTGAATTGCGGTTTTTCGGTTTATCCATCCAAATCTGTCAGTTTTATATTCCCTGCACTTTTGTTAATGTGCGCATGCGCGTGATCTGCACGCTTATAAACTCCACAGCGAGTTGATATCCCAAGGTGCGTTCCATTCGACCGTAAGTGGACTGCGAAGTGGACTTCACAGGGTATTCCGCCATCTTAAGTGAGATTCCAATCCGAAGGGAGCGAACATGTTCAGTTCGAAGGGCACTGCGCACGGCATAGGGAATCAGGGAACATCGATACATCACTTCACAGGAAGTGGAGAGCGATAATCACCCAACTGTCATTGCGCGCATCACGTGATCACCAGTCAGAACGGTCAGACCGCTATTCAATTATATGACAATCGTTTAAAAACACACATATATACACATAGTTAACAAAATAAAAGTTTACTTTCATATTTGCATGACAGTTACAGCAGGGCTTCAATTCTGTTAATAGTCAAGTAATAGCAGCAATAATCAATTAAAGTATATAATAAACATATACGTTTTTCATTACGTAGTACTCAATGTTTATTGTATAGTGTACATATTTTAAATGTGATAGTAAATAAAAATTAAAATATGAATGTAGTTCTGAATATTTATGTTATATCAATCTGCGCGACCCCGTCGTTGACTTTCTTTGATGACGTTTGCAGGCCGTTCCAAATGAGCGGTTATTGTGCGTGAAGTCCACTTCAACTGATATACCGTGCTCAGGGAGTAGGGAGCAGTGAACACTCCGTAGGGACCCTGTCAAATGGAACGCACCTCCAGTCACTGTGCGCTAGCTGCGTTAAACTCTGCTTGAACTCTGCTTGCAATGCTGGTGTCAGATTTCATTCGCGTGCACACACACACACCCAACAGAAGTACAACAACAAAAAGAAGCAGCACGACTGTCTTTTAAATCTGAGGTGTGGATTAATTATTTGCGCGTGTAGATTACATACAACATCAAGATGCAAATTCGCGTCGGGCAATGCGAATGACGCAAATTGGGCTTGTTATTGATGCAAACGCGCGTTATTTGCCTCAAACACGTCTTCTGCGCAAGTTGAAAAAGTTTTACTCAAGAAGAGAATGCGCCTGATGCTAAAATAAATCCCACCAGTAATGTTGATTGAGGAACGCATTTTTGGTTTCTACACAGACAGCATGATGTTGGATTTAACAGTAGTGCAGTAAGGTATAGCCTTCATTTACAATGTAAAGTTTAATTTACTAAGTACAGGTATATAAAATGGCCAATTTATGTAATGTAATGAATTCACATGTTCCCCAGTTTGAATAGGATATTATTTTTATATGTCTTTATTTAATTATATCTTATATTATTGTATCAGTACACTAGAAATATGTAAGATGATTTTTGCATTTACATAAAATAAAGAGAACTGCAATTAAAACCAGTATTTTTTTTCTTCTTAACATCTCAATGTTCCTGTTACCTAAGCATAGAATAATTAAAAACACTTTAATAGGCCAAGGCATCAGAACCGAGACCGAACCGTAAACCGTGAACAAGAACCGAAATATGTATTGAACCGTGAACTAAGTGTATTGTTGCATCACTACTAAAGAATATTTTATGTGGGTAAAATTAAGCAGAAATCTTATCTTCCATTTGTTAAACTAGGAAAACACTATTTCTAACTTTTTTTATTAATCCTTTTCAAATAGGATATCAAACGGGTAAAACATAAATCTTAACGCAAACTCAAAAAGGTGAAACCTGATGTGAGATTTGACCACCGCTTACATCCAAACTGATAAATCTGATCGGCACAGGTGGATTTTTTGCCAATTTTACCGATTTCGCATTGCATAACGGCTTAACCAGCAACTGTTTTACGATTACAGATTAACGGTTACTCAAAGGACCATATCTTTCTTACCATTTAATAATCTGTAAAATCAATTTCCACTGTGGTTCTTCAAATTTTTTAAAGCTTTATTTTTAAAAGTGTGGGGTTAGAGCTTCTTTATTGCTTTTTTGTTGGATTTTTGTCAAAGTCATCACCCCGTAAAATATTTCCTTCCTTGTGAGATCAGGTGTGGTTTCATGATCATGATCCCCTAAAAACTGCATTAAACGCACCAAAACCTATATGCTTTGAACTTGAATGTTGCATTTGATGCTCCTTCTGGGTCTGAAACTCGGCCAATATTTCATTCTGTTCATAATCAGGATGTTGTCAAAATGTAATTTGGTGTTTTTTAATGGCATTGACATTCAGAGCACTTACCAGCTGTTGCCGTGCAACAATTTCCTTTAGCTGTTGATTTAACAGTCTTTCACTGAACCCACATCAGTGGAATCTGATTGATTACTGCAAACCGGCCCTGTGTCCAAATGCACATACTTTCCTGCTACACAGCATGACAAATGAGTAACAACAATACAGTGGGTAAGCTATGTTCAGATTCTTTCATGTGCAACACTTCGCTTTCCCATATGGCCACATGGTCCCATATTCTTTACATTCATGCACTTTGCAGGCATTTTATTCAAAGTGACTTACAGTGCATTCAAGGTATACATTTAGAAGTATGTGTGTTCCCCGGGCATCAAACCCTTGGCCTTTGTGCTGTTACCTTAATGCTCTACCAGTCGAGGAAGACTTTATAGCCAGTACATAGATTCAGACACCATGAATGGCTTTCACAGCATCAAGATGAATCTTTAATTATCTTCTCTTAGATATGCGGAGCGTGGAGTCAAGCACGCATTGAACACTCCGACGTTCCAATCCACTTGAACTCGACAACCTAAAGTTCAATTCAGCCTTTGTCCGAGCTTCATTTTTTATTTTCAAAGGCTTTTTCATCATCTTTAAAGCATTTAATCCCAACCGTCCTCCAACGCTCCGTAACCCAGTCACAACCCAGTCCACTGGCGACTGACACAGTAGAAAGAGCTCAGATCTGAGATAAAACTGAGCCGTATGTCGAGGGGTGCGCTTTTACATGAAATATACATGCAAAAATATATCTGCCCCCGGTGGAAAGAATAGCCATTAAAGTCACAATGAAGTTGAAATTAAAAACTGTACGTTTAAAGGTGGGGTGCATGATTTAAAAAAAAAATTGGAAAAGAAAGTCTTTGAAAGGTGATTTCAAATATCAACATTGGCTTTCAGAGATCATGCACCCCGCCTTTAACTTACTTTTTTGGAGTTTTTTATTTTACAAAAATTAATGTGCCCTCATAATCTTTAATAAAAACAAAATCTGCCTCTTTGGACAACACAAGAGGCATTAACCCCTTACACGCCGCTCAAACATAGACATTTCTCAGACCGTGGTATCGATTCCAGGTATCGGGGGACTTTTAACGAGTACGAGTACTTTAGAAAATGTGGTATCGAGGCCGATACCCGATACCAGTATCGGTATCGCTGCATCCCTAGTTACAACTAACCCCTCAGCACTTATGATATGAAAACCGCTAACATTAGCATTAGTGATGCACCGATGTATCGGCCCCCGATATTTATCGGCCGATTTTTTATGAATTTGAAACCATCGGCATATCGGCAATAGCACGAGAAAAACAATCGGTATCGGCCTATTAATTAACTGCATAAAGAAATCCATTATATGTAAAAAAAAACAAGTTAATGTTGTTAATAAAATAAATGCTGAATAGCAAAAACAATCTTTGAAGGTTGTCATGCTGTCTTATTATATTTGTTTTAGCTTAGTTTGTGTCTCTCTTATTATGTTGGTCAGTTGAATGTTAATTAGATCAAATCCATGTTCAGTAAAAATTATTTGATGCAGAAATAAACTAGCAAATAGACCAACTTTATAGTATTGTATACAAGTGTTTAATATCGGCATCGGTATCGGCCAGAAGTTGTCTGTTTAAATCGGTATCGGCCCAAAAAATCCTATCGGTGCATCCCTAATTAGCATAATTCTTGACATTGTTTTAAATAGGCTACACACGCAAGAATTCTGACTGCCAACAAAATAAACGTGCCTGTCTTATCAAAAATTTATTTTTGTTTATATCTTTAATATTAATTGAATAAGGTTACGTCAAAGATTAAAATCATAATGAAATGAATGGCTAAAATCAGAATTGATGCTCATTATCACAGAATTAGATTTTTGAAACTGTAGTATGGTTATTACAGACTGGGTTACATATTAAAAAATGTTTTGTCAATTGTGCTGCTTTTTCGCACATATTTAGACATTTGTATCCATTTATAATTGAACTATTGTTAGAAAAGGACTGGATGAATGAATACAATGTAGATACCTGTCTATTATAGACAGATATATAAACAATATCCACTTCAAGTATATAGACAAAATAGTATTGAATTATTTGCCTGCAAACTTAATTTTTAGCAAGTGTTACAACTCACCCCCTGCCTGTTACAATTAACCCCACCTATGGGGTAAGTTGTAACGTTTGCACTTCTGTCATGTTTGGTGTTATTGTCCAAGAATGCTAAGTAATAGAAACAAACTTCAAATGTTCATTCGTAGCGGAGATGTGTGTGTTGCTTGTGTAAAAATATAATTAATCAAACTCAAATATTTTTTAATGATTGAGCCAAAACCAAAAAGCGTTAGGTTGTGCCTTCTGCATTGGCAGAAGTAGCAAAAATCCAGTGTACAGTACATGTCCACCAGCGTGAAGTAGCAGTGAGGTGAGCAGACAATGAGTGAGTTTAATTTATTCATTTTATGAGATCTGAGTGACAGGTCACACAGGGCATTGTGGGATTGACAGCAGAGCGGTGCAAGCAGTGATAGCCCTGAAAAATTTAGAAGTTTATGCAAATCATAGCCGTAAAACACAGCTGCCAATCAACGTGTGAAGAGAGTTTTAAAATAAATCTGCCAAACTAGCTGGAGTTTCTAAAGGTTAAATCACTTTGTTATAATGTATACTTCTACTCCAGTGGCCTCATGGGATAGTGTCCATCTGATGCATACTAAGCAAAAGCAGTGGAAGCAGTGGACCATCCAGATACTTCTCATACACTGAAGTTTCTACAAAAAAGTTTTTTCAGATGGTAGAGGTTCTTTATGAAATCATACAGACAAAAATGTTTTTATGGCATTGTGTAACACCTTTATTTTTAGGAGTGTACTGCTCATTTGCATACAGATTATTTGCATGCTAAACACTACGGAAGATGCATTCCCAGCTACATCCAAGTCAAGACAGTAATGTACTACATGTGTGAGAGACGCTGACAGATATTAGCAAATATACAAAGAGCTCCCAGAGCAGTGACTCTTTAATAAGCTCCAGATGCGTATGTGTGTGTGTGTGTGTGTGTGTGTGTGTGTGTGTGTGTGTGTGTGTGTGTGTGTGTGTGTGTGTCTGTGGGATATAGAGTCTCAGACACGCAAGTAAATTATTACATTATTTGCTGTGTCGCAACACGAGACGTACTGGTTAATAAATGATACTGTCTGATGAATTCACTAACAGTAGACGAGAAACGTCTAAACCGAGTTATTCTGGGAAACTGCTTTGTTATTTTAGGAACTTTGTACAAAATTAACACAATTTATGGATCTGCTTGTCTCGGCTGGTTTCTGGGATTAATTGTTAGGATGTAGGACATTATCTCAATGCGAGCAGACAAATGTTATTTGTCAAAGTAGTGATTGTAGGCAGGGAGAAGCTGTGGGCGAATTTTGAAAATGTTCACTTAGTAGGCGGCATTCAAACGTAGACATCAAGGGAGTAAATATACAATGTTTCACTTAACATCCGGCCTACTAAAATGCCTCAAAAAACATTTGAATGCATCATATACTCTTCAGAGGTGTAAAGAGTAGCTGAAAGCCATACTTGAGTAAAAGTACAAATTCCTTACTGTAAAAATTACTCCACTACAAGTTACAAGTCACCAATTTAAATACGACTTGAGTAAAAGTATTAAAGTAACCCAATTTAAAAGTACTCAAGTATTTTTACTCATACTGAATGTTGGCTCAAAGATGCACTAGTCCTCAACACAAAGAGACATTGTAGGTCTGGGCAGTGAAAACTAAGAAAGTTTATTTATGAGGTTTTATTTCCTAATATAGAAAAGAAATCAAACACCTCAAAATTTTGACCTGGCAGAACAAACACAGATTAAACATAGTCATAGTCTTTTGACTCAAATTTAATTTAGTTTTAGTCATATTTTTGTCATCTGAATTGATTTAGTATATTTTTGTATAATTTATTTCGTACAACACATACGAATTCTCGTTGGAAAGCTGCCACCTCCGTCAAAAATGAGATAATGATTTTAACTGAATGCTTTAGTCTGCACATATAATATATGTTCATCACCAATCCGCTTAATTCCAGCCTTAGGTCATTCAGAAACACCGCTTTGTAATCCATTAATAGTCTGATAAAAATATATATTTTTTAATCCCCCCGGCCTTAGGATATGTTGGGGATCTATTCAATGTGTGCATGCGTTGAGCAAGTCTGTTTCTGTTCTGACATTACAGATTAAGAGACAAACGTGATTTACTCATAATCTCTAGGTTTTTAGAATAAGGCAATTTTTCATAGTTATTATTGGCTAATAGTTGTGCATGCAAATGGACTTTTGACTGATTGGGCAGTAAGGCAATAAGGCAGCTGTTTCAGACACAACCAATGTGTGTGTTAGAGAAACAGTCTAGGGAGGGCAAAGAGGTTTTATTAACCCCCAACCGCATTTAAAAGTAATGCATTATGCAAACATTACCACAAAACGATAAACAGATGTGCAATAATATCCCAAAAATTGCCAAAACTCTGATTGTGTGGCTTTAAGCTTTATCGTCATCTATAGAAGGAAACTATGGACCTTTTTTTGCCCCTGAAATAGGGAACCAATCACAGAACGGGGAGGGGGCATCAAGACGATGATGACGTCTATGCGACAGATCGAAGCAGTTTTGTTTATCAAACATAGGCAGACTCGAAGTTACTTTTCAATGCAGCCTTAGATAGTTTTTATATAAACGCAAGTTTATTTAAAAAAAAAAGAGGACCTTTTGCGTTAAAAAATTTAATATCCAAGAAGGATGTTTGGATATGGCAAGACATGATAGACACAGAGTTTTATAGGACCAACCTGCTAGGCACCATCGTTGAAGAAGTACAATTAACTTATAAATGTTAAGTGGTATTTATGAATATCATATTGTCATTATTCCTGTACTGTGGTTGTCACAGTGTCACTAAATTGTGTTGCTTTTCAATATCAATATACAGCTACCGGTTTAGTTGCATAGCTTTCAGCCGTGTGCACACGTACCGATAAAAGTTGTTTACGTTTGAATTTATGTCGCTCTACATACGTCATCTGGTATAATTGAAACGATTGGCTATGAGCTACATACAGACGCATTTGATAGCCATTCGTAGCACCCAATAAACAACTCTGGGCATTCGTAAACCATGCCTCAAATACGAGAAAATAAGCGTGTGGTTCCCAGACCACGTCTCATTCTCTATAAGACTGGTTAAGGGTTAGCCAGGCTACATATCAATAGTAAAAGTAGCAAAACTTGTAAACTAAACTTACTGGCTATTTAAAAAGAAAAGATTGCATTTCAAACAAGTTAATGGGGTCTTCTAGTAGCTAATTTACCAGAATAATGTCCATTTCGGACAACAAACATAAAATTTAGTGCGTATAGGCATTTAGATAAATTAATACTAACTTTAAACTTATATTGTACTATAAACATGTAGGAATGATGGATTTTAGCTGTCAAATACGTTGAGTAATCATCCCAACTCTAATCACAACACACAATTATCATAACAAATGCTGTGAACTTCTCATTTCTCAGTCCTCAGTAATGATCCTTCAGATTGATCAGGCCCTTCGTGATAAACAGACATTAATTCAATCGAAAACATTAACTGAAAGCTGCAGGCTAATACGCTGGTGTATGTGTGTCTATCTGTGTTTTCAACATAGATTTTGTGATTTTTTTTATTAAACACAACCTTTGTTGACCCTTAAAGAAACATGGGAGGGAGGGAAAAATGAAATGGCCATAATGCAATATGTCTGAAGCTAATAAAATATTTTCCAAGTATAATAAAAACAGAGCTTGCAGGTTTTGTCAAATAATATTTCTTATGATTCCCTATTGATTGAAGCGATTTAAGTAGATTATATTGAGAAGACTTCAGAGAAATTGACAACGTTTCAAACTAATGAATAATGAAATTGTTTTCTCTTTCAGAAAGAAATTGTTTTAAGAGATAAACTGAAGTCAAAGTTTATTAAAGAAAAGTTCAACCAACTTTGTATTAATTCACCAACATGTCATTCCAAACATGACAGACTTTCTTATGTGGAACACAAAAAAGTTATGATCAGGGTCTGTCAAGCTACAAATAAAACTACTGTAGTAAATAAAACGAGCTATTAAAGTCAAATGTTTTGGGTGAACTGTTTCTAGGAACTATACTTTCATTCTGGCCTAATAATCAAGGACTTTGCTGCCGTAACATGGCTGCAGGAGGCGCGTGATATTACGCAGCAGCCGAAAATAGTCCCCTCAGTAACTTTCAATAGCTGGGGACTATTTTCAGGCAGTGCGTAATATCACTACGCCTGCTGCAGCCATGGTACGACAGCAAAGTCATTGATTATTACGCCAGAATGAGAGTATAGTTCCTAGCCATATCTGCCTAGAAAATCACAACTTTAATTTTCTGTCGGTCTTAGTAGCCTACACGATGTAACTACATAAGAGTCAAATTTTAAATAGGAAAAATATCAAAACTCTTTGGTTATTTTTTAGCATGATGCTAATGGTCTAATCAGTTTCAATGGATTGTGCTAAGCTATGCTAAAAGTGGTACCGCCAGACCCAGAGATCGGCTGAATGGATTCCAAAACGGTAAAAATTAAATATTTAACTCTAAGGAAGCTGGAAAATGAGCACATTTTCAAAAAAAGTGGAGTGTCCCTTTAAGTGTGTTGCGTCACTCACTGCATTAGCAGTGCATAAGGACACAAGTTTGAATCTCAAATGATCAAAATGTATAGCTTGAATACACAGTAGGTCACTTTGGATAAAAGCACCTGCCAAATGCCTAAATGTAAATGTAAGAGTTAATGGTAAGGAGATTTCTATGGATGCAGAGGCGAGCAGGTACTTCAGCAAGGTGCCACACACAAACGCGCACACACACCATACTGACCATCTGTCATGTCTGACGGCCAATCATCAGTGCCATTAATATTTCATGTCTCCTCCAGACGATCAGAACCGCACTCATAATTCCCCTGCTCTCAGACACAGACACACACTTTGCAAGGTATTGGCAACACATACACATTCAGCCAAGTTTGCTCATTGTGACGCGGTACCAATTAGTTTACGCGATGAAGATCGATTAGGCACATGTTATACAAACAGAGCACAAAATGACATTATGACATCATAGCGTAACCGGTGAATGCGTGTGATCTGCCGATAATCTTCTCTTGGCCTTGGACAAACACTGCAGTCCATTTGAAAGGTAACTCATAAAAAGAACATCTCAATAATACACGGCAATATAACGTGCATCTTCAATAATACAGGACACTTTGAGTGCACTTACATCGCACCGCATCGGCTTTTATTACGAAGTGACTCCAACAAACGTTTATCTTCTTATCTTCTGAAACTCAACCAAACTGCCACATTTATCCTCGGGCACATGCATAAAACTTTAGCCACTGACGTAATCACGATTATAGGCTTTCAAAGAGTTTATACACTTTACCCATTAAGCATTGTGATTTGTATCAAGTAGTACCTTTTGTGTGTGGGGTTGTACAGGTATATGTATTTTTATCATTTCATGAAATCATATGGATTTTGTCCTTCTTATTTAATTTACTTTTTTAATTTTAGCTACCGATTTCAGTATCCAAGGTTAATAAGTTTGGAATAGATACTGTATGCAATATTTTTTTGCAATATTAAAATATTCGAATCATTCGCTGGGATTATTATTATTATTATGATTACATAAAGTTGCCATATATAACATAACCATCAGAAAGCATTGCATGGTTCCCTAACAATATTTTTGAGAGAGGGGATGATTTAAATGACAGAGCCGTTCCATTGCAATTAATAATGCATTGTTTTTCGAATCATCCTTCCATAAATCCATTCCATGTTAATACTTTAGGGACTTCACAAAATAATACATCAACCACCTGATAATAACCAGTTAATAGATTCATAGAAGAAACAAAAATGTGCACTAGAAGGGCACAAGCATTGATTGTTCATTAGCATACATCACAACACCAGCAAACTATAATATGATAGATGCACACAACTTATCATCATAATTGTGTTATTTATTGAAGAATATAACATGGAGCAAACTCCTTTCAGAAGACAAAGTATGCCTGCTATAAATAGGGTTGCCAACCATCCAATACCACTTGAAGTAAGAGTGTTTGTCCCAAAATATTTTAGATTAGAAACGATTCTCTAGTGCAGGGGTTTTCAAACTTTATGATCGCACATACTGTAGCAACCTTTAGCAAGGGACCACTTTGTGTCAAAATGTGCTTAGATTTGCCAACAAATCTAAAGTCTGCCATTTCAAATAAGCTTAAACAGTTTTCAAAATGTATGATCATTTTGTAGCCGAGAAATCAATGACATTTTCTAAACTGTGAAACCGAGCGACTGTGTGTGACACAGGCAGACACACAGAATTCAAATTGGGCATAACCTATAAGCAAAGTATCTTTCTATGCTCCTCTCTATCTATCGATCAATCTCTCCTGCTGGCCACCCGTCACCCACCCACAGAAACAAACAGACAAATGACCTAAACACAACACACCAAAATGACCCCCAGACAAGTTGTTAAACTTGACCCATGTCTGTCTCGTTAAAAAGTTTCCCGATATCTTCTGGCTTATCCATCAAAAGCATTAATGAGCTCCTGTTATCGATGAGCCACACTTCTTAGATGCAATTAGCCCCATGCAGCACTATAGCCTATCAATGAAATCTCAGAGAGAAAGCAATGAAAAGAAAATTAGCTAGTAGATGTTATTTTGTACTTAATTACGTATTTGTACGTATAAACTTATTAGCCAGTTTTAGGACATGATAACTCAACCAAAAAGTGAACTTGGTACAACAAAAGCTTGTTGTTTACTGTTTGCATCCACATACTGTACAAGTATTTGCATATAGCTAAATTACTTAAACTGGTAAAGTCCCACTGTAATTGATCATTTTATCACCTAAAACTCATCTTTGTGCATCATAATAGCATATGTTTTTCTAGTACATGCTTTAAAGGTGCCAAAGAATGCATTGAAATAATATGTTTAACAATTGTTTTCTGATATCTACACGGAAGGTATGTGGCTTTATTAGGGGAAAATTATGAGTCTAATTACAACCCTATGATTTGCCCTTAGAATGAAATGGTCTATTATTACCTTATTTGAAAGGGTCATGAATAATAATGCTGATTGGCTGTTTCTCAGAGCAGTTTGGTTCAGTAGCTCTGTGTGTATGTAAACAGACCTTGGGCCCTATTTTAACAATCTGAAACGCAAGTGCGAAGCGCAATGCGCAAGTGAGTTTGTGGGCGGATCTTGGGCGCTGTTGCTATTTTCCCGGCGGGAGAAATAACTCTCACTCTTTTTCTGGTCAGTGGCGCAATTGTTTTTTGAAACTGCAAAATAGCATCAGGGATGGTTTGCGCCGGAACACGCCTCTTTTTTTGCGCTGAACCGCCCAGGGAGCGCAAGTTCATTCCCTAGTTTGCCGACGTGCGTCTGTGGAGGGAAAAACCCGCTGTGCGCCGGTGCAAAATACGAATGATACATGCGTCACTGACAAAGTCAATTGTGCTGGGTGCAAGATAGGGCCCCTTATGTTTGAGTTTGTATCAGACGAAGATATGGAATTTGAGGAAATGTTTGATGATTGTTCATAGACATTTTTGAGTGGTAAGTTTGTGTTTTTTCCATATTTTTTATTAAATATTTAAAATGAATTTTGATTTAAGATTGGATTTTACAAGATGTAAATGAAACAATTATACCTTACACTGAAAAAAAAAAAGAATCATTCAATTTACTAAAATTTTTTATGGTAAGTCGTTGCAATCAATTTATTTTAGCTTCATTTAAACAAAAGTTTTTTTATTAAAATTTATTTTCCCAATTTTTTTTGTTTTATGATGCAATTTGTATAATCCACGCCGCTAGAGGGCGCCAGATCAAATCAATAACGATGACGTAGATTAATGACGCTCTGAAGCAGCGTAGACTGATGGGATTTGTTGTCTTTGACTCAAACACTGATGGCCATCAATCAGATGGGAACGAGAAATCATGTTACACATGAGGTAAAGTAATCAAGTTGTGTTTGATGACATCGTTGTTTTTTACGGATTTAAAAGAGGAACTATATTGTATGGCGTAATAGCACTTTTGGGAGTACTTCGACTCGCCTGAAAAATCCGCTCCCCTTCTCCCTCTCATAATGGGAGAGGGAGGGTGTTACTGCGCCGAGTCGAAGTACTCCCATAAGTGCTATTACGCCATACAATATAGTTCCTCTTTTAAATCCGCTTAGAAAAGCGCTACGTTTTATTTTGTACCACCAAACTTGCTCGTATAACTACTCGTCTTAAATAGGAAAAACGTTGATGTGTTTTGTCACTTCTAACTTTATCTCTGTTTGATACCATTGAATGAATGGGGCTAAGCTAAATGCTATCGAAGTGTCGCAGTGCGCTCCAGCGCTTACGTGCACGCACACATATGACAGAGGGATGTATCAACAATTCTTAGTTAAGGTAATAACATAGTTTAATATTGGAAATGAGTAGACTATTCCTTTAAGTTGATATTAAAATTAAATGTGTTTGTGGCAAAAATACTTATAATTGTTCATGTCACATTTACTTTCTTCAAACTGATTTCAGTTCAATACCTCACCATCTGTGTCGCCAATTCATTTTCTCCATGGGTCAGAGTTTACTTACAGGTGCGCACATTGTTTTTTTATAGATCACAACCTTTGTGTGGTTGGTGGCATATGTTTTGTGCATACGCACGCTTTATAAATGAGGCCCCAGGGCTGGTTGGCACGTGGTTAACTTTTGCTTGATAATTGGATGCTGTCACGAAAAGTTACATCTGATTGTTTGCCCTCTTGATCCACACTCGTTGATTTTATCGGGACATTAAAAGATTAAAACCTGTCAAGGTAAGGACAACTTTTCGATTTGTCAATGTCAAAACACTGACATGGGAAGCAGATATATTTTCATATAAGATTTGGAAGACTGTGATAAATGATGCCACCTGGCTCACATAATTTACGAAAGAGCGTGAGTGGAAATAGTTGGCACTTCCAACATCTCCCTACTGGTTATTTAAGTGATTGAATATGAAAAGGCATGATTAAACAGTGTTAAAATGGATGAAATGCAAATTAATCATATTAATCATCAAAGAAATTAAATCAGATAAAATGTTGTGTTGAGTGGAGATTGATTTTATTTTTTTTATTCTGTGTTTGTTTTTTATAAAACCACAGTAATCACTGTGCCAAGCATCACCACAAGCTGTGCTTCAGTCATGAAATAACAAAATGTATGATTTTTCTGGTAAAAAAAAGGACGATGAGAGTTTTTTAATGAATCTTGATTTGCATGACAACATCAAACATGAACAGATAAATATACACTACACTCAAAAAGGGACGAACCCAAACCGCTCGGTTGTAATTTAACCTATCCTGGGTTGTAAATATTTGATTTAATTGTTTGATTTAACCCACCGGTTGGGTTCCTCCATTTTTCACCCATACCCATGGTGGATGTGCCACCACAAATAAACTAATTCTGTGGGAAACACTGTAACAATTTGCACAATACTAAATATAAAGGACAATGCACACACTACAAAATTTTTTATCTCATGGTTGGTTGGGTAAATATTGAACAGAACCAACCACTGGGTAATAAATAAACCTATGCCGAGAAGTTTTATCCAAACAACCCACTCAGCATTTGGGTTGAAACAACCCAGCATACATTAAAAACTTAAAAAGTTTTAAAAAAGAGAAAAAGATCTACAAAAATATCAAGTTTCTACAACAGCTGAGTAACAAGCTAATGAAAAGTGTCGACTAGAGATGCATATTTCAGTTAATTACTCCCCAACATTACTACACTACATACTATAGTTTGGGTAAAATGCATTGGCATAGATTTGGAATACAGCCGTTGTTTTTCCGCACCAGGTCTCAGTTCAGTGACGGACAGATGGTAAAGGGCCGTGCCCCGAGTTCGATCAGGTCCCCTACCATGAGGTCACCACACCTGCCACAGCGATAATGTCATCAGCAGGGGACAAACCCCACCGGAGTCATTATACCAAACCTTCCTCCATCTGCTTTGTTAGAAACGAGCCGGCGCACACACAAAAACAAAGAAATATCACAAAGCCACGCCGAGCAACACGTTCCCGCTTGTTTTGCTTCTGAGACGCCACATGAATCCCTCGTGGGACACAAGCTGTCGACTTTGTTAGTTAAGATTGCGTTTTATGAAGTTTGAGGTACCCTATGTAGATCCGCACTGACACCTGTGGAGGCTGTGCTAAATCTTTAGTATTCCCCAAGTGTTTTTAAAGGTTAGCGACTGTAAGCAGATATGAAATTTGTAAAGCTTAAAAAGAACAGCTGACAGTTATAAGCCTTTGATACTATTAATTACAGCCCAGTCTGACAGATAAGAACTTCTAAAGTTCATCTAGCTTTTATAATCTTTACCAGTTAGCATATTGCCAATATATTCAGACACAAACATGTATACTACTTATGTCTACAATGCTTGATTAATATTCTTTGGTAGTAATATAAAGGGAGTTATCATCCTTTGTATTTTTGTTGTGACATATTTTTGTTTAGGCAAATAAATCAAATTATTTTGCAGATACATTATAGCTTGTCTCTGTTTTTCTTTATGACTTTAATTCGGATTTTAATTTGTTTGTTGTTCTTGTATATTTCTATGCAGTGGAAATATGCATTGGCAGCTTCTGTCACCGAGACAAATTCATTATATATGCAACAAATTTCACTCTTGGCAATAAAGCTCATGCTAATTCAGATTTGTTGTGGACTACACTCAGTTATTAATAAAACACATTCAAAGATGCTGTTCATCTATGGGTGAACTCGAACCTTGAGTGAAGTTGTTTATAAAATAACTCAATTGTTATAAAACTTTCTGGTGTTATGGGAGTTGCCATCTTTGTTATTTACTTGTCAATGTCACCATGGTACAACCGTTATTCAATGCTGTTGTGAGCTAATGACGCGGCAAATTATATTCTGGTCCCAAAATATGGCTTGGGTCTCTCCTTTAGTGCAGATATTTCAATGCAGATTCTTAAATAGAGATTCTTCAGAGAGTTTTCTATCCTCCAAGTCGCTTCAGTGCTGATTCTTCAGTGAAGGTTCATCAGTGCTGATTCTTCAATGCAGGTACTTTTGTGCAGCTTCTTCAGTGTAGGTTCTTCAATTGCTGATTCTTCAGAACAGATTCTTTAGGCCTGATTCTTCAATGCATGTATTTCTTTGCAGGTTCTTCAGTGTAGGTTCTTGAATTGCTAATTCTTTAGTACAGGTACTTCTGTGCAGGTTCTGGTTCTTTAGTGCAGGTTCTTCAGTGCTGACTCTTCAGTACAGGTTCTTCAGTGCTGTTTCTTAGAGCAGGTTCTTTAGTGCCGGTTCTTCTGGCTGATTCTTCAATTCCAGTTCTTCAGTGCTGATTCTTCAGTGCAGGTTCTTTAGTACAGTTTTTTTACTTCAGGTTCTTCAGTGCAGGTTCTTCAGTGCAGGTTCCTCAATGCAGGTTCTTTAGTGCAGGTTCTTCAGTGCTGATTCTTCAGTACAGGTTCTTCAGTGCTGTTTCTCAGAGCAGGTTCTTTAGTGCCGGTTCTTCTGGCTGATTCTTCAATTCCGGTTCTTCAGTGCTGATTCTTCAGTTCAGGTTCTTTAGTACAGGTTTTTTTACTTCAGGTTCTTCAGTGCAGGTTCTTCAGTGCAGGTTCATCAGTGCAGGTTCTTCAGTGCAGGTTCCTCAGTGCATGTTTATCAGTGCTGATTCTACGGTGCTGGTTCTTCGGTGCAGGTTCATCAGTGCAGGTTCTTCAGTGCAGGTTCATCAGTACAGTCTTCAGATCAGGTTCTTTAGTGCTGATTCTTCATTGCTGACTCTTTATTGCAGGTTCATCAGTGCTGATTCTTCAGTACAGGTTCTTTAGTTCAGGTTCTTCATTGCAGATTTCTCAGAGCATGCTCTTCAGTGCATATTAATCAGTGCTGATTCTCCAGTGCTGGTTCTACAATGCATGTTCTTTGGTGCAGGTTCTTCGGTGCAGGTTCATCAGTGCTGTTTATTCAGAGCAGGTTCTTCATTGCAGGTTTCTCAGAGCATGCTCTTCAGTGCATATTCATCAGTGCTGATTCTCCAGTGCTGGTTCTACAGTGCAGGTTTTTCGGTACAGGTTCATCAGTGCTGTTTCTTCAGAGCAGGTTCTTAAGTGCAGGTTCATCAGTGCATGTTCTTAAGTGCAGGTTCATCAGTGCTATTTATTCAGAGTAGGTTCATCAGTGCAGTTTTCTTCAGAGCAGGTTCTTCAGTGTAAGTTCTTCAGTGCAGATTCTTCAGTGGAGGTTCTTTAGTGATGATTCTTCAGTCAGGTTCGTCAGTGCAGGTTTTTCAGTGCATGTTCTTTAGTGCAGGTTCATCAGTGCATGTTCTTTAGTGCAGGTTCCTCAGTGCTGTTTCCTCAGTACAGGTTCCTAAGTTCAGGTTTATCAGTGCAGGTTCATCAGTGCATGTTCTTTACTGCAGGTTCCTCAGTGCTGAATTTTCAGTACAGGTTCCTCAGTGCTGTTTCCTCAGTACAGGTTCCTAAGTGCTGTTTCCTCAGTACAGGTTCCTAAGTTCAGGTTTCTCAGTGCAGGTTCTTCAAAGCAGGTTCATCAATACTGTTTCTTCAGAGCAGGTTCTGCAGTGCTAATTCGTCAGTTGATGTTCTTCAGTGGAGGTTCTTCAGTGCTGATTTTTCAGTCAGGTTCTTCAGTGCAGATTCTTCAGTGCTGATTCTTTAGTGCAGTTTCTTCAGTGCTGATTCATCAGTGCAGGTTCTTCAGTGCTGATCTTTCAGTTTTCTTCAGTGCAGATTCTTCAATAAGATTTTAATGCAAGGCTGAATACTACAAGAAACGTTCCTTTAAAGGATAAGGACCAGCACATATAATGAGTTGACGAATGGTGAACAGAAACTAATCCAGATCTGTCTGACCCTCACACTCTTCTCATGCTATATATTTTCTTTTCGGTAAGTCAGCCCCTAACTCCTCTTTTCAAAAACAAATCATATAAATGATAAAACCTCACATACAAACTACAGATGAAGCTGGTCACTGTGGTAAATCATTATTACAGTGAGAGAAAGTACATCTCAATTCTACCCAATGAACTTTTAATGTGGAAAAAATGTGACGGAGGTGAGAGAGACAGACTGAGGTGTAGCAAGACTGAATATGGCAGGCTTACATCCTGAACCAATTATCTTAGTTTCCCAGTATCTCTACTGCCAAACTATGGGCTTTTCTCTGTAAATGTACCTTTTCTTCAGCGTTTTGGTTCTGCTCTGGCTTACAAGAAAATAAAACGTTAAATCTAACTGATGTCAAACTACTGTTAGTCAAACTTACATTTTAACCTGGTGTTTCTGCCATAAATGTACTCTTGATTTCCTTCTCTTCTAAATAGGAAAAACTACCACAAAGCATGTGGCACATATCCAGTTCCATAACCTCATTTTCCTGGATTGTAAACTATAAATAGAAAACGTCTTCTTTATCCTTCCAAATTATGAAAGAAAGCATTAGGAAAAGAGTTTTTGGAGTTCAGTTCTTGAAGTGAGTTAGTTTTTGAGTGCAGTTTCCTTAAATTTGGAAAAGTGGAGGCAGGGTCAGACACTGACTTTGTGTATGTCTATGTGGACCAACAAATTTACTCACACACTCGACGTATCCAGGAAATGCTTGTATAAAATAGATTTTTCAGATGAATCATTAATTCACTACTCAAACATTCAGTGCAGATGGATTTACTGCCTTTTTAAAAAAGCATTAAACTAAATGCTGAATCACACTACATGACTTCAAATCTTAACAGATTTTAAAACACTTGGACCAAATACTACAGACCAACGCTGCAACTGTACACACAAATAGAAAGACTTTAAACTGTGTGACTCACACATCACATCAACACAGTTGTCAACACTATAAATGTGAACTCAATATCAACACTATTAATGTGAACTTGCTACTGTAAAGAGCAGCTGGGGCGTCTTTAGGGCACCACTAAAAGGAAAAAAAAACAAATCTATTTGTGTCTATCTAGAATTCTAGATGGTCTTGTTCCAGTCAAATGCATTTATGAAGGTCTCTCTAAACTGCACAGGCATTTAATTAAGACAGCTTCAGTGTGGACCCAGGTTTGATTTATTTGATCAGAGTGAAAGCCATCTACTGACATCAATACGCACCAAGGAACAACACTCAAGTAAGGATTTGAGAGTTCAGTTTGCTATATATATCATGGTTTGGATGACATAACACAGTTTAAAAAGCTGAGCAGCAGGGGTGGGAGGTTAAATCAAATTCAGATTTGAATAAAAAATAAGTGTGAATAGCAAGATTGTTAATCTGACACATTGTATGCCTAGTCTCCAACCTTTTTGTGAGCAAGGGCTACCACAATGGATAAAACAATCTTTTTTATATAGTCTACTCAAAACGTTTGTGTTTAACTTTTTTACTTGTATGTTTTACTTATGTGTCTTTGCTTATATGTTTTATCATTGTTTAAAATGTTAACATACATAAAAGACCAGCTAATATAAAAATATGTAATACATAAATATTACAATTGAGGCTATTAACCAGTCCCTCCAG
Organism: Paramisgurnus dabryanus; assembly: GCF_030506205.2. Taxonomy (NCBI): domain Eukaryota; kingdom Metazoa; phylum Chordata; class Actinopteri; order Cypriniformes; family Cobitidae; genus Paramisgurnus; species Paramisgurnus dabryanus. The sequence goes on from NC_133340.1 coordinate 35,223,266, forward strand.
AAAAACGTGATTATGCGATCGCATGATTCAATGCATAATCAGCCAAAGTCCACATATTTATGTGGGGGGCCGCATTTTTTAAATACGACACACTTTCGCCGCATAAATTGCAGATTTCTGCTCGCAAAATAGACCCCTTTTGCGCGGACGTCACAGATACGTCACGGCGCTAGCTGGAGGCAAAACAAACGGAAAACTTACTAGAGGCGGCTAATACAAACCAACACAGGGTCGGCTACTGTACACAAGGAGCTTTTAAAATGTCGTCTTGTTGTGTTGTTGGTTGCCAGAATCGACGGAGAACAGGCAATTTGAAGTTTTATCAGATACCTGCTGCCCCTGCCAGACAAAAAAAAAACGACGACAGCTATGGTTAAAGCTAAGAAAACTTGCTAGCTACCGTCTGTTAAAGCGTTGAGGGGAATCCTTCTGCCTCCAGCTAAGCCCCGCCCACACAAATACATCACATTGTTTACCAACAGTAAAAGGGTCTATATGCAGGGCTTGCATGATTTCATAATCCCTGCATTTTCGTAGTGAAAAGTCATATATATCTTAGCAGAAAGTTGAAAAATGTTGCATTTACTTTACACATGCGCAGCCATGTCCCCTGTTGTCATGGGAATGTTAGGAAGTGACATAATTACCATATTTTTCGGTCTATAAGCCGCTTTTTTTAATAACTTGGCTGGTGCTGCATCTCATAGTCAGGTGCGCCTTGTAAGTCAGTATAAATTAATTTTGACATTTATGAGGCAAGAGACAACATTACCGTCTACAGCCGCAAGAGTCCGCCAAATGCTGCTTCTGTATTTTTGTAATTCAGTGGAAGTCATTCAATTTAGTAATGTGGAATGACGAGTATGCGAACTTCACGCTAGTTGGCTTGTCGAGATTTAGCCTATTTAGCCTTCCAGGTAAGTTCTGTATGCTATGGTTTATCGTTTAAATAACTGATAATATTACTTAAACATATGGACATATATTCAGCCTGCTGTTCTGTCTGCTATTGTTTAGTTGAATAACTTGCCTTTCCAGATTAAATGTCTGTTCTTTGGCTTGGATTTTATTAAATAATTTTCTAAATAAACGCGACGTATAGTTCACTGTTATTTTGTCTTAACTCTTTCACCGCCATTGACGAGATATCTCGTCAATTAAGAGAAAACGCTTCCCCGCCAATGACGAGATTTTCCGTCTTTCCGGCTGCTGCATGTCCGTGTCTGTTTTAAAGATCGCTCTGAATGGGATCTCTATGAAAAGTCCGTCACAAAAATTGATTTATCTCTGCTTTTTGCTCAAAATGTGGTGTTTTTGCAGAAACCTACCCATATTCAAAAGCTGATTACAAAAGAACCACTGAAGGTAGGATGAAACGTTTTTTTGGGGTTTTTTTTTTTAAAGCAGAGGGTCTGTTCTTTCATTTGGTATATTGTATGTTTATATATTTAAAGAAGAACATTTTCTGAAAGGCATTAACCTTTGGTGAAAATCATGAAAAACGCTGGCGCTGGCTGGCAACTTTTTTAAAAAACGCTGGCGGTGAAAGAGTTAATGACGCATTTTTGAATACTCCAGTATTATAGTCCGGAAAGTACGGTATGCGACGTGAAAAGCTGCAAAAAGTTTTTGCAAGTTCATGCAGTTTTTGGCAAGTTCCCACAATTTCAGCGCATACAATTTCATAAATATCCCACATATTCCATCACATTTTTTAAGAAAACGTGCCGCAAGGTCAAGGATTTTTGCCTGCAACAATCGTAAAAAAAACGGTGTTTTTCTGGAAGGACTGATTAATAGTATGTCTTTGGCAGGCAACTCACAGACGCCATGTGGCAACCTGGCTGTGGACACCGTGTTGGAGACCCCTGTAATACCGGCTTAGAAAATCGTTTGCATGGGAAAACTGTCAGTTGTATTTTAGTGGTTCATCGACTGTACAAAACTGTTTGACCTCACACTTTCAGAAACCATTTGCTACCATTTCAAAAAGTACACCTTTGTACATGAAAAGTGCATATAAGTACTTCAAAGACACATATTGATACCAAATGTATACATATCTGTACCTAAAGGGTACCCATCCACAGCTTTTAACTGAGAGTGCAGAACGTCACAATTGTCAGAAGTATTTTAGTGATTTGTGTTAAAATGGATTCTGGATATTTAGACAGCTTTCAACTCAGTACCATTTAGTGTGAAACAGCAGCTCAATATCATTTTGCATAAGATCCAGACTCAGTTTTCACCTCAATAAAATGTGAAAGTCAAATCTGCCTTAAAAAAAAAACACTAAAATGTGCTGAATACACATTGAGTTCTTTCTGTCTTCAATAAAATAATATTTCCTTTTGCAAACTTAAATATAGTGTTCGTTCCAATTCTCCGATTTAATGGAAAAGTCTGAGATTTTTCGTTTTCTAGGGCTATTGTTACTCTTCATTCAAACAAATGAATAAAGGATTGTGGATTTAAAATGTTGAAATATGAACATGTACTTTAACAGAATGTGATCTAAATACGGACTAAAAGTGCAAAAAGCCTTCCCAACAATACTGGCTCTTTGTGGTCATTAAAACATATGACTATACATCAAGGCTATTGACCGCTGATGGTCTGGAACGTTGTGAGCTTGTGTATCTGAGTGCTGTGTGGGAGAAAAAGTGTGAAAAGTCTAGGCAATCTTCGGCCACTGTAACAGGTTGAAAGTGAAAAGCACTTTCCAACATAAGTGGAAAGCAATGTTGCTTAGGTTACTGACCATAAATCACTCAAAATAAATAAGCAAATGTCTTTTCCAATATATAATACATTCAAGGGTTCATTTTTCTGACCTTTAAGTTTGTTGCAAGCGCTGACACTAGCTACTGGTTAAAACACTTTTGGATACTTGCAAAAGTAAAACATTTATTTCAATTAAAACAACATAATTAAGCTAGTGGCACCTGTAAACAAATGTTTATTAACTCTTTTCCCGCCAGCTTTTTTTTTAAAGAATGCCTTCCAGAAAACGTTCTTCTTTAAATATATAAACAAACAAAATGTCAAATAAAAAGAACAGACCCAAAAAAAGTTTCTTTTTTTCTTTTTTTCTTTTTACATCACCTCTCAAATATTTGTTAGGTTTGTCCAAAAATACAAAATTTTGAGCAAAAATCTGAGATAAATGCATTTTTGTAAAGGACTTTTATTAGAGATCAGATTCAGAACGATTACTAAAACATACACCATTTTTACTGGTTTTGGATCAGTGGATGCTTCAGTGTTTCATAAGTTTTGTAAGAGTCCCACCTTGAAATAGCGGAAATATGGATTGCCATAAAAATTTGTCTGGCAGGGAAGCGTTTTTTCTTAAATGAGTAGATAACTTTAGAAGTGGGGAAAAATTTGTCAAATTCATAAATATCAATAAAATGACTGAAGTGAGATTTGTCAAAATAATGTATTTCAATTACTAAATAGCTATTTTTAACAAATTGGCCCCACTGTGGACGGTAAAGAGTGACTGGAGACTTTTTAGAAGTGGGGACTTTTGCATGTACTTAGAGGGTTTTGCAGCGAAATACAAATTTGTCAAATTCGTAAATATCAATGAAATGACTGAAGTGAGATTTGTCAAAATAATGTATTTCAATTACTAAATAGCTATTCTTAACAAATTGGCCCCACTCTGGACAGTAAAGAGTGACTCGAGACTTTTTAGAAGTGAGGACTTTTGCATGTTCCTACAGGGTTTTGCAGTGAAAGACAAATTTGTCAAATTCGTTAAATATCAATGAAATGACTGAAGTGAGTGACACTTGTCATAATAATGTATTTCATTTACTAAATAGCTATTCTTAACAAATTGGCCCCACTCTGGACAGTAAAGAGTGACTGGAGACTTTTTAGAGGTGTAGACTTTGCATGTACTTTGAGGGTTTTGCAGCGAAATACAAATTTGTCAAATTCGTAAATATCTATAAAATGACTGAAGTGAGATTTGTCAAAATAATGTATTTCAATTACTAAATAACTATTCTTAACAAATTGGCCCCACTGTGGACAGTAAAGAGTGACTGGAGACTTTTTAGAAGTGGAGACTTGCATGTACTTAGAGGGTTTTGCAGTGAAAGACAAATTTGTCAAATTCGTAAACATCAATAAAATGACTGAAGTGACATTTGTCAAAATAATGTATTTCAATTACTAAATAACTATTCTTAACAAATTGGCCCCACTGTGGACAGTAAAGAGTGACTGGAGACTTTTTAGAAGTGGAGACTTTGCATGTACTTAGAGGGTTTTGCAGCGAAATACAAATTTGTCAAATTCGTTAAATATCAATGAAATGACTGAAGTAACATTTGTCAAAGTAACATATTTCAATTACTAAATAGCTATTCTTAACAAATTGGCCCCACTGTGGACGGTAAAGAGTGACTGGAGACTTTTTAGAAGTGGGGACTTTTGCATGTACTTAGAGGGTTTTGCAGCGAAATACAAATTTGTCAAATTCGTAAATATCAATGAAATGACTGAAGTGAGATTTGTCAAAATAATGTATTTCAATTACTAAATAGCTATTCTTAACAAATTGGCCCCACTCTGGACAGTAAAGAGTGACTCGAGACTTTTTAGAAGTGAGGACTTTTGCATGTTCCTACAGGGTTTTGCAGTGAAAGACAAATTTGTCAAATTCGTTAAATATCAATGAAATGACTGAAGTGAGTGACACTTGTCATAATAATGTATTTCATTTACTAAATAGCTATTCTTAACAAATTGGCCCCACTGTGGACAGTAAAGATTGACTGGAGACTTTTTAGAGGTGTAGACTTTGCATGTACTTAGAGGGTTTTGCAGTGAAAGACAAATTTGTCAAATTCGTTAAATATCAATGAAATGACTGAAGTGAGTCACATTTGTCAAAATAATGTATTTCAATTACTAAATAGCTATTCTTAACAAATTGGCCCCACTCTGGACAGTAAAGAGTGACTGGAGACTTTTTAGAGGTGTAGACTTTGCATGTACTTTGAGGGTTTTGCAGCGAAATACAAATTTGTCAAATTCGTAAATATCTATAAAATGACTGAAGTGAGATTTGTCAAAATAATGTATTTCAATTACTAAATAACTATTCTTAACAAATTGGCCCCACTGTGGACAGTAAAGAGTGACTGGAGACTTTTTAGAAGTGGAGACTTGCATGTACTTAGAGGGTTTTGCAGTGAAAGACAAATTTGTCAAATTCGTAAACATCAATAAAATGACTGAAGTGACATTTGTCAAAATAATGTATTTCAATTACTAAATAACTATTCTTAACAAATTGGCCCCACTGTGGACAGTAAAGAGTGACTGGAGACTTTTTAGAAGTGGAGACTTTGCATGTACTTAGAGGGTTTTGCAGCGAAATACAAATTTGTCAAATTCGTTAAATATCAATGAAATGACTGAAGTAACATTTGTCAAAGTAACATATTTCAATTACTAAATAGCTATTCTTAACAAATTGGTTCCACTCTGGACAGTAAAGAGTGACTAGAGACTTTTTAGAAGTGGAGATTTTGCATGTACTTAGAGGGTTTTGCAGCGAAATACAAATTTGTCAAATTCGTTAAATATCAATGAAATGACTGAAGTGAGTGACACTTGTCATAATAATGTATTTCATTTACTAAATAGCTATTCTTAACAAATTGGCCCCACTGTGGACAGTAAAGATTGACTGGAGACTTTTTAGAGGTGTAGACTTTGCATGTACTTAAAGGGTTTTGCAGCGAAATACAAATTTGTCAAATTCGTAAATATCAATGAAATGACTGAAGTGAGATTTGTCAAAATAATGTATTTCAATTACTAAATAACTATTCTTAACAAATTGGCCCCACTGTGGACAGTAAAGAGTGACTGGAGACTTTTTAGAAGTGGAGACGTTGCATGTACTTAGAGGGTTTTGCAGCGAAATACAAATTTGTCAAATTCGTAAATATCAATGAAATGACTGAAGTGAGATTTGTCAAAATAATGTATTTCAATTACTAAATAACTATTCTTAACAAATTGGCCCCACTGTGGACAGTAAAGAGTGACTGGAGACTTTTTAGAAGTGGAGACTTTGCATGTACTTAGAGGGTTTTGCAGCGAAATACAAATTTGTCAAATTCGTTAAATATCAATGAAATGACTGAAGTAACATTTGTCAAAGTAACATATTTCAATTACTAAATAGCTATTCTTAACAAATTGGTTCCACTCTGGACAGTAAAGAGTGACTAGAGACTTTTTAGAAGTGGAGATTTTGCATGTACTTAGAGGGTTTTGCAGCGAAATACAAATTTGTCAAATTCGTTAAATATCAATGAAATGACTGAAGTGAGTGACACTTGTCATAATAATGTATTTCATTTACTAAATAGCTATTCTTAACAAATTGGCCCCACTGTGGACAGTAAAGATTGACTGGAGACTTTTTAGAGGTGTAGACTTTGCATGTACTTAAAGGGTTTTGCAGCGAAATACAAATTTGTCAAATTCGTAAATATCAATGAAATGACTGAAGTGAGATTTGTCAAAATAATGTATTTCAATTACTAAATAACTATTCTTAACAAATTGGCCCCACTCTGGACAGTACAGAGTGACTGGAGACTTTTTAGAAGTGGAGACTTTGCATGTACTTAGAGGGTTTTGCAGCGAAATACAAATTTGTCAAATTTGTTAAATATCAATGAAATGACTGAAGTGACATTTGTCAAAATAACATATTTCAATTACTAAATAGCTATTCTTAACAAATTGGTTCCACTCTGGACAGTAAAGAGTGACTGGAGACTTTTTAGAAGTGGAGACTTTGCATGTACTTAAAGGGTTTTGCAGCGAAATACAAATTTGTCAAATTCGTAAATATCAATAAGTGACATTTGTCAAAATAACGTATTTCAATCACTAAATAGCTATTCTTAACAAATTGTCCCCACTGTGGACAGTAAAGAGTGACTGGAGACTTTTTAGAGATGGAGACTTTGCATGTACTTAGAGGGTTTTGCAGCGAAAGACAAATTTGTCTAATTCTTTAAATACCAATGAAATGACTGAAGTGACTTTTGTGAAAAAAATGTTTTTCAATTACTGACTACTAACTTTTATTTTTTGATTGCCATTAAAGTGAAATTGCTGTGGTTAAAGTGCTCAGGGGCACCTCAGTCGCAACCTGCAGACTGTGAGACTCAAACCGGCGACTAGGCTACGACTGCCCTAGTTTGAAAGGATACAGCAATTGAGTTTGTTTTTTGATTCAATTATGTAAATACTTACAGAGTATAATGATATTAAATAACACACAATGAAAAAACAATAACTGCTTTATGGGATACATGCTTATTCATTACCTGTCAGACAACAGCAACAAATGAATTCATAATTTACTTACTGTGTTCCTAAATTATACACAGATTGAAAATTATAGTATTAGCCCGGAGTGCTGGAGTGTTTTAGACTGAAATGATAGTATTAGCCTGGAGTCCAGTGTAAACAAAACACAACACGGCATCGAGGCAAGACCACCACTACCGGTGACAGCATTAAGCTGTAAGCTTTCTTTTAAGCCGGAGGGACTTAAAAGCCTGTTGTCATCCCATGCAACATGGATGATGTATACAGGCAGGGTTGTATGTTAGAAAAGCACAAACACAGCCCAGACTTAACATCCAATTGAAATTCTGACCTGAAAACTACTGCCCACTGGCATCTTTATTTATTTTTTTACCCACTGGCATCTTGACAGGTTTAGGAAAATACTCACTTAAATAGGACCTCATACAGACATAGCCAGTAAGTTTACGAAAAGTGTACAATCAAATGTTTTATTTAGAATTATGAATTGTGTAACTTAAATGTTAACCACATGGATGTTTGTACAGTTGCTTCTGCCACTGAGTTTGCTGTTGCTTGTAGTGTTACTGATGTACCCGGTTTTAATTCATAAGGCTTTTTTACCCAAATTCTCCAGGCTTTTTACTCCATTCAGTCAAATCCGGAGCTCTCTAATCTAATGCTTTCCGTGACTCACAGTTAAAATCTGCCCCTTCAGCTCTACACGAAAACAGCAGTGATGGAAAGCAGGAAATTACCATAATATACCAAAAAAAGAAAATTTTCTAATTTGAGGAGCAATTTGAATTTTTTGGATAGCGCAAATGGTTAAACAGTTATGGTAAAATGAATAAAGCTTAGTAGAATGCATCTGCAATGAGTAAACCACATCTGGTTTAATAGGGTTAACAAACTAGGTCAAAATCCTATAATTTCTTAACTGGCATAAGTATATAATTGGATAGTGATAGAAATCTTAAAGCTTTCAATAGCTAAAAAGATTGCAGATTAACTGCAGATGTAAGCTATGAACACACAAATGCATAAGCACAAATATCCGCATGAAACGCCACAAATATCTTTCTCGCACTAAAGAAAATTAAAAATATGCTGAAATGGTGCATAAAACCTGGCACTGTTTAATTCATGTACAATCTGCTGCTATTCAGTAACATAATCCTTTAATTGCTTTGATTTTTGTGAAAGCTTCTCTTTGGAGTAAAACAAAAAGGGGCTTTGGTAATCTACCATTAAAACAAAAACAGACACAGGCATACTAACAATACAGACCAAGAAACCATGAATAGGGTTTAATTTCAGTATATTTTATGAGCTGTCAATAATTACCTGGATGTGTGTAACATAAAAATGAAAAGACAACTAACTTGAAAGTTGTTTAATATGCAATTTGCTAGTGGGCACTGGGCAGAACATTATGGTACATAACGGGAACTTAAACCATGCATTACTTCATTATTTAATACTGGAGAAAAACTGAAATGATCATTCAATTGTGCTTTGCAGCTCAGTAAAACAATCTGCAGTACAACAGATCAACTAAACTGATTTTAAATAGCGGCGCTCATTAGCATTCATATTCATTAGCATAAATAAGTATGGAGATGGAGACCGTGGGCAGTGAATGAAACAAGCTGTTGGTGAAGCTCTGAGTGTGCGCGTCTGAAATATCAGCCCATGAGAAGTTTTGGAGTAAAGAGGATTAGCTCCGAGTTGGAATTTTTTGAAGAGGACAGGATTGGGAATTTATGGGGAATTTAATAAAGAATCTATGAAGTGCTGCTTAATGACAATGCAGATCGTGCATGTATTCAAAGGCCTTCACAAACACAGACAAATTTGGGGCGTGTGAGTATTTGAAACAAACAAGCAATGTTTTCTTCTACATTTTGGGTTTCAAGTCCAATCATGTTCGATTTTGTCAGGGCTTAAATGCAAATCATTTTTTATACTGGCCTGGTCGGGCCAGTGGTTCAGGTTTTCAATGGCCCTGCTAAAATTGGCATTGTCTGTCACATATTTAAAAATAATAATTCAAAAGTCAAATAGCCTGACCGATATGCAGTTTTTGGGGGCCGATATTCATTATCTGTATTTAAACATATTTTTACATATAATACACTATATACATTAACAGAATATACTATATATATAAATAAATAAATACTTTTTTGCCATGATCACTCACACCAACACTTAAAATGACGTGACAAAGATATGTTATATAGGCAGGTGTGTTTAACAAGTTAACAATAAACTTAATTATCCAAAATGATTCTGATATAAGTGCACAAAACAGTAAACTTGACTTATTATAAATAACTTTAAAACACAAACAGAACAAAGTATATGTATAACTTAAATCATTGGCAGTTTTGACGAGAATAACATTATATTGGACTGTATTGAAAATGAAACATATGGAGTAATTGTTTATTAACTTTACAGTAAGTTATGTACTTCACAAATTAGTTAGCAACTTACCATTAAGAAGACAATGCTTGTCTGATACCATACTGATGTAGGTTTATGTGTAATGTACTGCACAAACAACTACTTACATCATTCAAAAGCATTTAATGTATTCTGTAAGAAATGTTCATATCGGCTGCATATCTGCGGCTTATATGCCGAATCAGATATATCTGCGACAGGCTCATATCGGCCGATAAAATCGGCAAAACCATACATCGGTCGGGCTCTATTTTATACAACAGACATGTTTCAACGAAAAAAGGCTCCCAACTGTTTTTACTTTACCTGTAAACTGATGGCAAACTGTGCAAAACATTGCATCGTTTCTTTCGTCGTGTTTTACCCAAGTAAATTCTGCTTCCAAGATGTTAAATAATTAGGTTTTTGACTGGCGCACAATCTTAACGTCTCTTTGCTCTACCAGCTGACGTAGCAAGCAACACACATTAGTGTTCACAATAACCAATAGGGTAAGAGAAACCTCATGACATTGCTGAGAAGTTAACGTTGCGATGCTTAAAATGTGACAATGATAACATTACATAAGAATACATACAGACCAAGCGTGCTGCACAAGCCCTAAAAAGTGAAGCCAAAACATATCGATCGCGACTCGTCCTAATAAAGAGCTCAATATATTTGTGCGTAGGTCCTACGGCGTAGCTTCCGCGTCGGTTTTCATTTTTACTTTTGTGTCGTCATCAGCGTCGACATGCAAACACACGCGCAGACCGCTGGTAGGCAGTATCCACGCGTGTAACCACAGTAGCAGTGTGACCGTCAAAGAAGAAGAAGCTTGGCAAGTTAACCCACAAACGAAGAAGAAACAGCAACTTTTATTGTATGATTTGAGAAGACCAGCAATGATGGAAGTAAATAAACAGCGACTTTTGTTGCAGTTTGAATTAAATCACTCCTCAACTTGGCTCATCTTTGTTTTCACCGTCCGAAACGGAAAAACCTATGACGCAGTTTTTTTTTACCTGACGGGAGGGGTTATGGTAAACCAATCACAGTGCTTACGGTCCACGTAGAACTGACATGCTGTTAAAAATTTTGCGAGGTGCACGTCAGGCTACGCACAGGCTACGGATAACCTATGGCGTAGAGCTTACGCACGACTATAAATCAGGCTTAAAGGTCATAAACCCTGCCTCCCCCATGTTATTCAATGGGACTTGAGACCAACTAAACAATTTAATTACACTTCAATTGTCTTTTTTCCAAAGCTGGTTTCTGTCATTTACTGTTTTATCACACTGATGTAAATTCAAGTGTTTGTATTTAAAATAAATTTGTTGTTTGTTGGTTATTTAATGCTTTAAAAACAGTGGTGTCACATCATGATTGACAGCTGTGATATGCGCATTCTGCGAGAGCGAGGGCGGGGCTTTGAGTTTTTGCCTAGTTTTTGCGGCTTTACTTCCTGCTCACTACTGTGCAGGACTGGTCCCGAAATCACTACTGCGCAGACACAAGACCCAAGATGTCAGCGCCGTATCGGGACACTGGCGGCTTCACTTTTTAACAATAAAAAGGGAGCGAACGGGCATCATCCATCTCTTTTTACAGTCTATGATACAGATATATGGCCACAGGCAGAAAATATATTTTAGTGACTGAGGGTGAAGCACAAGTGACAATGCTTTGCAATACTACTGGCCCGAACGCCTCTCACACTTGCCCCGGTCCACCGGGCAGTCCTTTATGTTGTGCCCTGTTGGTGTTCCAGTGTTTATAAAGCATTAGTCACGATTTTATTTGAATTATGTTATAGGGCGGCATCATTAGGACAAAAATCTTAATTGTCGATTATTCACCTTGATATTGTAATTTCGATTAATCGATTTTACATAGAAGTTTTTAAATGTTTAATAAGTTTCTGTGAAGCAGCTGCATGGTACATTCTAAACATCCAAAACTAATAAATCTAATGTAAATCACAAATAATTATGAGAGTTATGTTGTTAGTAAAAAATCCCAAACGAATGACGAATTACATCAACTTATCAATTTTAAAATCTCTGATTCACCACAAGTATTTTGGTCCCCAAACATATTGCAATTTAGGCTTTTGGCGATTATGTAATTGTTTCACCTGTAATTGTAATCCCATGTTTTTTGTTTAATTACAAGCAAGCAACTTTATTTATATAGCACATTTTTAAACAACAGCCGTTGCTACAAAGTGCTTTACAAAAATAAAATGAACATTGAGCAGCCCTGTTATGTATACAAATCTGATGTTTAATGCACTATTTAACCTATTTCATCATACTTTATTATTACTTTATCATACTTTAATAAAGTATTTACAGTATATAACAATTACTATACATATAATAACGTAAAAAAATGCTGTTAAAATGGTTTTGCAAGTCAATTCAACCAACTATTTTAAGTTTTGGCTTGTGATAAGTTGACATAACTTATACAATTAAGTTGATATTTATCTTTAATTTTTAGTTAAAGTAATATTAAAATATGTGTTGATTTGAAAAAACCAATGCCACAAAAATATTTTTACAGTGTAAAATACAGTATATACACAGTATAGTTTTTTAGCATTTATACATTTGTATTAATTTCAGTTAATATCAATGCAATTGATCATGTTAATTCATTGTGCATTAACTAATGTTAATTTTTTAACTGTATAAGTAAACGATAAAATTAACATGAACTATCAATCATAAATGCTGTTCACTGTTAGTCCATGTTAGCTAAACATTAACAAATACAACCTTATTGTAAAGTGTTACCTTTTAGTTTGCACTGTTGTTTATATAAGATTTTAAGAGACACTCCTTTGCTTTCTCAGACACACCCCTGTCACGTAAAGAGCAACCACCTGCTCCAGTTGCTACTGCCTATGTTAAACCAATTTATAGAAGGTATCCTGTTCCTCTCTGGGTAAAACAGTAAAAGCTAAGATATCTGTGTGTGCGCGTGTCCATCCGTGAGAGTGTTTGCGTGGCTTCGTTGACCACGGACAGCTACGCGATATATATCCAGACGCTTCCAGTGACAAGTCAGGGAGACAACTGCTGACACATGACACATCCACATTCACACCCACATACATTACTGCAACACGATACTACAGGACTCATGCCAACCTGATTAACTGAGATCCATTTACCCCACAGCTGTGGCCACCTGTAAACCAGCAACTGTCATCGAATAAACCGCTGTGCTTATGTGTGTGACTGACAGCGAGAGATCAGATTGGAGAGAAGTTACGCAACAGTTTTCAATGTTCTTGTCTGCAGCTTCTTCCAAAAAAACTGTTTGGGAAGCTATCATTAAATTTCCCATTTTCCAAGACCACATAACAGCAATAGAAAACAGCACTTCATTTCAAAGCAGTAATTGATGCAATAACATGATATTTATACGTGCATTAGAGCATAAATTATTGTATTACAGTATTTTTAAATGTTATTACAGTAATTAGAGTCATCACTGTGTGGTTTCACAGTGCAAAATGTGCAATAATGTGCAATTATTTGATCCTTCTCTTACAAATGACTTTCAGTGGTGTTGCAGGTTGCCTCAGTTATATTTAATAATATTTCTGACTTCAGTCTTCAAATTAAAGATTTTTAATGTGTTCTTGACAGTAATGCCAGTAATGGGACTTCAAGAAGGGGTACGGGGACCCTTGAGGATCTGTGGTGGTATTATATATTGTTTTAAAGCTACGTTTTATTTTTAGAAAAATGAAATAAACATTAAACTAAATGCATTAATATAATAATAGAAAATTCAAACTTGATTAAAAAGAAGAGCATAACATTCCCACAATAAATCTATTCAGATCAATTAAAATGTTATGTAGTATGCCAAAAATGATCATTTTAATAGCTTGCAATGTAAAAAAATCTAAATATTAAGAAAATTGCCTTCAAAGTTGTCCAAATGAACTCCTTACTAACACATATTACTAATGATAAATACATTTGTATATATATAAACGATAGGACACTAATAAAATACTATATCTACATGTGAAATCATCTTTACCTAAAGGGACACCATTCAGCTGATCTCCAGGTAGTGTTGCTTTCGTCAACGAAAAGTATGACGAAATATAGTCGTCAACGAACCTTTTTCACGTGACGAAAACGAGACGAGACGTAACGAAAATGCTGGTCATGTGACGATGACTATAATAAAATGTATAATGCAATATTGTTGACGAATAAAAACGAGACTAAAAGTGGTTTACAAAATAAAAACTAAGCTAAAATGTCTCTTCATTTTCGTTGACCAAAACGAGACGAGACGAAATGTTATAACGTTATTTCGTCTTTTACCCATCTCAGCATCTCCGCGCCCCCACCACCTGACTGCAGGTGATCGCCTGTGTTGTTGGCGCTGCGTAGATCAGTCAAAACATGAAAGTACCGCGAGAGTGAGTAGAAAACATGCGGAGCAGTCTGCTCTCGCGATGCTTTGATATCATACGCCTCCATTTGCACGTTAATGGGCATTTCAAACAGTGTACGCGGCAACCGCGAGACATGCGGAAAGCGGAGAAACGGGGGCGGTTACAGAGGTGAAGCGGAGTTGGTCCACAAGCCTTGCTCGTGCACCTAAGATCCTATCCCTTTTACGGACACGACTCTTCATGGCAGTCGCTGTTGAAGATAAACACATTTCCACTAAATGCTGCACAAAACGCTTCCACTGCATGAGAGAAGCTGTAGCCACGCGGCGATTCCGACCGGGAAGATGCAGCATTCTGGCTCCAAATGTAAAAGAAAAGTCCAAAATAAATCCCGTGCATCACTTTCAGGTCAGTTCAACAAGCCTGTTGAAATCTATAGCTTTGATTGCTGACACCACCAGTATAACAATGTACAAATTTATATCATGTAACAGTTGTTTAAATGACATTGTGCTGCGTTGCGTTTTGAAACATTGTAAATATATCTATGCTAAAGACATTCGTTGTTTTGTATATGCTTAATAACTACACTTATTTATTATTTAAATAAACAAAAAATACTTCGCTGAATACTTGAGTATTAAATCAACACCTGTACTGTTGAGAACGTCTCGGTTACGGATGTAACCCTCGTTCCCTGAAGGAGGGAACGGAGACGTCACGTCGTGACCGACGAATTGGGAACTCGCTTAGAGAGACCAATCTGCTTCGAATACTACTAAAACGCCAATGAACTTGGCATTGAGATATTTGCATAATGCTGGCGCCGCCCCGCCAGGTGCGTATATAAGCAGCAGGTGCAAATGAGGAAATTAGCTTCTTTTTCGCTGAGAAAGCCGGAAAGTGTGACCGGCCGTAACAGCAGGTGGCAGCACCTGTGGCGACGGGACGTGACGTCTCCGTTCCCTCCTTCAGGGAACGAGGGTTACATCCGTAACCGAGACGTTCCCTTTCAGTCGGTCACTACGACGTCACGTCGTGACCGACGAATTGGGAATCCCTACCAAAACGCCACTAGGGGCTGACCTCTTCCAGTGTCTGCGTAAAGCCCTCCGGTTCCACTTAAGGATAAGGAGAATTAGGTTTTAAGGCAGAAGGCCGGGCACTAGATGTTCCTTTAACCCCACAGAAGTGCCAGCGACTGGGAAGCGCCCTACCTGAGCGGGATAGGAACGCTGCGGAAGCCACCACCCGTCTTAAGGGTTAATGGTGGGCGAAAGTCAACCGTAGTTGAGGTAAAATGACAGCCGTGGCTGTGTAAGCAAAGCAGTGCTCTGCTAAGGGAAACGTGGGCTAGTAGGATTAACCCCACGGAAAAATACTCACAAAGGAACCCGGTGGGACACAATGTGGAGCCCGAGCCAACACATAGGTTCGCGAGGATGCAGCTAGTGAAGGCTGACAGCCAATGCTCCGCAACAAAGGCTGCCAAGGCAGCGGAGGAAGAGCAATTCAAACCATTACGCATTTTTGCTCTGAAGGCCTTCCATACTGACACAGTTATGAAGCATCAGTCGGAGGCTGCAAGCCGACCTGCGAGTCTGCTCTCCGTGCCCTCCCTGGTGAGGAAAGAACACGAGAGGATACAGGCTCGATACGAACACTGTAAAATCTAATGAACGTATTAGGTGTCGCCCAACCAGCAGCTCTACAGATGTCTGTTAGCGAGGAACCACGAGCTAGAGCCCAAGATGAGGCAACGCTCCGTGTGGAGTGCGCTCTCAAATTAAAGGGGCAAGGAATGCCCTGAAGATTATAAGCCAGGGCGATAGTATCAACTATCCAATGAGACATCCTCTGCTTAGTGACAGCTTTCCCTTTCTGCTGGCCACCATAACAAACAAAGAGCTGGTCTGAGGTCCGGAGGCTTTGCGTGCGATCCACGTAGAGTCGCAGTGCGCGTACGGGGCACAACAAAGCCATGGTTGGGTCTGCGTCCTCCGGAGGCAGCGCTTGCAAGCTCACCACTTGATCTCTGAAAGGAGTAGTGGGAACTTTGGGCACGTAACCTGGTCTGGGCCTCAATGTTACGCTTGAGGCAGCAGGACCAAACTGAAGGCACGAGTCGTCAACAGAGAATGCATGTAAATCCCCTACTCTCTTCACTGAGGCCAATGCTAGCAGGGTCAGAGCTTTCATTGATAAAAGCTTCAGACTCACAGACTGCAAAGGCTCGAACGGGGGGGCCTGCAGGGCTTTCAGCACCATGGACAGGTCCCAGGGAGGAATAGAAGGAGGGCGCGAGGGGTTTAGCCTACGAGCGCCTCTTAGAAATCTAACAACCAAATCATGCTGGCCAACTGTTCTGCCGTTAATAAGTGAGTGATGAGCAGAAATAGCAGCGATATCAACTTTAATGGTGGAGGGTGACAGCCTACCGTCTAACCTATGTTGAAGATATAAAAGCACGGTGTTAATAGGGCATTCTCTGGGGTCCTCGCGTTGCGAAGAGCACCAGGTGACGAAAAGGTTCCATTTAAACGCGTAAGCCCGTCTCGTAGACGGAGCTCGTGCCGCGTTGATTGTGTTAGATACCGCTTGTGGTAAATCACTTAAACCTTGCGCGCGCTCAACGACCACACATGGAGATCCCACAGGTCGGGGCGCGGGTGCCATAATGTGCCCCCTCCTTGAGAAAGAAGGTCCTTCCTCAGGGGAATCCGCCAGGGAGGGGCTGTCGCGAGGAGCATTAACTCTGGAAACCAATTCTTGCTCGTCCAATATGGGGCGATCAGTAAAAGGTTCTCCTCGTCCTGCCTGACCTTGCACAGTGTCTGTGCGATTAAGCTCACTGGGGGGAATGCGTATTTGCGCATCCCCCGAGGCCAGCTGTGTGCCAATGCGTCCACGCCGAGGCTGCCCTCGGTTAGTGAATAAAACAGGCGACAGTGGGTATCGTCCGGCGACGCAAACAGATCTATCTGCGCACGACCGAACTTCTTCCAAATTAGCTGGACCGTCTGGGGGTGGAGTCGCCATTCGCCGGGGCGCGCAGCTCGAGAAAGCGCGTCCGCTGCTGTATTGAGCGAGCCCGGAATGTGAATGGCACGAAGGGACCTCAGATGCTTCTGACTCCAAAGGAGGAGATGACGAGCGAGATGCGACAGGTGACGGGAGCGCAAACCGCCTTGACGGTTGATATACGCAACGGTCGCAGTGTTGTCGGTGCGTACTAGTACATCCTTCCCTCGCAGCTCCGTAGCGAAGCGTACGAGTCCCAGATATACTGCCCACAACTCTCGGCAATTGATATGCCAGTGCAACTGGGGTGCTGTCCACACCCCTGAAGCCGTAAGCTCGTCGTACGTGGCACCCCAGCCCGTGTCGGACGCATCTGTGTGTACAACAGCATGCTGAGCGATCTGTCTCATGGACACACCGGACCTGAGAAACGCGGGGTCCGACCACGGGGGGAATGTTAGGCGACACGCAGGTGTAATGGTTACACGATGGATGCCGGCGCGCCACGCTCTCCTCGGGACTCGACCGTGAAGCCAACGCTGAAGCGGTCTCATATGGAGCAGTCCGAGCGGTGTCACGGCCGCTGCTGCAGCCATATGCCCCAGGAGCTTCTGAAATTGTTTCAGCGGGACCGCATTCTTCCCTCGGAATGAACCGAGGCAAGTCAGAATTGACTGGACGCGCTCTTCTGTCAAACGCGCCGATAAATCGATCGAGTCCAGTTCCATCCCGAGAAAAGAGATCCTCTGCGTGGGGCAGAGTTTGCTCTTTTCCCAGTTGACCCGAAGACCCAAACGGGCGAGATGCCGAAGCGTTAAATCTCTGTGCTCGCACAGCGTCCGTCGAGAATGCGCTATTATAAGCCAATCGTCGAGGTAAGCCAATATGCGAACGCCGCTCTCTCTGAGGGGTTTTAACGCCGCCTCCACTACTTTCGTGAACACACGGGGAGAGAGGGATAGCCCGAACGGTAAAACTTTGTACTGGTATGCCCGTCCCTCGAACGCAAACCGGAGAAAACGGTCTGTGACGAGGGATTATGGACACATGAAAGTACGCGTCTTTCAGGTCTATTGCCGCAAACCAATCTTGGGGGCGAATTGAATTGAATATTTGCTTCGGTGTTATCATCCTGAAGGACCTCTTCTGCAGAGATTTGTTCAGAACGCGCAAATCCAAGATCGGTCGCAACCCGCCGCCTTTTTTGGGTACTATAAAATACGGGCTGTAGAAGCCCGATCTCATCTCGGTTGGAGGGACCGGCTCGATCGCGTCCTTCGCCAACAGGACTTCGACCTCTGCACGCAGTACGTGTGCATCGGACGCTTTCACCGTGGTGAAACGAATGCCCGAGAATTTGGGTGTGTGCCGGATGAATTGAATTTCGTAACCGAGGCGAACAGTGCGTAAAACCCAACGAGACGGGCTGGGAAGCTGAAGCCACGCCCCCAGGGACCGTACGAGGGGAATTAACGGCACTGTCGGGGTACCCGCGGTGGGGCGGCTGAGCGGGACAGGTGGTACTGCCGGTACGTCTGCTGGGACAGCATAAGTATCTACAGTATGTGTGTGTGTGACACTGACCTGAGCCCGCTGAGGGTGACGGTCGTCTGGTCTCCTCAGCGGAGAGCACAGACTCCGAGGAGGGTGCTGGTGGTCCCGTCTCCTCAGCGGAGAGCTGGAACTCCTCAGAACACCCGCTGGCGATAGAGGAGAGGGAGGAAGAGCATGTGAATGCCCGCTCACATCTCTCTCGATCCTCTGAAGACCTGGAGAAGGAATAGGAATGCACTCTTTTTGTGGTTTTGTGGGTGCCGGCTGAGAAGCCGGCGGAACAGAAACAAAAGGAAACCAAAGATTCTCCACCCGGCCCTCTACCGGTGGAGGGAGCGATGCCATCACCGTCTCCCGTAGAGTGATCCCATCCAATCCCAGGTCGCCCGTCTCAGGGCCGCTTCGTCTTCCGTTTGCCACGGGAAGCGGGTGGGGCGGGCGGGGCGGGCTGTCGACGGCTGTTCCCCCTCCGTGGCCTGGAAGATCTTCTAGTGGGGGGGGCGGAGGCAGCCGCCGCAGGGCGCCCTCGGCGAGGAGCAGACGGGCCCGCCGGCGCTGGAGGGCGAGATGCAGGTCGCTTGCGCCGGGGCATGATCTGTGCGATCGCCTCTGTCTGCTTCTGGGCGGCGGAGAACTGCTGGGCAAAGGACTCCACCGACTCACCGAAGAGGCCAGCCTGTGACACTGGAGCGTCCAAAAACTTGTTCTTGTCCGCTTCCGACATGTCAGCCAGACATAGCCATAAGTGGCGTTCCTGGACCACCATCGTGGACATGGCACGACCAATCGCCTGCGCTGTCACCTTCGTAGCGCGAAGAGCCAGGTCAGTGGCAGCCCGGAGCTCCGAAAGGACAGGCGAGTCGTGTCCTCCCTCGTGCAGATCCCTCAAGGCTTTGGCTTGGTGAACCTGCAGCAACGCCATTGCGTGCAGGGCTGAGGCCGCCTCTCCACATGCCTGGTGGGCAGCGCCCGTTAAACCGGAGGACTGTCTGCAGGCACGAGAGGGGAGGGTTGGGCGGTCCTTCCAAGAGGGAGCGTGTGCCGGACACAGCTGCATCGCGACGGCACGCTCCACGGGAGGGATCCCCGTATAACCCTTAGCGGCTCCGCTGGTGAGGGAGGTGAGGGGGGAGGGCTGAAACGGCCGTAATCTCATGGAAAACGGCGACTTCCAGGTTCTAGTCAGCTCCTCGTGCACCTCGGGGAAGAAAGGCACCGGTGGAGAGGGTTGTGAAACCCGGGCAGCTCCAAAGAACCAATCATCCAGGCGGGACGGTTCGGGCTGAGGGGGGGGAACCCACTCTAACCCTACGGTCTCCGCCGCTCGAGCGAGCACGGCCACCATCTCTGGATCGAACTCCGGCGTCCCAACCCGACCAGAGGGAGGAAGGGCGTCGGGGTCCACGTCAGGGGGAGGAGGCCCACCCTCGGATGCTGCGGCGTCGGTGGACCCGGAGGGCGGCACGATGGATTCTAGAGTCATCGTAGAACACGACGCTGAAGTCTCCATCGGCACATCAACCGGCTGTGGACGAGAAGGCTGAGAGCCTGAGGACGAATCCCCCGCTCGGCTCAGCACAGTGATGCGCAGGTCGTCTTTTGAGAGCTTGACAGCCGCACCGTGGCGGCGTTCAGCACTCGCATGACGAGGGTTGCGTTTTTCCCGGAGGAAAGACAACCGTCTGCGCAAATCCACAAGGGACATGTTCTCGCAGTGAGAACACTTACCCCCAGCGAACGCTGCCTCTGCGTGCTCGATGCCCAAACACGAAAGACAACGCTCGTGACCGTCCTTCGGACCCATGTACTTGCCGCACCCAAGATCGCACGGACGAAAAGCCATCCTGAAAAGGACGCTGATGTCCGGATATACGAGAGAGTGGCTGCCTTTAACAAGGCACAAAGCTCTCTCGTATCACTCTTTTAGGGAAATTCACTCAGATGCTTAGTTGATGAGCGCACAGGAAGGCAACGCACACACTAAACTCAAAACAAAATAAAGATGTAGAGTCGTGGAATTAAGCGAAGCGTCCGCTGTGGTACTGCTAGTCCAACCAACTTCAGCAATCGAATCCCACCAGAGTAGAGTAGCTTCTCAGTAGCAGATACTGCCGGCTTTCGAAGCGATAAAAAGCTAATTTCCTCATTTGCACCTGCTGCTTATATACGCACCTGGCGGGGCGGCGCCAGCATTATGCAAATATCTCAATGCCAAGTTCATTGGCGTTTTAGTAGTATTCGAAGCAGATTGGTCTCTCTAAGCGAGTTCCCAATTCGTCGGTCACGACGTGACGTCGTAGTGACCGACTGAAAGGGAACCATACATACCAACTTTGCTTTTCTTAATAGACATCTGATGTTTTCTTAAAGCTGACTTTTAATTTACTTACAAGAAAAACATTTAGTAATTCTCCAAAATTGCTTGGATTTATACTGACATTTAAGATCCGCTTTGTCACATTAGATTAAGCCAAAGTCCATTAGGTACAATAAACTATAATAATATATAATTACATATGTATGATTGTAGTTTGTGCTGCTTTCAAAATACAATTATAAATGTTAACAGTAGCATATTTCTATTCTCACACATGCTATAGTTGTGTGTGACCCATTTGACCTTGTGTGTGTGTGTGTGTGTGTGTGTGTGTGTGTGTGTGTGTGTGTGTGTGTGTGTGTGTGTGTGTGTGTGTGTGTGTTTGTGTGTTTGCTTAGACTACTTTTGTTTTGATTATGTAGACTTTTATGTAGACTCTTACGAACAATCAAGTCACTCACTCAGAGGATAGTAAAATAAATATCTATTCAAATCAGAGCATCTTCCATGTCTGGAATGGATGTATTCTTGGGTCTATAAGGTAACAATAATATAACTTTTGTTTGAAATGGGATTTGGCTTAAAGAAAATATTGTTTTGTCTATAATACTATTAGGTCATTATACTATATGGGTTAAATAGAATGCATTACTAAAAAGAGACTAAATACAATTTCACTGACTAAAACTAGACTAAAATGTCATCAGTTTTCGTCGACTAAAACTAGACTAAAATAGTAATGGATAAGTCTGACTAAAATAAGACTAAAATGGCAAGAATTTTAGTCGACTTAAACTTGACTAGACTAAAAAGAGTATGACGTGACTAAAACTAATAAAAACTAAAATGACAGCTTGACACAAAGACTAGACTAAAACTAAAATGAAAACAGGCTGCCAAAAACAACACTATCTCCAGGTCTGGCGCTAGCACTTTTAGCATAGCTTAGCATAATCAATTGAATCTGATTAGACCATTAGCATCGCGCAAAAAAATAACCAAAGAATTTCGATATTTTTCCAATTTAAAACTTAACTCTTCTGTAGTTACATCGTGTAGTAAGATCGGCCGAAAATTTAAAGTTGCAATTTTCTATATGGTTAGGAACTATTCTCTCATTCTGGCATAATAATCAAGGACTTTGTCGGTCTTAGTACACAATGTAACTACAGAAGAGTCAAGTTTTAATATGAAAAATATTAAAACTCTGGTTATTTTTAGGCGTGATGCTAATGGTATAATCAGATTCAATGGATTATGCTAAGCTATGCTAAAAGTGGTACCGCCCGACCTGGAGATTGGCCGAATGGATTCCAAAATGGTAAGTTACCAAGGGAACTATTTTCGGGCAGTGTATAATATCACAACGCCTGCTGCAGCCATGTTACAGCAGCAAATCCTTAACTTTTACGCCAGAATGAAAGTATAGTCCTAACCATATCTGCCTAGAAAATCGCAACTTTAAATTTTCCGTCAGTCTTAGTACACGATGTAACTACAGACGAGTCAAGTTTTAAATAGGAAAAATATTGAAACGCTTTGTTTATTTTTTAACGCGATGCTAATGGTCTAATCAGATTCAATGGATTATGCTAAGCTATGCTAAAAGTGGTACCACCACACCCGGAGATTGGCCGGATTTCAAAACGGTAAGGAATCAAATGTTTCACTCTAGGGGAGCTGGAAAATGAGCAAATATTTTATAAAAAGTGGAGTGTCCCTTTAATATCCTGATGATTTTTGCTATAAAAAAAAATACAAACATTTTATCCATACAATGTATTGTTGGCTATTGCTTCAAATATACCTTTTAGGAACCCTTATTTTTAGAAGTATTAAATTAATGCTGTTAAACTTACCACATAAAGCACATTTTTAGTTTAGCAGACCAAGCATTTTCCAATACAGCAGTAATTGCAATTTGGGGGCAGAATGTGCTATTGCATAAAACCCTAATGGCTCTAAATTGGACATCATTATGCTAAATATTTTTTTCTGTTGATTTGGTTCAAACATGTCCTGGACTGGCATTTTGGGGTTCACTAATAAGAAACAAATGTTCATCGAAGTTCAAGAGGTGAGCTTACCTCTTGAACTTCGATGAACATTTGTTCAATGTTCATTTGAATTGATTATCCTTTCAAATACTTGTAAAATACAACAGAAGATTAAAATAAACTAGCCTGAATGCAGACCCCTAGAGTGCACAGCGGTCGCATTGCTTTTATTACATCGGCAATAAGTGCTTGAAAGAAATAGTATCCAGCCTCACAGGGCTGCAGGTAAGAGCAAACAGAATTCAAGAGCCCGCACCACTTTCTCCACAAAAATACTGAACCAGAGCACTTACAGTGGACATCAAAAAGGATTTGCCTGGCACTTACCAAAAAAAGTTCAAAGTTCTATGTAGACACTCTTCACGTTTTCAAACTAAAGCTCCACTCAAACATTCACAAAAATTGGTCATTCAGAAATGATCCCAATATTAACATTGTGTAACGTTATTCCAACGTTATTATATGGCCACCCACATTTACATATCAACAACTAATTTCATGGCAATTCAGAACTATTTTTTGATGAGGCTATGTTTTAGTGCGATCTGCCTTCACCTCAGTTTTGTTAAGGGGCGGAGCTTCATTATTGTTGTTTTCAAATACAGGTAATACTGTAAGTGTGTTTTTGTACGACTCACATTGTACAAATTCATACAAAGGACCACCTCGAAATAGTTATGTTTTTCTGTGAAATCGGGTTGCCTGTTCAGTACTCAGCAACCTGACAGAGGTGCTGTGGCTCAAAAGGTTAGCCAGTCATAACAGAGGTCATTTACATACTCTGTAGTCATTTACATATTACATAGGTCTTTAGAAACATTTTATTCTAAAGGTCAGAACGATGGTCATGTAAAACTAAATTATGAATTTTTTTGAGCAAGAAACTTTGATTAAACCTTCTAAAGCCCTTTTCACAAACAGATTACAGAAAAATACATGAAAAATGCCTCCGGGATTTGTCCGGGGAACAGTTGATTTTGGTTCATTCACACTGCCAGCGATTTTCCGGAACCTGTGCATGCATTCACACACATGCCGTAAAGATGCCGTAAAGACATGTGACGTATTTAAAGTCGGCACTTGGTAGGTTTTTTCCACAGCGTCTGAAGCAACCCAGTCTCACCCCATGTCGTCAATATTTGACGACACTTGACCATTCGTCATATGTTGACGCGAAGGGTATACCTTTCGCGTCATTTTTTGACGAACTGGGGACTTCAATACTATTACGTCCGTTGCATTCTCTTTCCTATTTTCTTACCATTTCCGCGTCGGTTTAGGGTTAGATTTACATAATGACATCCCTACCCAAACCAAACTCTAACCCCAACGCCAGGTGACAACTGTTTAATTTCGCGTACCTAACTCTCTAACCCCAACGCCAGGTGACAACTGTTTAATTTCGCGTAGACTGTTTAATTTTGCGTAATCTAACCCTAAACCGACGCGAAAATGGTAAGAAAATAGGAAAGAGAATGCAACGGACGTAATAGTATTGAAGTCCCCAGTTCGTCAAAAAATGACGCGAAAGGTATACCCTTCGCGTCAACATATGACAAATGGTCAAGTGTCATCAAATATTGACGACATGGGGTGAGACTGTGTTATCTGAAGTAAACCAAATTTTGTTTATGACAAGATCATAAAGGAACGCTGTTCTATTATGGGTTTGTGTTCACACAGAAGGCTTTCTATCAATCTTATGGAAATTTTCTTGGATCAAAGTATTGTGAATGGGGTATAACCTTCAAATATTTAAAGCAACACTAAAGAGTTTTTGCTCTTTGCTCCCCCTACAGGTTAGAAGTGTAATTGTCCATTACCCACTGTTGTAAATACTGCAGCATAGCTGGCTCTGATTGGATTGTAGGTCTGCCGTAGGGCTGAAACGATTCATCGAGTTACTCGATTCAAAAAATTCCTCGAGGCAAAAATTCTCCCTCGAAGCCTCGTTAAATTCCTATGACGCGCACTACACGCGCCGAGATCTGATTCACACGGACCGTTGTTCAATGTTCAGGAAGCACATCATAGCGCGTGGTACATTTTGAATTTAGTTGGCGCGATGGCGAAGCGAATATGTCCATAAACGGCAAAGAGAGAATGTCTAAAGTTTGGGATCATTACATTCAGCATCTGAACCGAAAACATCCACTGCTGTTTCACCAAGCGTCGATGAAACAAGGTAACGTAGCTTCCGTTGATTTTAATCCCATACTGTATTTGTAGCGATGTCGTTATGCGGTTTGACTAGATATGATGTTTAGCTTTGATGTTTTTAAGTAGTAAACGTATTCACGTTCAATTGCAGGACAGTATAGATTAAAAAAGAACCCCTTCACACACACGCATGCAATACAGGTGTGTGTACCAAAAAACGGCACCACAGTGCAATCATATATGGGCAACTTGTAATCTGACATATTCTGTTCAATAATAATAATCTCTGTCTTATTGGAGTTTAGCATAAGGAAGTTATTCTCTCTCACGCAAGTCAGACCGATCGCGCAATGCATCACATATGCTTAAACGTTTATGTAGCCACGCAACAATAATTTCAGCATGCATTCACTGTATACAGCGGGACGTGATGTTGTGATTTTTCGAACGGATTCTTAACCTAAAATGCACCGCAATGCAAGTGATGCAAACCAAATGCAGCGTTCTATTGAAAAGTAATGTATGTATTTCTGCAGTACCAAAATGCAATGAAGCAACTGAACGTCTGACTGGGGTGTCACTCTTCCTCACGCACAGAACGCGTGCACACACACAAACACAAGTGCACGTGCACGTGCGCGCATACACACAGGTTGTTACCATAGCAAATAGGCTCATCCCAGAAATGATATATTATATGTTAAAAGCCTAATGGTAAATGCTGCAGGTGTAGAAATGTACATAAACCAGATATTTACTTTGATGTCAGGGCTAGATTACAGCATGAAACCAGTTGTGCATATTAATAAATTAAAGTGTTTAATTGTTGGCACTGGCACTTATAAACACTAAATGGGTAAAAAATTGAAATAAATAGGCTTATTTCTTGGAGCCAAATACCTCTGTTTTTTTAGAAATAAAAGCCACATGCTTGAACATTTTACAGCCAAGTCATTTTCGTTATGCATTATTTGTTTTGGTTGTTTAAAAACACACAAAAAAATTATCCGATTACTCGATTAATCGATCGATTCAGTGCTAGATTAATCGATTACAAAAAGAATCGATAGCTGCAGCCCTAGTCTGCCGTAAAGCAAGTTTTTGTAGTTTTCACTCGAACTACAGGACCGCGACCTGACGGTTGGAAACTTCTTTAGTGCGGTTTTGGCCGATAGAGAGCTGCAAAGCAAATGTGAAAGTGCCGTTCATGAACGACTGAAACTTTTTTGGAAACGTTATTTTAAGGTTAAAAAAACCTCTGTGGTGTTGCTTTAATATTAACTCAGTAAGTTCAAATCAAATATTAAAATCAATGTGAACTCCATGATTAAAATCAAACTTTGATTCTCTAATTGGGGAATGCACCGAAATGAAAATTCTTGGCTGAAAACGAAAACCCAAAAAAGAGGGAACCAAGGTGAAAACCAAAAATAGAAACACAGAAAACCAGAAACACAGAAAGAAATTATGACGAAAGTAACAATGCGATTTTCTAATAATATTTATTTAAAATTGTAAAAAGATATATATATTTAAAATTGTATTATATTCCTCAAATTTTATGCACAGATATGTAACAAAATACAACCACACCACAAACATGTTGCTTCAGACAAGCATGTGCAGGTCGCGGTTTCTGTTTGTGTCATCACAACATTTCGGCCGTATTGTTTCGGTGACAAAAGTCTTTCGGACGAAAACCGAAAATGCTCTTTTTCGGTGGCCGAATATTCGGTGGATCCATATTCCCAATCTTATAATTAGATTATGAAACTTTAGCCTGGATTTTACAAATAGGGTTACATATTTGCATGTATTTTAAAACCTCTTAATAACACAATATATAAACTGGATAAGTTATAATATATAATTTCTTTTATTACGTGATAATTTATTGTTTTCCAAATTGAATTGATTTTTTTAAGTAAACTCTTTCATGTCTTTCTCCTTTCTGGTGCTCTGATAACCCCATGTCCGTCAATTGTCCTCACTTGTAAACAGCAGCCTACGAACACAGATAAAACGTGGTTGTGTGAGTTTTTATTAGACACTATCTCTCTCTATAGTCAACTTGCGCCGGCGGCCCATTTATCTCAATGAAGACTGATAACACTGCTGTCTACTATCACCCCAATCCTCTCCGGGCTTTTCTTTTTTACCCTCCTCCATATCTCATTCAGGTTAAGTGGTGGGAGACTGGACACAGACAATTCCTCCCCCCTCTCTGAATCAACAACTCTCTTCTGGAATCTGAAGGTCTTAAAAGGTTTTTACTAAACCAACAACACCAAGCAGTTATTGTGGAACCAGCTGTGCCAAAGGTCGGAAACTATGAGCTCAAGCGACGTGTGAAAATCAAAACACAGGACGCGAAACGTCAGTTAGTAACGTTTTCCTTGCTGCAATTCTCTCCGACCATAAAATACCAACGGATCAACATGCTCTATGCTAAAAATAGACTCAAACTGACACATTATATACAGTTCACACAGTGAAACCTAATGGTTTATAATAGAGAACATGAATGGACAATTTATTATTTATTTTGGTGTTGTTTTGAGCATTTATTTGTGCTTATGGTACACTACAAAGGCTACAAAGTCAACTTTGCCAGTAACCTACTTTGGCATTTGCAGACACCTGTCTGTGACTGTACTAATACTCTTCGAAATACATCTACCATCACAGCATCTAATTTAGCATTAGCAAAGATTACCCCTCAACCCTGGGCTAAAACTGCTTCAAATATCCTGTAAACCCGAAACTACATTACAAAATGTGTTTCCTTGAAGATTATCCACTGTAGAAATGCTAAAATTACCTCTGAAATATATGTAACTCACTTACAGCTTATATTTACTCACTTTGCGAATTGCACATACAGGATTGAGAGGAAGTATGTTAACTTATTTTCTAGTAGCTAAACTAATACAAATATAGAGGTATGTGACTTTTTTAGCTTTTGACAAGTTTGTTTTATTATAAATGATAGTGACAAACATGATTTGCAACTTGCTTATCAATATTTTTTGGTCAATAAAGGGAAAGAACGTAAATGTGTGATTCTCACGAAATCCAGGTTTAGAAGGCGTCCAGCATCAGAATTTTTAAATAGCCCTTGAAGCCAATTTTTTTGCACATATAAGATTTCTTCTTACAAACTTACTGTAATCATTATTTTTCGAGAATTTAGAAAATATTTCCTATAGAATTATTTACGTTTTTTAGATTATCATTATCAAAAATTATCATTACCGCAACATGATATTACATTAAATATATGCATTTAAAAACTCATGTTTCGGTGATGAGAACTAAAAAGTTGTCTAGGTACTATGACAAACAAAATTTTAACTTTTATTTGGAGAGAAAAAATAAGAACTGCTTACCCGGTAGCCATCTTGAGTGTCACAGTCAATTATGTCACTTCCAACATTTTTTTTTTTAAATGTTAGTTCCTTGAGGGCTTAAACAATGATTGAAAATTGTTGCGGAGGATGAGAAAATTGGTCTTGGACACATTTATATTCCTTATTATTGTCTCTACATTTACCAATGATCACCAAATCCCACATGTTTATTTACTGTAAATGTTTATAGTATAACCTGCACTGAAGCTTTTAATTTTTTAGATTTTTTAATTATAAATATTTCCATGTCAAAGAACCCAAATCCATTCATGGACATGTTGCGGTAATGAACATTTTCCCCTTAAATTTGGAAAACACAACAAAATTGTTTTAATCATGTGCAAAATAGTACATGAAGAGATGTTTATAACTGCATTGCTTCTTATTTTGATAGCATTTACTTTTATTATCAAAATGTTTCATGACACCTCGCAAGTCTACTTTCGCGAGAATCACCCAAACAGTAAAATGTGCAAACCTTGTGCATAAAAATAACGACTACACAAGATATCAATGGTTATTATTTTGATTTTATATAAAAAAATTCTATGTTTTAAACTGTATTTTGATCCATTTGCCCTTTCGTATAGCTTAAGGAGCCTGACGGTGAAAGATACCTGACACCGACTGACACAGGTTCCCAAGTCCATTCAGGGGGTTCATAAGCTTGTACGTGATTCAGATGATATTTAAGACCGTGGGCACATTTATGCAGCCCTCTGTCTGATCCTACCAGTTGCTAGGTAAATTGGGCCGTCCGAGAATAAAAAACAAGGTCAAGATCTCACCTCTTCAAAAAGCAAGAGAAAAAAAGCATTGCTGTGAACAAGCCAAGCGTGGCATAAGGTGGATTCATGGAAGAGTGAAATTGGTTCAAATCAGCATCTTAAGTGGGTAAACAGACTGCTCTCTCTCTCTCTCTCTCTTTACTGTTCAGTTATATGGGTGTGTGTGCGTTCCTATAAGGGTGCATTTGTTTTCGTGTGACATCTGACGAGATAACAAGAGGTGGAGGCACCTGGAGCCATGAACCGATGCATGACGAGAGACACATTTTGTACACAATGGAATACAATGGAAGGCAACTACCATACTTTGCATGCACGCACAAACATGCAATTCCATGTCACAATTTTGATAAGCCTCTAATGAAACAAAGTCGTGTGAGAGAGGCAGCGCCGTTGAAATTGTCCGACCAAAATGAATTTTAAGCCAGTAAGACTTGCAATCTATAGCTAGCGTTATCAACATTTCTCCTAAGATGTCATTTTGATTTTTCATTTTATCCAATTTATTGCAAGCTCTTATTTGCAGGGGTGCACTGAGATGCAAATTCAAAGATTAATACTAACAAAAAAATTTTTTTCATGTGGTACTGTACTATAGTCTTGTTTTGACTTTACATGCACCATGATAATACTATGGTATTCTAGTTAATACCTTGGACCAGGCCAATGTCATGGTGCATAAACAGTGGAATAGTTCACCCAAAATGAATATTATTTCATCATTTATCCACATGCCATCTTTTAACACTGTAAAAGGTATTAGTTGGGTTAACTTAAAAAGTTACTTTAAACTTTAAGTGAAAATGTT
Organism: Paramisgurnus dabryanus; assembly: GCF_030506205.2. Classification (NCBI taxonomy): domain Eukaryota; kingdom Metazoa; phylum Chordata; class Actinopteri; order Cypriniformes; family Cobitidae; genus Paramisgurnus; species Paramisgurnus dabryanus. The sequence continues at coordinate 35,253,626 of NC_133340.1, forward strand.
TACATGAACTGAAGTAATTTAAAATGTTTTTACACTGAAGAAAGAATGTCATATACCCTGAGATGGCATGAGTCAATTCTGAGATTTTTCATATTTGGATGAACTACTTAAATCATTCTGTACCACCTAACATGTGACATCATCACTGCAAAGCAGAAGTATTTTGCAAGAAAAAGTTTCAATCATTTGAATCATTCAAAATAAAAGTTAATCTCAAAAATGGTCTGTAATCGTTAAATTAAAAGTACTCATCAATATTAGAAACTGTGGTATGCTGTTAAACTAGTTTTAATAGCGGGGCAAAGGGGTGATTATGGCGCAGACGCATCATGACGACCCATCAATTTGTTGTAAATGTGGCTCACTCTCATGTTAATGATAGAAATGCACGCTGCGTTAAGATTCCAACTGTGTTTTCTGCATCAAACTCTGGAAATTAATTCAGAGAGTAATTATAGAAATTAATTTTTACTTATTTTCATTTCAGCTGCTATCACTCATATGAGAAAAATACATTAAAATAAACAGTGACATGTTTCTGCAAAACGCTGCTAAAAACCCTGAAAATGTTGCAACCAATATGTACTTATTTACATATTTCTTGGAATACCTCAGATGCAAATTTCTTAACACCAAACCAACCGTAAGTATATGGTCAAAATACAGTTATACATTTATGCATTAAGCAGATATACACAGGGCTCCAGACTAACTTTTTTTACTAGGAGCACAGTGGCCCCCAACTGAAAATTTTAGGGGCGCAACTAGGGCTGGGACAACGCGTCGACGTAATCGACGACGTCGACGCAAAAAATACGTCGACGCAAAATATGCGCGTCGATTCGTCACACCCAAAAAGGCGGCGCAGTAAAAGCAACGCAATTGGCTTCAGTCCACGCCGGTTTCACACAGCAAGGGTGAGCAGTGCCTGCGGCCGCGCGGCGCGTGGTTTTTTCAGCGCCCATGTTAACAAGCATGCACCCCGCCGCATGAGCAGCGCGAGCTCGCGGCTCGAAACGGATATAAACGGAGGTCGGAGCCAGCTGCAAATACTTGGGCGGCTCTGTAGCAACAGTGCTGCAATCGTTTCTGCGTGGTTCTGCTGCGCTGCTCACGCTCAATTAAAGTGAAAGTGCTTTGTTTATGGTTTAAATGCTCGTGGATTTACGCGAAAAAGTGTCATTTTACCATAAAATCATGAATGTGATGCCAAGTGTGTTTTAAACAGTCATTTGAGCAATTTAACAGAAAGCAATGAAATATGTCACTGTTGCCAGAAGACTGCGCTTTCATTCACTCTCTGTCCAGCAGTAAATGAGTCCTAATCTATCTTAACAAACTTAAGAGAAAGAGATTTAATAATATATGTGCTTCTTAAGTCTATAATTGTGTTTATATCTGTCATTAAATGGACTAGAACAGCACGAAAACAATGTGGATTTAACAAATCTAGTTATTAAAATTACACAGACCATCAAAAGGCACATTGAAGAGGTTTTGCTCATAAATGCATGTAAAATAAAGTAATTTGAACTTGAGATTTTTATACGGTTACTTAACTGCACAGTATGTACAGTACAAATGCTTTATTGAATGCTACCTCTGTCTAAGAATGCATTATTTTGCACTTGTATAGTCTTTTTTTATTTTGAAATTTTAAGAGCAATAAAGATATATTGAAATGTTTACATTCAGATATGTAAATCAACATGTATAACTTGCTATTAGTTAATTAATGGGGAGATAATCGAGAATCGAATCGAATCGAAGTCGAATCGGACTGACAAAATGAATCGTTAGATTAATCGATGCATCGAAAAAATAATCGCTAGATTAATCGTTAAAAAAATAATCGTTTATCCCAGCCCTAGGCGCAACCAAAAAATGTAGGGGCACACACCGTAAATCAACATGCTAACCAAATTATCACATTTATACAAATTCCCACTGTATTACTAATAAATACTTTGATGATAGATGCAGAAAGTACAATGTGCTGTTTCAAATTCAGTGTCTCATCACAAAAAAAAGATCAAATTTACTGGTCGCACATGTGCGACTGGATGTAAAATTCAGTGGCACAATCTCAAATTTTGGTGGCAAAATGCCCCCATTTGGTGGCAGTCTGGAGCCCTGATACAATATTCATCCAAAACACCTCAATGCTAGGTATACTTTGTATCAGTCAATAAATTATCTTGTATGGATGGATGGATATATAGATATAGATTTGATATGACCTTACTTAGTCAATATTAAAGATTTAAAGGTTATATTTTCACAGATTTTGTTTTTACATTATGTAAAATGATTTATGTGGACAATAGTAAATCACAAAAAAATGACTTTAGCTGGATTTTTACAGCTAGTAGGCTAAAATTATATCTACTATAGGACAAAGTACTGTATTACAAGACTCTTATAATCTTTCAATTTTGTTTTTGATTATCCTATTTCCTTTATCCGGATCCAGCACCTTCCCGTAATTCCCTGCCTCTCTAACCACTTTCTTTCTCTCACTCCACCACATCTCTTTAAAACACCATCAAGAGCATAAAACCATTCTCTTAAAGTCTAATTGATTAAAGCTAACTGTGCCAAACATCAAGACGAATCACCAACCCTAACCATAAAATGAAAAAGTTAAAACACATATATGTACTGCCAGATGTGAGGAAACCGAGTTAATCTAAAATATTCTCAATAGAGGCTCATAAACATAAGCATTCAGCCACTCGCACACAAAAAACCACCTGGTGCAGAGCAGTTTCATCAAGACAAACATCTGTTCAATGAGAATCACGTCAAAAGAACAAATAATAAGGATGGGGGAGTTCAACCATAGACCTTTATATCTCAAACACACACAAAAAAATATAGTTAAGACTCACACAATTACAGACACTTTTCATTCGCTGACTGGAGAAGTGTTACGTAAACAAAATTTGCTCTGGGTTTCATTATAGTTTGAATGTGTTTCTTCTTTAATGACAGTCAAATGTCGCATTTGTTGTGCCCCTGCCGTTCAATATCCCCACAAGATGAAGATGACCGATATGATGGGATGTACGTAGAAATGTGTCATCTAAGATGTCCTGTAAGGCAATCTCTGCCGACCTAAACACTATGAGAATCACTGACATGTTTTTATATATTTTTCCATTAATGTATATTAAATAATTCCCAGTAGTCAATTCTCTTCGCTTCAAACATTTTCCTGTGGTTGCACTGCTTCTAGTAGTTTATTTTTATGTTGGAGCTTTTATCCAATCACATTTCAGCCATTATGTGTTCCCAGGGTCAAGGAAATTTGCCTTGAGGCCTTCAAAATCATCAGTGCCAGCGCCCGTAGCTTAAAATGAATGGCAATGAAGTTGCTTTTACCAATCAGATTTCGAGTTTGCGAGTCCAGGGCCATCTAGCAGGTGTACAACAATGTTGACATTTTCATGTCCTTTGATTGGATGGTCAAAGAGAACACTACCAAAGTCCATTTAAAGGGCACCTGTTATGCCAATTTTTACAAGATGTAATATAAGTTTCTGGTGTGCCTAAAATATGTCTGTGAAGTTTCAGCTCAAAATACCCCACAGATATTTTACTATAACATGTCCAAAACGCACCTATTTGGGCGGGGGCAAAAAAGTGTGTACCTTTAGATGCAAATGAGCTACAGCTTTTCGGTTAAAAATTATTCCTATGAATACAGTTTGGACAATAGTGTCCTTAGCCACATTAGTGCTACAATGTGCTATTCAAAAGCTTTTGAGTAAAGTTAACCAGTCAGTCAGTCAGTGGCTGTGGGCGAGGCTTTGTTAGTGTGACATCACATTAACAAGAAAATTAAAACAGCATGCTCTGGTTTAATTGGGATTTTTTCATTGTAGGGTTGTTGTGTTCACAGACTGCCAACACACATTTATGTCCAAACATAAACGTAAAAGTGAATTTGGCATAATATGGGCCATCCATAAGGCATCCTCTACCAGCCAAAAGTATCTTATGATATACCAGTATGAATATGAATTATATATGACATAAGACACTCGTGGACAGGAATTTGAAGTTAAAGTGCTGCGTTCACACCAACCACAGAGGCGTCAAGCGCGAGTGATTTCAATGTTAAGTCAATTTGAAGACGTGGCGGCGCAAATGAGGCATTTAGCACGGCACACGCGATTCCTGGAAACGCGCAAGTTAAAAAATTTTACTTTGGCGGAAAACCAATCAGGAGCTTGCTCTAGTAGTGACGTGATTACAGGAAGCGAGCGGAGTCGCAGAAGCCCCTCCCATGACGCGAATTTCCGCGTGAATGTCTCGATGACTAGAATTTCACGGGTGGGATTCACGCGTGTATGAAGCAAGTGGTCAAGACATGGTAGATGCGAATTTGACGCCTCAAATGTGGCTGGTACGAACCCACAGTGAGTAAAGGGCATTTTGCACAAGCCCCCCTCGTTCACGGTATCTAATGTTATAACAGTATAAATGAAGGATATTTGACACGAGATACCTATGATCGAGGATAGGTATCTGACATGTGCGATCGCGAATCTCTGAAGACAGTGAACACAAAAACAGCTGCTTATCAGCGTGTACAGAATCGAGTCCAAATGGTGTTTTGGTTTGAGAACGGCAGTCCACCCGTGCCTATATATTCCCAACCCGCATGCGCAACGCAAATGAAACGCTAATATTATTCCACCCGGTACGTTGTTAACCCGTGGGGTGCACGCCCTTTACAGGACTCTGGTATGAATATAAAAGATATTTGACCCGAGACACCTGCAATTTCAAACGGGAATCTAAAGATATATGGCATTCATTCACACTGTATGAGATACTGTCTGTGATGCAACAACCTGTTATAGTGCATTTCAGTACAATACTGATGGTTTATATAGCTGTGGCATCATAATGATGGTATGAAGAGGTGAATTAAATCAGGTAGGACACCACTAAAGGCCTAGGTGTAAAATATTGCTGTACCGTATATGCGTAGCTCCATCTGTGGTCTGGAGATCTTTATATAATTTATATGTGAGAATAACAAAGAATCATAGGGTGATGCAAAAGTTGTGCATGGCTGTTCGACCATTTTGAGTTTGTTACATGATGCAAAGCTGTTTTTCTAATAGTTTGCATCCATGAAGTATGTAATGTTCAATAATTTTCATATTTAATTTCCAAAAATAAGCATTAAAACATAATCATGAACTATTTTTGCAATTAACGTACAAGAAAAATTAAATATAATGTGATACTTACTATAAGTATATTGTGATTATGGTGTTCTCATCATTTTAGGATCCTGTACAATGTTTTTGAAGCATAAATATCTGCGACGTATTAAAAATAGGTAAGAATTACTGATTTAATTATGTTGATTTAATTTTGTTGCAAAAAAATATAAATGAGGTTTGATCAAAACGAAAATGATTTGTGTTAGTCCGAGCCAGATCTTAGAGGAATTCGTAACTATTTTGCGAGGTGGTTAAATCAAATGAATTTTTACAGACTGAATCAGGCAAAAACATATGATTAATCAATAAGGGGGCGTGCACACCAAAGCTTTTACGCCCGCGGCCGGCGCATGTTTTTGATTGTTTCCAATGGAAGCTCTGCGTTTTTAAAAATAGCTAGCAGCTTGCGTTTTTTTCCACGCTGAAAACCGGCGCTAGTTTTGGTGTGCACAACACCTAAGGGACAGGACACACCAAAACTTTTTTACGTGGCTGAAAACACCCATTGCCAGCTGTTTTTTTCAGCTGAGCGCCAGCTCAGTGCTTTGGTAGCTGTGATAATTGAGCTGTGAGCCAGTTGGATGTTGTGATACTTGTCCCGTCCCTCCTCCACTGTGATTGGATGGGCGTGTGAGAACTGACATTGACGAGCGGAGCTTTTCACCCAAAGTTGAATCTCTTTCAACTTCCAACGTTCAGCGCTGAGCACAGAAAAACCGCCGAGCACCGGCTTAGGGGGCGTGCACACCAAAGCTTTAACGCTCACGGCCGGCACATGTTTTCAATTGTTTCCAATGGAAGCTCCCGTTTTTCAAAAAAGCCAGCAGCTAGCGGTTTTCTTACGCGCTGAAAACTGGCACTTTGCGGTTTTTCCGTGCTCAGCGCAGAGAACTTTGGGTGAAAAGCCCCGCTTGTCAATGTCAGTTCTCACACAGCCGTCTAATCACAGTGGACGAGGGGCGGGACCTTACCACAGCAACCAACTGGCTCACAGCTGAAGTATCAGAGCTACCAAAGTGCCCAGCTGACGAAAGCTGGCACTCAGCTGAAAAACAGCTGGCATTCGGCGTCCTCCAGGTGTTTTCAGTCGTGTTTAAAAGTTTTGGTGTGCACGCCCCCTTACAGCGTTTTGAAAAAAGGCTGCGCTTCCATTGAAAACATTTAAAAACATGCGCCCGCCACAGGCATAAAAGCTTTGGTGTGCACGCCCCCTAAAGGAATAATGAAGTCCCACCCCTAAAGTCAATGTCACTGGGGCTAAACCAGATTGTAGTAATTCATATAAATTAACCACCCAGAAGATTGTTTTTTTTAGTCCCCATGACCCAACAGAGGACTAACAGGTTTGGAGACTGCATTGATAGATTTGTGATAGTTGTTGATTTTCGGTTGAAAATCATAAACAGATCACAACGGAGACCATGGGGTGCAACTGAATCCTAGTAATTAGATATTTAGGCTTGTAACATGTTCACGACTAGGTTATCAAACGTTGGCCATTATGTCACTTTTTTTTCTTTCTTCAAGATGTCAAAGAGTTACATTTTAACAGTATCATTTTCAGTAATTACTGCAAATCCTACTTTGACTAGACTACTAAACAAGTCCTCATGTTGTGCCTGCTTATCGAATGATATAAAGATTTTAATTACCGCCTATCCCAACAACACAATCACTTTGTAAAATGATCTCTGCTTTTTTATTCCTCTACAAACACATCTTACGAATGCACATCTGTGGCATGCTAAAGTTTGTGCAATTAAACTTGATGGATGTTCTCTCTCTCTCTCTCTCTCTCTCTCTCTCTCTCTCTCTCTCTCTCTCTCTCTCATGCATGCATATGTGTGTGTGTTGAGGATGAAAGAGGTCATTAGTGAAATTCTCTAATTCTTAAGAGGATCTGAGGCTTATTCTGAAAGCCCTTAATACCACCATATACCTCGACCAAAAATTACACAATCAACCTCGATCCATTTTCTTTCCTTTGCTTTCATATCCGTTTGCAACGCTACCCAAAACGAACTAAATCGTTTAAAGATCAAAAACATCTGCCCGGACGAAGTTGAGATTCATGAAACCAAACAAGATGAGCAAAACATTCTTTTAAGTATCGCAATTGACCACTTACGATAAAGGACACGAAACAAACAAATGAAAGCTATCGTAATTAGTGCTACACTGTAAACACTATGATTACAATTAGATGCTTCGTAAACAAAGCACTTGGCTAATTACCTTATGAAGTCTGCAGGCTATGAGTCTGTGTTTTATGCACAGGAACAAACACAAAGACATAAACCGACTAGATGAGCAAAGAATTGCAGAAAAAAACAGCCTTAAACAGGCTTATCATGGTGAGTCTGGAATCAGGCAGCAAATATGTAAATTAAATTAAAATTCATGAACAATTGTTCCAGCAAACAACAATATCTACACTTCAAAGCCCTTTAACAATGTTTTTAAGCCATGATTGTTATAAAATATCTTTATTGCCTAAACTTCTTAATGCGAAATATTAAACTTCAAAGCATAATTGTTACTGATTGATGATAATGAATTAAATTGTTTCTTTGCAATTACACATACAATTTCTGGTTAAAAATAAACCTAAATATTGACAGAACGACCCCTGTAATATCTACAAGGACTGTTAGAATATGAAAGAGACCTTGGGGTGGACTAATAACTTAGCAACCACACACCAATGCCCTAGCAACCACCCACACACAACTTCTTGTTATAGTTAAAAAAAAGTCATTATGAAAACTAAAATAAGGCCTAAATTAACCTTCAACTAATTCCACAACATGCCAAAAGTAATATAGTGTCTTGTGGAGTACACTACTTAAAGCAAGAAATAAAGTAGATAAAGACATGAATTTCAACAAAACTGTAAAAAGAAATGTAGCTTGACCATTCGTGACTTCCCATTGATTTTTCCAAAGACCAGCTTTGAAGGTCTAACCTTTCCATGTTTAACCAGAGCAGTGGCATACTACATACTTTAAATCATGTTTGTTTGAACAATGGATTAAACACCAAGAGCAGATGTTGAAGAGTTTTGCTAATAATGCATCAACTACTGAAAAAAAAAGATATTTACTTTAAAGAGCACCTATTGTTCGATTCACATTTTTACATTTTCTTTGGTGTGTAAGTGTGTATTAGTACATGCTTACAATATGCAAAAGGTACAAGCCCCAAAGTAAACGATGACGCGAGTTATCGTCTCCAACGTAAATCTCTTTTCTTTTACTACAACAAACACACGGATTGTATAGGCAACAGTTTACTTCCTGGGATTGGTGATGTAGACAAGACCGACATTATCATAATTCCTCCCGCTTCGGATTTACAGCCTGTTAGTTAACTCCTGTTAGCAACCGAATCTTTCAAACATGGTAAGGAGCGTCACATTTCCCTCAGAGGTATTCAGACCAATCACAATGTACAGATTAGCTGGCCAATCAGGGACACAGAGCTTTTCAAATCTGTGCTTTTCAGGAAGTGAGTGAAATCTGGAGCTACAAAAATGTACGGTATGTGGAAAATAATGTGTTTTTACCATAAATCACACGAACACATTGTATTATACCAAATACACAAAATAGCATTGTTTTTAGCAATGAAATAGGTGTTCTATAAATACTGTTTTAGTTTAGTTTATAAATCAAGGAAGTCTATATTCCAATTGTGACCCTAGACCGCATAATCAGTTGGGTACATTTTTAATATAAAAGCTTTGGTGGGTTAAAAGTGGACAGTATTTGGAATCTGGAGTGCAAAAAATATCAAAATATTGTGAAAATTGCCCTTAAAGTTGTCCAAATGAAGTCAATAGCAATAATTGTTTATATATTTATGGTAGGAAATGTACAAAATATCTTCATGGAACATGATCTTTACTTAATATCCTAATTATTTTTTTGCATTAAAAAAATCTATAATTTTGACCAATACAATGTAAGTGCTACTTTTGACTACTTATGTTTTTGTGGTCCAGGTTCACAAATGAATCAGTCGGCCTCTTTTGAACCACATAAAAATAAGATTTTTGTAACCGATGGTGCAATGTTTATAGCAAAACTGTCCAATAATTATATCATCTAGTATCTATTGACAAACCATTTACTAGAAATTTCAAAGAGTGTTTTATCTGCACACCCAAACGTTGGCATATGTGGTTAACAGGGACAATTTCATTGACACAATGCATTTCATACTGTACAAACTGTATATTTTATTTCCCTAACCTACCCCAGTCCCTAACCACAACCATCACAAAAAGATGTTGGTATGTCTTTAATCTATTAAAAAGTACCATTTAGTATGTTTTTTAAGCCGTTCAGTTTGTATAATATAACATGTCATTATATTCGTTCATGTCCCCATAAACCACATATACCAACACACCCCCACCCATGCTACAACAGTGCATTGTTATCTACTTTCTTACGGCTTGGAAACGATGCACGTTAAATCAAAGTCCAATAAAACTGAGAATGGAGAATTGTTTAAGAAAAACTTCCAATGCTACGAAAAATTGACATGTTTAACAATCTCCGCCGCTCTCCGGAGAGCTGAACCAAAAGCGCGGAGATGTCCTAGTTTGGAAGTTCTCAAAAACAAACACTTGGAACATTTCTGAAAGTTTTCCCCTCCCTCTCATCCCATCAGGCTCTGCATGTGGGTCCCTTGATCCACAGCTACCATCAAAGCCCTCGATCACAAAAAAAATCTATCAATACAGGCAGAAGAAAAACAGCATGATGTTGAGTATAACGAAGCGAAAAGACAAGAAAAACATCTGTTAATTTGACTTGATGCTTTATGCAAAAAAAGAAAAGATCATTTCATTCTATCCATCCAGTTGTCTATTACATCACATTCAATCAAAAATGAGAAACCCACAGACATCTGTTTATAAAAGGCAACAAGCTAACAAGAAGAGCATGTGAGAAAATGTTGCATTGCCTTTATTGCACATCACAGCTTTATTGCCAAGTAAATTAACAAAATAAACTAATCAAACACATTTCCTAAAATACCCCCTCTTTCATACTTATGTAGCCTTGGGAAATCAGATTCATTTTAATGAACTGGTTCGTTCAAATGGTACAAAACAACTAAATGATTCACATGGTTACGAACAGGTGCATCTAACAGTCAGTAATGTATTGTAAATTGTGGTTTGTCTTGTTTCATTAGTTGTATTTTGTGTGAATTTATCTTCAACTTTCATGTTTTAAATCCCACGACTTAAAATAAAAATACTGTATAATATGAGAGTCATAAAGTTTATTTCAAATAACATTTGCTACTGTATACACTACCAAAGGGTAACTTGACAACTACTAAATAAAATTGAAGTAACTTGTGAAAACAAATTACCACAGTTCATATCACACAGACTAAAAAACACATTTGACACATAAGACGAGTCATAATTACCAAACTGCCTGACTGGGCACGTATGTGTGCATTGAAGGATAGATATCGTACAATAAAAACAAATCATACAATTCATTATGAGTCAGCTGCACGCCTCATTTGACAAAAATGCAGACGCCGCTCTCTTTGTGTCTCAAGAAACTTGTTCCTATTGCTTAAGAGTATGCAACAAAAAACAGTTATGCATGCTTTGGGACGCTGGGACTCTAGCTAAAGTTGCAATGATTAACTGCATAGGATACAAGACACTGTCATATACTGCATTGCATCTGTCAATTAATTACGAACATAATCACGAAACGTGTTTAAAATAAAATGCACGCGTGTGTATAAACCATCAAACACCACAAATCATCGAGAGTGCTTCCAGCTTGAGCATATGGTTAATGCATGAGGTAAAACGCGGTGAAAATGAATTCTGATTATCATTATTAGAGCAACACATGTTTATTTAATTGCATTTGTGAATAATAAGGCTGTTCGCAAATTGGTCCGCATATAAGTATATGCTAATTACTAGAGAGGTAATATGAATAAACAGGTGCTCAAAAGATTAATAGGAAACGTCTGCATGCACATGTGCCAAACTGGCACAAATATAATAAAGGCACAAATACAGAGTGAAATGGAAAGGACGAGTATGAGGAGCCAAAATGAAGTGAAAAAAGATTGCAATTCGCTCGTATTATCAAAAGCACAGGTGTGCGAAACTTCCAATAACCGTTTTATAGGCCCACAAAAAGGAGGTTTGTTTAAAACCCTCGCATTTACGTTTGTATAGAAATAAAATATTAGCTCTGTTCTAAAACCTATTAAAGGGACACTCCACTTTTTTTGAAAATATGCTCAGCTCCCCTGAAGTTAAACATTTGATTCTTACAGTTTTGGAATCTATTCAGCTGATCTCCGGAACGGCGGTAACACTTTTAGCATAGCTTAGCACAATCCATAGAATCTGATTAGTCCATTAGCATCACGCCTAAAAATAACCAAAGAGTTTCGATATTTTTCCATTTAAAACTTGACTCTTCTGTAGTTACATCATGTACTAAGACCAACGGAAAATTAAAAGTTGCGATTTTCTAGGCAGATATGGCTAGGAACTATACTCTCATTCCGGCGTAATAATCAATGACTTTGCTGCTGTAACATGGCTGCAGGCGGAGCAATGATATAACGTAGTGCCGAAAATAGTCCCCTGCTATTGAAAGTTACCAAGAGGACTATTTTCAGCTGCTGTGTAATATCACTTCGCAGCCATGTTATGTCAGCAAAGTCCTTGATTATTACGCAAGAATGAGAGTATAGTTCCTAACCATATTTACCTAGAAAATCGCAACTTTTAATTTTCCGTCAGTCTTAGTACACGATGTACAGAAGACTCAAGTTTTAAATAGGAAAAATATCGAAACTCTTTGGTTATTTTTGAGCGTGATGCTAATGGTCTAATCAGATTCTACGGATTGTGCTAAGCTATGCTAAAAGTGCTAGCACCGGACCCGGAGATCGGCTGAATGGATTCCAAAACAGTAAGAATCAAATCTTTAACTATAGGGGATCTGGAAAATGAGCATATTTTCAAAAAAAGTAGAGTGTCCCTTTAAGCTTACTTATTGTCTGCTACCTAAATAGGCAATTACTGAAGGCAGCTTAAGACTGTAAAAAATATGGACGTAGTGTCCTTGACGTCACTCGTAGGTTTGTGAAGAATTTTGAAGCCAATAGTTGGCGGGGCCTGCCGTCACCATCTTGGCATCGCGTCACTGCGCATTACTCGCAGATAACCGAAAATGGGTAAAGAGGCAGGAAGTGGCTGGTTGCTGAAACCACACCCACCTAGCTTGACGGTAGTGACAGAAGTGGCAGTTTACCCGTCACTCAAGTGGCCGTGCCCTTAATTATGCAGAACTTTGAGGCTTAATATAATTTTTTTGAAAATTAGCTATACAGACCCAAAACGCTTTTGGTACCAGGCTATAAACATATTTATTTCTGCTATAAAGTTGGAAATTTAAATATGGGGGTATTTGGGGATTGACTCATTTTGGAGCCAGCCTCTGGCGGCCAGTCGATGAATTGCAGTTAGGTCACTTCCGTGTTGACTTCGCGATAGAGATCGGAAGGTTGCCCCTTGCTTCGTAATCATCATGAAAATAATAGTAACTCAACGTGGTAATAAATGCCCCCCACCAAAGCCAAAAATAGCATTTTGTGACAGCTCTATACTCCGAGACCACTTTAATTAACCCTTTAAAATTCATATTTTTAGTCATTTGAAGCTGAAACGCCTCCACATTTTGCAGTCTTCAGATGACAGCCTTCCTTACATTTGTTACCATGTCATACTCTGACAGGTTGAAAGAAAAGAAAAAATGCAAAAAATGAATGAAAGTGAGTGAGATAAAACACATTTGTTGTGGCGTAAGTGAATATACTGTAGTGAAAAAAAATCTGTGTTAATGCCAAGACATCACTAAAATAGCATTTGTGTGGGTGCATGCTAATGTGCCTCTGTTGTTTCTTAAGCAAGTGAGGGCATAAAGATTAATTAACACACGATCAAATGTCGCGGGTCTGACGGTACAATTATAGCACTGATCCTTGATAATTGATTTAGTGAAGGAAAAGAGTGTGGGGTGTGTGAAGTTACCAAAGTTCAATTAATTTTTCCAAAAACGTCTTCTGGTCTTTTTCTGTCAGTAGTTACTGCAGTCATTGCTTATAACAAACATAAGCACAAAGCGTTTTGGCTGAGAGGGTTCTCATCTGCCCAGACAACAATTTTAAGGTTGCTTTTATTAGACTTAATGGAGCTCTCAGTAATGTTTCATTTTAGTACCAATATTGGCCCAAATGCGTCTCTTTCAAGTGTATAGGAGACATAAAAATAGGAACAAACGAGACAATTGCTGACATGCAAGAGTACGGAGCTATAAAATTAGTGTGGATAGCGTAGCTCGGATAGTTTGGTGTTCCTTTATCTCACTTGGTAGAGCATTACATTAGCATCGGAAATGTCATGGGTTCGATCCTAGGGTATACATGTACTGTTTGTCAATGCATAGATCAATTCAAAAACAACATGAATGGATCATAAGCAATTGACAGGGTCTGTACTGTAATAAGCTACAAGAGCCAGTACAATTTTATATTGTGTAATAGTTGGATAAGCATCTTAAAACAATAATTGTTGTGTGTCCATACAATACATGTTTTTGAAGTTTTCAGCTACCAAAAAACATCAATAACCACATCGCCTTTTGTTAATACTTGATGTCAGATCTCATCTGTGTATGAGTGTGTACAAAGAAGATGGAGACACAGGTGGGTGGGTGGTTGTCTATCAGCCAAACTCGCACCTGGTGCTGGGTCTAGTGGGTCTTTTTTATCCTCCTCTTTGTAATTTTACACTCAAGTTTTCGAAATGGAACCAGTGGATTGATTATAAAAGCCATCTAAGACTAAACATGCGTATGTTTGGTACTCTCGCACAAGAGTTTGCGCAAGACTGACATCAAGATGCCCAGCACATTAAAGTTATCATGTAACGGAAGTAGCGATTGTCTTATTTTCCTTGTCGTGACAAATATCCAAGTGAAAAGGCTAACGGAATGAAAAGAAAGTAAAGAGAGTTTGTTTCAAGGAGGGGAGGAGATTCATGTTTTTGATGAACTCTTTCCCCGCCATTGACGAGTTAAAGCGCCAATTAAGAGAAAACACTAAACTGCCAATGACATGTTTTTTTGGCAATCCATATTTTCGCTCTTACCCAACTTGAAAAAACCTGGTTGCAACCCCTTACTGTGCGTTCACACCAGACGCCGAAGTTTATGAGCTTCTTTCGCGTGTGAAATTCTAGTTATTCGATACATCACGCGAAAATGTCCTGTGTAGTGATGATGATTGTACTCCATTGTTGTTTTGTTTTTCTGCCTCCGCTCGCTTCCTGTAATCACGTCACTGCTAGAGCAAGCTCCTGATTGGTTAACGTGGTGCGAAAATCCGCCAAAATTCAGATTCGCTCAACTCACGCTGAACGCTCTATCCATGTCGCACCTTCCGCGCGAAACGCACCATTCGCACTTACCGCGGCTCCGGATGCCTATTCGCGTCTTTGCATTGACTTAACATGTAAATCACTCGCGCTTGCCGCCTCTTCCGCGTCTGGTGTGAACACACCATTAGGCTTAACAGTTCAAACTCTGTGTATGTTTTGATCAACGCTCTGAATCTGATTTCTAACAAAATTCCTTCACAAAAACGCAATTATCTTTTGGTCAAAATTTGGTATTTTTGAAGAAACCAAACAATATTTGAGAGGTGAAAAAAGGTAGGATGAAACTTTTTTTTTTTAAAGCAGAGGATCTGTTATATATTAAAAGAAGAATATTTTCTGGAAGGCATTCAACTTTTGTGAAAATCATGAAAAAATCATTAAAAAAATTGCTTGTGCTGGCTGGAAACTTTTTTAAAATGCTGGCAGGGAAAGAGTTAAATATTATGAGGGCACATGAATTTCATTAATAAAAAATACCACAATATTCCTTAAAAGTTTTTTCATTTAAATTTTACGACGACTTTAAAGAGTGTTTAAGTAAGCATGAAACAAGTGTTTACAAAGAAACCTGGAACTAACTTTTACTTTTGTAATGAAATGAAATGTATGCAATTGATTGGAGAATGATAAGTGGTCTCTTAAAGACATGCGACTGGAAAAGCAATTTCTCATATCAGTCGAAAAATCGTTTAAGACGCAGAGCAGGTTATATCATTTTGCTAGAAAGATTACTGAGACAGGCGTATTAATGAGAAAGTGTAAAAAGATAAAGTCAGCACACAACGGCTCCCAAAAAATGTAGACTTTCACAAAAGTAATGTTTCGAGCACAAAGTAGCCTGATGAAAACCCTGTCTGTCAAAACATTATGTAAGAGTCTGTAAATACATATCTTTTTTGGAGACCTGGTGTGCGGACTTTTTTTGTTCGAGCTTCCACTTTCACAGCTTTTTTGTCCCACTTTTGATTTTGTGCTTTCAAAGAGAAAGTGTTGAATTTCTTAAAAAAAAAAAAACAGCCCTGGCTAAAATCTGAATGCATGGTTTTTAGTTTTTGTACAGAAATGGTGCTTTTTGCACTGTCCTGCGCATTATAAATCAAGTCATTCGCAACCCAATTTCCTTATGTAACAAATTACCGAATGAAATAGGATATTCAAATGAGAAGCAGACTCCAATGGGAATACCACTTTCACCATGAAGAGCATCAAGATGTATCCCAGTAGTAACAACTCTGTTTCTAACCTATTGTCGTTTGCATGTTAACTATCACCAAGATGCTACTTATAAAGGCTGGTATACAATATGCCTCATTTGCTGTTATTTTCGCCCTTGGTGAGATCAGCCAAACGAGAAAGTAATTTCAGAGACATAGAAATTTATTAGATTTTGATAAAAACATCTTTTATGGGATGCCCCATATATGAGGAAAGTAAATATAGTCATTTTAAATATATAGTTGACGTCAAGCAGTGTAGTTTTCATTTAATTAGATTTCTAAACTGACAAACAAAAACAAGAAGTTGAGCTCAGGACCAATTAAATGAAGCGTAATATACAGTCCTATTTCTTTGTGCCCTATCCCCAGTGATTACCCTTGAGGAATTTACTCAATTTATTAATTTCATTTAGTGAGTTAGCGTTTATTGAAGCAATAAAAGCTAAATAAATAAATAAAATAATGAAAGCACTTGATTTCAGAGGTTTATGGCTTTTGAGAGTCCGTCTATGTAGAATGTAATGAGAACAATAAGTCTGCGTGTTTTCTCACATCAGGTCAGTCGCAATCAAGGTGACCTATTTCTAACGGTTATTAGGCGAATTAAAAACTCTTCCCAAAGCAAAGCAATGACTGAATTCCAATCTAAAAAAAACAGAATATCACATATGTGACCGATTTATTTATGGGTACAGGGACCAACAGTCCATATCACTTGTAACCTGTTTGATAAAAGACAGGTTTATAGGTGGCTGTTTATAGCGTTTCTCGCTGCATAAATGCATTACATTATTCTTGTATGCGGCAGTTTTACACAAGCTGTTGATTGAATTCAAGGCCATATGCATTTCTTGGTGTATCATATGGACGTTCATCAACAGAAAGGCTGGTTGTCATTGAGTCTTTTTACAAGCTGTTTCATGGTATGGTTTCTTTAAAGAGCTAGCAATATATTTATAAAAAAAATTGTCTTCTCTACCCTCCTGAATGAAACTTTTACAAACATAAAACTGGTATCATTGTGGTCCGAGCTGGTATATGGTGGTTAGTGCTGGTTTACCTAGTACCAACTGGTTTGCGTACCCAAAACAATGACAAAACTAGCAATGCTAGTACTGCAAACTGAACAGGTATGTGCATTACATTGAGTTGTGGTGTTAAAATGGAACTAGCATGTTAAAGGTATAGCGGAAGATTTTCGTTTTCCGGGTGGATCACCACTGTTATTGGTCATCCCAGATGTCAATCATTCTGATTATATGTTGACGTATAACCGTCGTACGTGCTCGCCTCTACGTTCGCTTTCTGCACATGCGCACTTTCACGTGTATGTGTGTTGTGCTACGGTTTCAACCATTCATTGAAGGTCGCGTTCTCACTGTTTTTTTTTTCAAAATGTCTGAGGGTCGCAAGAGAAAAAGTGTTGACGAATTGTATGACAAGAAGAGAAAGGACTATAAATAAAAAAACTAAGATAGTGTGTACACTCATGGTGCTTTTCCATTGCATAGTTCCCCTATGGTTTGAGTCAGGTCAGTTTACTTTTGGGGGCTTTTCTACTGGGTGCAGTACGTAGTACCCGGTACTTTTTTAGTACCACCTCGGTTGGAGTTCCAAGCGAACCGAGCTGATACCAAAACAGGATTCGAAAACACTGTAGATCACTGATTGGTCTGGGAGAATCGTCATTACCAGCGTCATCGCTATAATGTAAAAGATTAGCTTTACCTTCATGCTAGCTTGCGCTGTCTCGAGTAAACCTGTTGTCATCTGTGCTCTGCTATAAGTTCCCAAACTCCATTTTAGTGTTGAAAAACATCCACAGGTTGAAAATCAGGAACACCATACCAGGTTTTCCAGACATTTGCGACACGCACATCCGCATATATGCTTAAATGCAACTTAAATGAGGCTCCGCGGAGCGAGTTGACTGATGCCACGTGGTTTACCGAAGTGATAAGTGTGGTGGTCAATTTAAATGTTTCGGTAGACTGAGAAATAAATGAATGTATGGGGATGTACAACAACGCTCTCACTTGTATGATGTCACAACAGTAGGCAGCGCAAATATAACGACACGCCTATAATCCGTCCCACTCCGAAGTATTACAAAACTCAATGAAAAAGCTAACCAAGCCGAATTGAGGTGAGCTGACCCGACCTAATCCGTACGTTGGGTACTATGCAATGAAAAGGCGCCATTAGTGTGTAGTTTCAAACTATGTTAATGCTGTCAGACTGCTTTAGCCAACAGAAATAGTGTGCAAAAACCACTGCATGAGGTATTTAATACTCCCATAACCACAATAACCCACAACCAACTTGCTTTTCCTGAAGGAAATTCACTCGAGCTTACTTTAGATAATTCACTGTGGTGTGATGTACTGTTTCACAGTATATCAGACAAAAAAAGATAGTGTGTTCACAGGTCAGTCTGTTCATTTCTCTGAATTGATTTTCTGTTCTAGATCTACAAGTGACTTGACAACGTTTAAAACCGAGAACAGAAAAAGGGATTGACAGAACTCCCACAACACCTTGACACCAGTCTCATTTCATCAGGCCTAATCCAGCAAATCTCTTAAAATGTACAAAAAAATAAAAAGTAAACCCACAGCAACGCAAAGTGATTAAAACGCTGAATTAATTACTTTATAATGACCCGACACAGAAAACTAATTTTCCGCAGAATAATTTGTTTTCGGCGGATACCAATTAAGCATTGATTGTGCATATTAAGGTCTACGCTTCATCCATTATGTTAGTATCAGTCACCAGCAGAGAAACACACACACAAAGCCTTTAACTTTATCCCTTCTGATGTCCGTTGATAAAGTAAGTCTATATTGCACAACACTACATGAAATGGTAACGAGTGCTGTTATCAGACCGCATCAAAAGACATTTCACAGAATATCTCTGCTACTCTTTTGTGTGAAATAAAATTAGATAATGAAGCTTCACAAGCACACAAAACCCCATTACAGATGTTTTTAAACCTTACAATAGCTTTGCGGAAGAAACGATCTAAAATCTAAAGTTGTTACCTTGCTGAAAATACCAAATTGGACCAGCACAATTGTGACCCTGGACCACATAAGTAGCACAAACAAATTTGTAGCAATAGCCAAATAGCCAACAATTATAGATTTTTTAAGCCAAAAATCATTAGGATATTAAAGGTATAGCAGAGGATTTTCTTTTACCAGGTGGATCATCAAGACTATTGGTCATTCTAGTTGTCAATCATTCTGGTGATATGTTTACGTACGGCGTCGTACGTGCTTGTCCCTAGGTTCGCTTTCTGCTAGGGTGGCCATTCGTGCCAGTTCCGCCGGACACGTCCCGAACATGTTTTCGGGTTCGTTCTCCAGAAGTCGCGTTGCTCGACCGCATATACGTCATCGAGGTTCTCACATTTCAGTTAAAATACATTAGAAAATTAAGATTTATTTATTTTAAGACATACAATCATTGTAGTTTCATTCTTACCTTGAAATGTAACGGTTGCTTTTTTTTAATTAAACCCGAAATATTAAACCTTGATGACATATGCGGTCGACCAACGCGACTTCCGGAGAACGAACCCGAAAACATGTTCGGGACGTGTCCGGCGGAACTGGCACGAATGGCCACCCAACTTTCTGCACATGTGCACTTTCAGGTGTATATGTGTGGTGAGATACGGTTTCAGCCATTCATTGAAGCTCGCATTCTCACTGTGTTTTTTACTATAGTATTGTTAAACTTTACCATAGTAAATATTGAAGTATGTCACAATACATACTATAGTAAACTGTAGTGAATTATAGTATACTATATACTTTGTTAATGTATACTATAGTATTTTGTAGTTTTATCTGTAGTAGGGTTGTGCCGATATACGATAGCATTGTGTATCGTTGATCGTCAGACATATTGCCAATAGCGGGCTTTCATGAGGATAGTTGCTGATAGTTGTTATTATCATCATTATAGTTTCCCATTAACGTGCGTTGCATGCTTTTCCTTGCATGAGAGGGTTTGTGGGCTTAACTTTGCACAAGAGAGCTTGGTAATACACGTGGATTCCTTCTCGCACGTACCTGGACTTCTCGCACGCTTCTTGGACTCTACTCGGACCTGAACTCGTGCGGCACACCTGAACTTGTAATGGCATGACTCCGACTCTTCATCAGCTAGCACATGAGCTTGTAATACGCGTGGCTCTGCCATTTCCTTGCGCTAGGGAGGTTGTTAAGCGTGCAGGGTTTTAAACCAGCGAGTGTGTTTTTCCCGCTCCTTGGCATGCAGGAAATTTCAGAGCGCTCAGATTAATGCCATCAGATTTAAGAAGGTTGCGGTCATGATGACAGTGTTGCCCTTAAAGTAAGTCAGCTTCTTTTTTGTCCACCAATCAAGGGACTTGTCATAAATGAGTAAAAAAAAAATAATTAAATAAATGAGTAAACCAATGACGGCTCCTCCCGATACTATCGCATATTGGTGATCTCACAGGCTGACGATCTCAAATGGGGCATATCGCCCAACACTAAAATAAACTATAGTAAATACTAAAGTATACTACAGTATTCCTAATGTGGGGTCTGATGGTGGACCAGGGATCTCCTGATTTTGCCAAGTGGTTGATGTCCTCAGGCCAACATTACAGTATGTTGATCCTGGGACAACATTTCAATCAACCAGATTATATTTCAGAAATAAAGTTTACAGCTTGTTTTAAGTTCAAGCTTACAACCAGGATTAGCTGCTTCTAGACCATTGTTTTCACTTATCGTTTCTATTTGCTTTTAGGGTTATGGTTAGGGTTGGAGTATGGGGTGGGTTTAGGTTTCTTTTTAAAAATGTTGTCCTTGGGTCAACACAATATGTTGCCCTGAGAACATCTCTCACTTGGCAAAATCAGGTCAAGCATTGGACTAACATTGTATTTGTTTGGAAAACTCAACCCATTGGTCAAACCATAAGGTCACATGTTCCCTAAACACAAAAGTGCAATGATAAACACATTACAGAGCCACAGTGTTCACTTCTTAACAAATTACTTATTTATTCCCATTAAAAGTGGAATGGGAGGAAGTATTTTACCATAAAAAAAACAATTGACCTCATTCATAAAACACAGCAGAAGTCATTTTATCAAAATCTCTTAAAACACATTCCAAAGCAAACCTTCTTGAAAACATGTTTCATGAGCTCCAATACTAAGTTTACTTCTCAAACTTTATTCATCAAACCAAACTCCCATGCCAGGGATTTTCTATCTAATCCTTTATTGTTGTAGATTTACGGTGAAGAATAAATAATATTATATTGTCGTTCCAGTGACATACTGTTTATAGAGTTATTGTGTTCAGCCCTGGTGCTTAGAATAAAGTGTGTAACGGTGTCGATTTTGCGGCTCAATTGCTTAAGCCTTCTCATTGCTAGCCTAAAAATGGGTCAGCTTCCTTATAGACGACCACGCACTGTGTTCAATCAAAACCAAACGGTAAACAACTATGACAAATCTGTTATTAAAAAGTCAGATAACTGAGATTGATCGTCCTGCCCACAGTGGATGTTTGGTGTGAACGGTCATTTGTAAAACACGCTACCCACTTTTATTCAGTCTGGAAAGTGTGCAAATGAGATGCCAAAATAGGCCACCTTGGATGTTCTGAACCTGTGCTGACAACGTTTTTCAAAAAGTCTTATAGTATCTTCAAAAGATTTAGCGAACCATAATAAAACTGACTGTGGTGTCAAAAAGCAGTTTAAATGAAAAGAATGCCAAACAAAACAAAGAAATGAATCCGTACAAACAAAACTTTCAAATAAAACAGAATACGTAAACAAAACTGTCCGTCTTGAAAACTTTGTGCCAGCATTTAAAACCTCAAAGCTGCTAGGGTGACAGACTGAAATTGGGTAACTTTATAAAGTGACAATAAAAACAGTGGGAGACTTTTGTGTGAAAACTCAAAGCTGACAAAGTGACCAACTAAAACTGCTTTTCAACTTATAAATCGTTATAAAAACAATAGCTGCGACTCGAAAATTCAATTAGATGGGCCGAGCTCGACCCCCACTGTGAAACCTATGACTTCTACACCTTTCGGGTCAGATGGAAACGGCTGTGATCTGTACAAATGACATTTTGAAACTCTGCATTTCAAATTTCAGCTGCCCAATGTCAAATTCCTGAAGTGCCAGCACAAATGCTTTCTCATGTAACTCGATTTGCAAGTACATTTTTAAGCAGACTCTTCACCCGCGAACAATACTTAAAGCACTTATACTAGAAACCTAGTCAGAAGGACACGATTCTGAATATACTGTTTTTCAAGCTTGAAAATGTATCACCCACAACAGTGCAGCTACGCTCGACTCGTCACATGTCGGGTCATGAAAGCGTGAGTGAGCATTTCGAATGAAAGTCGTAAATAATATTTCATACCAGTAAATTGGAGAACGCCAAAACGTCTCTATGTATGTGTGTAATTTACACAGATGTAACCTGACACAGCATGCACCGGCGCTTTATTTATTACTGTACCCGGCTGTGTGTCTACACAGTGTATGTCTTGCTGTAAACTATGAAAAGTGCCTTCGATGAGAATTTACTGAGAATGTAGCTCTGTTCCAGCATTTAGTGAGCTGCCTACAGACAGAAGTTGAGGCCACTGGAGTGCCCACAATGCGAGGCTGTTTAAAAAATTACCTCCTTGTAGCCAAATGTTACCACTGTGAGTGACACTTCGAAAGAATAATCATCATAATCAATAAAGTAATCTGAGAGATTATCAGACCTATACATTTCTATTTAAAATGCAATAGAAGGATCTTTAGAAGGATCTAATTTGACAGAAATGCAATATAATATACATAACAACATTATCAGTGGTGTATAAAGACCTTACATAATGAACTGTATTGAACATAATGAACTGCCGTTTTGATTTACAAACACCACGGGTCCCCTTACATGGAAGTCTCCGTCATGTTACTACAGAAGCCCTTAACGGACAAACTGTCTTACAGAGCGTGTTTCGTCCCTAAGTTGTCTAATGGGGCATACACACCAAACGCGAGTTCACCGATTTGTGCGAGGAGATTACATACAAAGTCAATGCAAAGACGCGATCAGACGCGTCCTCGCGTCGGGCGATGCAAATGTGATTTGCCTCAAACGCGTCTTCGCCTAAGTTGAAGACGACTACATGTTTATCCAGTGGCAGTTACCTTAGCTTTTCTTTGCATTTCGAAATTGAGGGGTGAGCTCTGGACTGGTTGCAATTCGCAATCTCACTGCTAGATGCCACTAAAAAACCCTTGCTGCGTCCGAAACCGCCTACTACATACTATATAGTACGCGAAAAGCAGTAGGCGAGGCGAGTAGTATGTCCGAATACATAGTATTCGAAAAACAGTATGCGAAAAGTACCCGGATGACCTACTACTTCCGGTTAGATTTTGCAGTGTGCATACGATGGACGCTTCACTATCCCATGATGCCCCGGACGAGGAGTTATCCAACGAAGAAGAAGAGGCACGCGGCTGTTTTCGCACTGAAATGACATGACGTGATGACGACGTATGTCACGTGATGTAGCAACATGGCGGATGTAGTACGTCCGAATCTCATTCATACTACCAGGATTCATACTGTACAGTGCCTACTGTTTTAATGCCAAGTAAGTAGGTACTTCATCTTATTCAGTACCTACTATACAGTATGCGGTTTCGGACGCAGCCCCACACTTGCCATTTAAAATTTAGATATAATAGCAATAATACTTATTTCTGATTTTACTAAACTAGCAAAGCAAACATCGACTGTTAGCTCTGAATTTGTAAGCATTCAGAGAAACAACAAACATGCTAGCATTAAGAAATTAAAATGTTTTAAGCATTCAGCAGATGCTTTTATTCAAAGTGACGTAAAGTAAATTTAAATATACGGTACAGTTTTGGCAGTGTGTGTGTGTTCTCTGAGCATCGAACTCATGATCTCTGTGTTGCTAGCTAGGGCTGTTAAATAAAATCGTTATTATGACACATTGCAATGCTAATTATGTGAACGAATCATTGACATATTAATCGGAATTGAATCGTGAGACCAGTAACGATTCACCCCTTTATTGCTATTGCAGTGCTTTACAGATGAACAGGAATTGAACTCTTTCCCCACCATTGACGAGTTTTCGTTAATTAAGAAAAAACATTTGCATGAAAAAAACTGTGGATTCACACCAGCCGTGTTTGAGGCATCAAATTTGTGTCTATCGATTCTAGTTTGCCGCTTGAACATTTTTAGTTTACTCACTTCATTCACGCGTAGTAGTGAAGTGATTACAGAAAGCAAGCGGAGTCGTAGAAGCCCCTCCCATGACGACAATTTACGTGTCAATGTCTCGAAAACTAGAATTTCACGCGAAAATTCACATAATGGGAGGGGCTTCTGCAACTCCGCTTGTTTTCTGTAATCACGTCACTGCTAGAGCAAGCTTATGATTAGTTAACGCGGCACATTTTTCAACCAAAGTTCAAATTTTTCAATGCTCAATTCGCACCATTCGCGCAAACTAGATGCGCAAATGAGGTAGAATCGCATCTGCCGCGCCGCATTAAACGCCTCATTCACGCCGCAAGACCTCCAGATGCGCGTCAATGCGTCTTTACATTGACTTAACATTGAAATCAATCGCGCTTGACGCCTCTACCGCAGCTGGTCTGAACGCAGCATTAGGGTTATCTGTAATGCCACGATATTCCACTTACCCAATTGATAAAAAAGTAAGCAAAATATTTTGTATTAATTTTACACTCCGTGTATGTTTTGATATTGTTCTGAATCTGATCTCTAACAAAATTTCTTCACAAAAATGCAATTATTTCAGCTTTTTGCTAAAAAAGTTTTTTTGAAGAAAAATACCCATATTTAAGAGCTTATACTGTAAGCAGAGAAAAAATATAGATAGGATGAAACGTTTTTTTTTTTTATTGTTTGTTTGATGCAAGGTCTGTTCTTTCATTTGATATATTTGTATGTTAATATTTTTTTAAGTAAATTTTCCTCGAAGGCATTTTGTGAAACTTTTGTGAAAAATCATGTGCCAAATGCTGGCGGCCAACTTTTCAAAAAAAGGCTGGCGGGGGAATGAGTTATATGTAATTAATCACGAATTAAATTCCGCATCATTTGAATATCACTACTTGTGTGGTACACATAGTTGACACATATGTTGATCGTTCCAAATCAGTCACTTACTGTTAAAGTTTCATGACAAATAGGATTTTTAAAAAACACAGCTGTCTTCGTAGGTAGCAGACAGCACGGCAGCTCACTGAGGTTTGAAACATTGAAACGTGTTCGACTGAAAATTGATAGTGGAAGACTCTAGCAACAAACAGGTGATCAAGTCCATTTTTTCATTAACAGAACAGAACAACTATTGAACCACTGGAGAGAAATGTTAGAAAAGTGCAGTCAGATGGTCCGCGAGTCATTTCCTTAACACAGACTGCTTGAGAAGATTACGAGTGCGAGGAAGGGAGCTGTTGTCAGACAAACTAGCGGTTGTCTGTCGTTTGTTCCAGAGTTGTAAGTGCATTTCTCTGGGTGAAAGCGACTGCTAAATGACTTAATGTAAATATAAATTTCGCTTGAATGAGAGACAGGGAGTGTGGAAGTGGTGGGGTGTTTATTGTAATGCTTTTAGTCCCATGCTAGCGATGTTGGCTCTAGCGCGCATTCAATGCAGTAAAATGAAGATAAACAGCCTCCATTTCGAAGCTTTTTCCAAACCACTGGGGCCTCTAATGCAACTCTAATGTGTGTAATGCGTGTTTGTGTGTGCTTTTGTGCAAGCTAAAAAACAAGACCTGCTACTTAAAATGTAAAAAACATGTTGAAAAATACGTTGTGTTGCTTATTTTCCCTACATCGATCTAATATTTGGAGCACAATCACAAGGGTATGATGTGTCTGAGAGCATTTGGCAGATGTACAAATGTTCCTGTCTCGACTACCAGATGCTTTACTGTAAGTTAAACAGTTTTTTCTTTCTCTCTTTTCTCTAACTTATGTCTCACACATACAAACTTTAATACATACACTCATCTTTATGTGTGTCTTAAAAAACGGACCACTTATTGGTCACAACATTGCACGCACCTGACACAGCAGATCAGAAGTTTAAAAGTACTTAGACAAACTTTCTGCATTGTAAAACTACACTTCCATAACCCAAATACCCTACCTAGCCATCCATGGTCAAGAATTAATAGGCTTTACTGTTTATTTAGGGCTCATTTATGTAGCATTGTGAATACATTTCTTCTGATCACATTATTCTTTAATCTCACATAATATAGTGACGGATTTACAAAACAATATATTTCATACTGACATCGGCCTCCATAATCTATCATAATCTATTCAGATCTTGCTTACTAAATAAGCTCTCATTTGTTATCATTACTTAACAAAATTTTTGAACTAACAATGATAAATACTGTACTTCTACAGCATTAACATATTTTATATATGGTAAAACAAACAAAAATACAGGGTGGCTGCACTTTAAGTTAGCAAACTTAAAGGTCATGTTCTTCCTGATCCCATTATTCAAACTTTAGTTGGTGTGTAATGTTGCTGTAATAGCAGAAATAATACCTGCAAAATGATAAAGCTCAAAGTTCACTGCAAGGCAGTGGCGGCTCGTGACTGCTCATCCTAGGGGCGTGTGTGTTGCTCGTGTTTTCAAAATATGTGTTTGTTGCGTCATGTGAACCATGTGCATCACGTGTTTTGTCAAAATA
Source organism: Paramisgurnus dabryanus (assembly GCF_030506205.2). Taxonomy (NCBI): domain Eukaryota; kingdom Metazoa; phylum Chordata; class Actinopteri; order Cypriniformes; family Cobitidae; genus Paramisgurnus; species Paramisgurnus dabryanus. The sequence continues at coordinate 35,280,400 of NC_133340.1, forward strand.
AGTGCCTGCTGCACAAGCGTCAAAACTGTTTATGATAAAAGAGACGCTCACGTTCACAAAATACACGCAAGACACTCCCTTAACAGTAAACTTTGGTTACGCATGAGATTATGCGAGTATCTGATAAACGCGAGCGTCTTTTTTAACCAACATGATCTCACAAAGTTCCGTGGGATAGTCACAGAATTTTTTGCTCATTTTTCCGTGGCATTCTCAGGGATCTCCGCATATTTCCGTGGCCCTACACGGACTTTCTTTTCCGTGGCATTCTCACGGATTGGTTACTCAACGGCTTTTTCCTATTTTCAAACCATTGTCGCTTCGGTTTAGGGTTAGATTTGGTGTTTGCGTTAGTATTTCACTTTATGTATTGGTTTATAATATTTTTTCTGATGTATGCTTTTATATTTTCTAAACTTTAATCAATTGTCGCCTGGCGTTGGGGTTAGAGTTGGGTTTGGTTAGGGATGTCATTTTATGTAAATCTAACCCTAAACCGAAGCGACAATGGTAAGAAAATAGGACAAAACAGTTGAGTAACCAATCCGTGAGAATGTCACGGAAAAGAAAGAAATATGCGGAGATCTGTGAGAATGCCACGGAAAAATGTGCAAAAAATTCTGTGACTATGCCACGGAAATTCGTGAGATCAGGTTGTTTTTAACATAAACCCTTTAGACGCGTCTGCAGCAGGCACTTATTTTGACAAGACACGTGATGCACATAGGTTCACTCGATGCGCCAAACACATATTTTGAAATTACAAACCACACACGACAGGCTACATACATGTTGTGATGAACTTCGCATCGTGCACCCTCGAAAAAAGAAGTCACCGGTCGCCACTGATACTCATAGAAAGGCAAAATTTATCTTTGGGTATTTTGCATCAGTGATGTAATGTGGCACCACAGTCAAAAGGTCAATTTGTAAAGCGAAAGTAAAATCACAAAGAAGTCGATGAAGTGAGCAAATGTGATATTGGTTACGCAATCACAGGTTCTCTCCCAAACCTAAAAGCCAGCGCGAAATCTTATCTTTTCTAAATGAGCACAGGTCATATTTTATTATGGTCCAATAAAAACTGTATTATTGCTTTGCAAATATTTGGAAGCACAGCCATCACAGCTCTTGACTCATGAGAGAGTAGACCAAAGAAAACCTCTATGTTTCCTTGCCTGCGTTTTGGCTGACAGTGTAAACCTACGTGTCACTTTGCCCTAAATTTATTTTTAATTAATTTTTAATTAACAAGCTTCCAATTCAAGTTGTGCACTGCTCTGAAATAATTCCAATGCAGATAATAAAGTGACAGTGGTTCTCACAGACTAATCCTGCATAACTGATAAACTCAGTTAGCGATGACATGCAGAAATTGAAAAGATGTTAATGTGGCGCTTGTACAATCTGTGTAATGTGAATCGTGGCCTTCTGGGTTTCGAAAAGCCGATGAATGGTACGTAAGTGAGCATTTATGAGCCACTACTTCCATTCAGAGGCAAAGTAGGCACTTGAACGTATAATGCTCGATAACAAAGATGAGTTAATCTCATTATTTATGAATGCAAAGAAAGAAGTTATTTGTGTGGAAGCTGATTAGTACCGTCCAGAAGCCAACGCTGCGGGCGTCAACAAGAGAGATAGAAAACTAAAGAAAAAAGGTTGATTTTCTGAAAAACGAAATGGCTGAAACAGATTTCACAAGGGAGGATGGGAACAGTAAGGGAATTAGAAAAGATGAGGGCTTCAAATCGGAATTGCTCGGTGTGAAAATGCCTTTGATCTTACTCCAAATAAGATTCATTATTGTCATAGAGACAAACCCACTAGTTTCAAGTTGGAGAGGGATAGTGGGGGTGGAAAGACAAAAAGTCGAGCATGTCTTGTGTGTGTAATGATCGCCTGATAATACTTACTGTAAGTGCGGATGTGTTCAGACAGGCGAATTAAACCCACGTGTTTACTGCAAAGCCTTGCCTTTGAACTCTTGTTGCCGAGAAGTTGAGCGTTCATATCATTATTCTTAAATTAGACCACCTGTTGACAACCGCTACTCTATAAATGTTATCCTTCATCATTTTCAACGCTAAATACTATAATTAAACATGGTTGGCATTAACCCATTAAAGTCTGCTATTGAAATTAAGAGGTGTATACTCATTAAACCAATTAGAATAGATGAGGCACAGAAACTTTGGTTAATGAGACAGTCTGGGTCATGGCAGGGGGACGAACGTGTCTACCGCTGGACAATACAGTCTAACAAAGGAGGCACTCATGCATGAACACACACACATTCACACAACATGACCACTTCACATTATCTCAGCGGTGTCAAAGTGAAAAATGAGAGTATGCACATTAAGAAAGCAGCTAAAAGAGAACAGGCACAATGAAGACAATAGGGCAGAGAGGCGTTGGATGTAAATAGGGACCATAACATATGCACTTGTGAACTTTGGGTTCGACATTCACCTCAGTATGTAAAAGACTGAAATGAAAACAGGCTGCATGGGTACCACATATATAAATAGATTAAATCAGAACATGTTGAAGTTGCACTAGCTTTGGCATTGTAGGATGCAAAAAAAAGTTGCTTATTGACAGCCAAGTATTAGATATTTTCCTATTTTCTGCCTACGATCACAGCTAAAAATAGGCGAAGTAGCATAACCCCATACTATACTTGCATTACTTATTTCAGCAGTATATAGTATGTACTCACCATAGTACACATGGGCCCTTTCACACAGAGATTATGGAAAACACACGGAAAATGCACCCAGGATTTGTCTTGGATCGTTTGATTTTTGGTTCATTCATACTGCCAATGATTTTTCGGAATCTGTGCGTGCATTCACACACATACCGTAAAGATAATGTAAAGACACGTCGTGGCATATTTAAAATCCTGCACTTGTTAGGTCTGATGTTCACTTTCTTGAGAAACCATGCACATGCATTTTTGTTAGGGATGCACCGATACCACTTTTTTGGAATACGAATATGAGTATGAGTACTTGCATTTCAGTACTTGCCTATACCGAGTACTTAATAAAAAAACCTGATTTAAATTTACAGGTAACAGCTTTAGTCATATAATTTAACAAAAAAACTAGTTTTCCAGTTTGTTGTAAACTCTGCCTCTTTGGACAACACAAGAGGCATTAACCCCTTACACGCCGCTCAAACATAGACATTTTTCAGACCGTGGTATCGATTCCAGGTATCGGGGGACTTTTAACGAGTACGAGTACTTTAGAAAATGTGGTATCGAGGCCGATACCCGATACCAGTATCGGTGCATCCCTAATTTTTGTTTATTACAATATCATAAAGATCGCATGATGCGCTGATCTGTCATGCTGTTGAATGAACTCAGCTTCAGCCCGGATAGTGACGAGCTCCCTGATCTTTGCTTCAGTCCAGTTTGCCGACATTTCTCATTGTGAATGTTGATCTGCGTTTAAATCCCCATGTCAAAAAGCTGAACCATAACTTCTTGTTGTGATGACACGTGCGTCCTCACTACAGCACGCCCCTTGTGGCATTGTTTCTGCCTCAGGATGTGTTCTGTAAATGTTACGGCAATGTTACCAGGTCCTTTTTACGGGAGCGATCCTAGAACATTTACCAGATGTGTTTGTGTTCACACAGAAGCCTCTCTGCCAATTTTCAGGGACTAAAGTGCTGTGTGAATGGGGTAATGGAGTACTTGCAGGACCTACTCTATTTGTTCATACTACACAGGTACTGCATTTCACAATATACTGTGTTTGCTTTGACCTTTCTTTTGGGTGCAAGGTACCGTATACTATTTTCCGGACTATAAGTCGCACTTTTTCATAGTTTGGCGTAGGGCTGGGCGATAATTCGATAACGATAATTTTACCGATGTAAACTTTTTCGATAAAACGATAAGGACAGTTCGATAAGTGATCGATAATTTTTAAGCACTGTGCGTAATGTTGCGCGACCAATTCCGGATGCGGCACGCGCTCTTGGTTTACAATCACAGTGACAGTCAGACTTGAAGGAGTGAAAGATGAGGCAAGTTCATTTATTAGTAGAGACCTATGATTTTCGCGATGCGGATAACGCGGACGGAATCACGGAATCCAAATGCGCGGAAACATTTTCTTGTGTGTAATGTTGGACGCGCAAACAGGGTTCGTCAAACACAGCAGACACAGGTGCGTGCAGTATACTTTACTTTCATTCAGCGTCCGCAGTGCGCACGCACACGTCCGCCCAGCTTTAAAAGTAGATTTACTGGACATTCACAAATTCATGAAACTGAGGAAAAGCAGCAGATCCACCACTGCAGTGAATATAGTGTTTGGGTATGTGCGCTCCCACAGCAACGTGACAGTCTTGACATCCATTTATCAGCGTGTATAGCTCGTATATGTATAACACACGCGTGATCACTGAACTAAGTTTTCTTTCTTGTTTAAGTGAACATAAAACAGCTGTTACTCAGTATATTGAAACTTAAAGCAGTCTGTATTGGGTCTTAAAGGGACAGTAGTCTGCTGCTTTTGTGTCAGAAATGTGTTGATTTCATAACAAATAGATTTACATTTAATACAGATGCATTAAAACAAGATTTTAGTTTTTGTATTTGTCATGTTCTGAATAAAAAGTAGTTTAAAACCATTATTAACTGTCTGGTTTTTACAATTTTCATTCAGGAGCAAAAATCTGCCTTTAAATTTGACAGGAGTAAAGATTTGTTATTTATCATGATAATTATCGATATCGACTGATATGGAAAACATTTTCTCGATAATTTTTTGGGTCATATCGCCCAGCCCTAGTTTGGCGTGTCCTGGAACTTATAGTCAGGTGCGACTTATACATCAAAATCATTTCATATGAACCGAGAGAAACTATTACCGTCTACAACCGCGAGAGTCCGCTCTATGCTGCTCCTGTATTTATGTAATTCAATGGATTCAGTGATCCGGAATGACTTCAGGACCTTTTAGAACATGATTTGGCTTGTCGTATAAATTCAGCCTATTCAGCCTGTTGTGTATTGTGTAAATAACTGTTTATGTTGCTTAACATGCACAGACACCTATTCAGCCTGCTGTTCTGTGCTATTGTTTAGTTGAATAACTCGCCTTTCCAGATTAAATGTCTGTTACTCGTCTTGGATTTTGTGAAAGCATTTTCTAAATAAACGTGACGTGAAGTCCAGTGCAACTTAAATATATTTTTCCTCTTCAAAACGCATTTTTGACTGATGCGACTTATATTCCGGAGCAATACGGAAAATACGGAAAATACATTTAGACAAACTTTATCCATCATATTTTTTAAATAATTGCAGATACAAGCCTCTCGCAGATATATATGTATTTCAGCGTATATGCCACAGATATATGCTTTAAATAAACCCATAAAACCCATATCTGTTATATGTATTACTAGCAGCTGTTTGCATTTTTTAGCTGTTTAAATTAACGTTATTTACTGGCAACAGTTTGTTCAAAGTAAAAAAAAATCATTAACAAGTCTTTGTCTTTACAGAAAAACAACAGCCTCATGCAAAGTATTCTGGCAAAAAAAAAAAAGACAAATCTTGATGAGGATGTCTGGTTTCCAAAATGCATTCCATGTGGCTGTTATTTTATAATTTTATTCTGTAAAGACAAAGACTTAATTTTTAATGTTCATTTAATTTTGAACAAACTATTGTCAGTAAATAACATAAATTTAAATCTACAGTAAGTTACTGGCAAACAGCTGCATAACTACGGCATTTTTGTTACAGTGACAACAATGAAGCATACTGTATTGTTAAATATACAACGCTTTATAAGAGTATACTACTACATGAAAACATATTGCATGCTTTATAAAGTACACTGTGTAATATTTAGTACTGTCAGTAGTACTGTATGCAAGTACAGTACACGTTTGCCTAAAAGCAGAATGCATATGTTTATTTCAAAACACATTTGAAACAGCCAATTAGTTTTGATGTACTGTGATTGTTGCAACAATCTGGCGAGGAAAACAGGCTTGGTGAATATTTATGGTATTTCGTGTTGTCAGTACGCGTTTGAGCGTGCCAGTGCATGGAGCATGGCAGAGGATTTTGAAAAGGGTGCAGTATGTACCGGAGTGTGCACTAAAAGGAGGCTTGGAGTAATTCAGAGCAGGAGGAGAGCAGTTCTTATTCAGCCCCTGCAGGAGTTTGTCATCCCAGATCAAAAGCCCATCTGACCAGAGCAGCACAGAGAGGCTTCAGACACAAGGAGCGGTTTCATGCAGTCCCGACCCTGCCAGGGCCTACGGACACGCACGTACCCGCGCACAGAGGAGTTATCGCATCAATCTCGATTTCGTTCCCTCTCTCAATCTTTATGCTCTCCTCCACTCAACTTTTAACCCTTTGCGCTCTGCTTTATAACGCTCAATTCTCCTTTCGGTTTTAAATTGACTGACATCCCAGTGACCCCAAAACAGCCCTTCTGTCTGCTGTGATGGATGTATGAAAGGAGACGGTAAAGAGATGCCAGTTCTCTCCTCCGCAGAGATCCACCCATCCAAAACTACTTACTCCATCCCTTCTCTTTCTGCACCGTTTCCTCTTTTTCACGCTCCACTCTTCTTTAACATCTCCTTCCTATTTTATTGTTTCAGCCCACACCTCCTCTCTCATCCCATCTCTCTTGCACTTCCCTTCTTCATACGATTCTCGGTGGGACCTCGATGGCGCATCAAGATGTCAGAGCGTTCGAATACAAACATTCATCACTGACGCACATTGAGAGCGTACACACAGAAAGCCACTCAGCGACTGACATGCCAAGCAAGAGTCATAAATACAGAGAGCACAGGCGAACAACTTAGGATGGCATGTGACAGTTCCCAAAAGTTGTTGGGGAGTTTTGGAGTTTCAAGATGCGGGTCAAAGAAATAAAACAGAAAGACACTTGTTGAAGTGTGTTTACAGGTCTCTCGTTCTGTATGATGTGATTTTAAAAATCATGTCACCTCATAAAACCAAGTCTCTCACCATATGCTGTCAATCATATTTTCACTTATTTTCAAAATACTTGTGCGTACACGACTGCTCCATTAATGAAAGTTACAAAAGCTGTTTTGATTATTACTACAAGCTTTTTACTTGCACATTCTGCATAAAAATTATTTTGGGTAATGTTTGCAAACCATTACTTTGACACTAACAAGCTCGAACTGCCAGAATGGCTCCTTTGCATATTCTAACTCTGACCCTGCCATTTCCTTGATGGGATGTGATCGATAACCTTCTGCCCTTCTTGAGGTTTGGGACCCATCCAAACCTGTAGTGAGGCCTTGACATTAACAAACAGAGAAAGCTGAGTCTGCAGCGCACAGAGAAAGTGAAAGACCGGAAAAAAGTGCTAGAGCAAAGTCACAGGAGTGGGTGTTATCGTATCTGTTTTTGCATTAATCCGACCTCCAAAAGAAAGAGACAAATTTTACAACCCGACACCCAAAAGGCCTGAGGCATCTCCATGCCAAATGCATTTAATGCGATGAGACGTTGCTCGCAATAATACAATCACACTTTTCAATCTTTTAATCTTGCTGCCGTTTTAAAGACTGAGATGCACCCACGCATGGCGCGCAAAATCTGTGCTCTGCTTTTAAACATCCTAATTCAATCAGTAACACACCGCCCCCCTTGGAAAAACAGCCTGCCGAGCACCAGAACGACTCAGCTGGCACTATATGTGGTCTGGAGTCATGAATCCCATTTCAGTGAAGGCTTAAACGAATTCTGCTCCGAATCATAATTCAGCATTTGTGTGTCACTGTCTTTCTTTCGCACCCTTTTTATTTCACACTCATTCTTGTCACTTTGACGTTCAGTCAAGACAACGTGTGTGTTGACAGCATATGACCTTTACAGCTTCTGTTGAGACACATACAGACACAAACTCTCTCTCTCTCTCTCTCTCTCTCGGCGTTTGCTGTATGTCCCTCTCTCTCCTATCCATGTTCCTTTCTTTCTCCATGCATCTGTCTCTCTACAACCCTCTCTTCATTCACCTCACTCTCTCTATGTCCATCTCTTTCCATGTCTCTTTCTTTCTCCATACACCTCTTTCTCTCTTTCTCGTGACCCTCTCTCTCCCGTGACCCTCTCTCTCCAACTCTCTCAATATGTCAATTTCTTTCTCAATGCATCTCTTTCTCTCTATGTCCCTTTCTCTCTATATCCCTCTGTTTCCAACTCTCACCATGTCCTTTTCTCTCTCAATTCATCTCACCCCCCCCTCACCCTCTCTCTCTTAAGTCCCTTTCTCTCTCCATACATCCATCTCTCTTAATGACCATTTTCATCTCCATCTCTCCGTGTGTGTGAGTTCTGTTCTGTCACCATACAAAAAATCCTAAGCATATATCAAAAATGTTTAAACTATAATAAAAAACACCCAAACAAGCAAACATCGTGTCACGATGCTGAACTTGAAACTTACCTTGAGCGCGCAACACGTGGCTATTCCAGAAGAACACGAGGGCAAATATCCAAGCCCACATCCCGCGCCTCGCTGTCCCCATCATCACATCTCTAACATTTCCTTGGCTGTACATAATCCCTTTAACGGGGCTTTGAAGCCCACTAAAGCCAGAATATGTACCCTCGTCAGATGTCGAGGTGGGCAAAGAAAAGTGCGCGCTCCTCTTCACCGCATTCATGAGGCGAATCTTATTCAGAAGCTCCGAGTCCGCGAGTTTGTCTCCGGTCCCTTTACTTTCACGAATCGGGGCTTGTTGAAAGGTTTTATCTTCATCATTAAATCTTGCGCTTAATAAAAAGGTTCCTTCAAACTGCCGGTTAGAAAGCGGCACGGAAAGAGAGGGAATTTGCTCCAAATGTGAGGGGATGCTCCGCAAACAGCTCCGGCATGAGCGCGCGCCGCTCTTCTGTGTCCCGCGCTGGCTCATTGTGATTCTGTACTGATCCCAGATAAGTATTAAATACGATTTAATTTATTGATATCTCCTATAAACCTGCGTTGTTTTGACGTCTCCCAGACGAATTAAGTTAACGTTAACGTTACCTAGCCGATCATTTCGACCATCCTCACGGCAGTTAACGTTGTTTCAAGGGACCTTTTACAATCCAAGCCTGTGTTTATTAACCGTGCCTTCCTTCATCCATCTGAACCCCGCGGGTGTGTTCAGGAGAAAATACTGTTAGATGTATTTGGTTAATTTGTTATCGTATCCAGAACAATTTGCGTATCCAACAGGTTAACCAGGATGCAAAAGACCTGAAAACGTCCCGATTAAATTCCTCGTGAACGAAAATGCCTGCGAAATGGGGGGAAATACATTAAACACAAATAATGACAGCAAAATTAGCTAGAATTTAAATAAAATAAGTCTTCAAGCAGTTGCGGTGGGACTAATGGGAATTAATGGTATAAATGGGAACAGACAACAACACAGGCTGATCTTTATCACTTTAAAACCACTTTATCGAGCTCGTACTGCTGCGCACGAAACCATCACATAACTTTGTTAAGTGAATGGAAAGTCCAATAGCTCACCTAAAATGTTCCGATGTGTCGATAAGTGCGCACGAATCTACCGAATAGCCGTAAACAGTCCAGCGGTCACTGAAACACCTGCTGCCCGAGCTGAGGATACAAACATCTGCTATATACTCCAGTTAGGAAAAATGAGCTTAAACGAGGCGCTTAGAAATGCAGTTTCTTTTTTAGGGTTTGAATGAGTCGATCGAGTTTCCCCTAAGGAAGATTCATTTGTTCAGAGGTTGAATTTGAAGTTGAATTCGGGGTCCCGTAGCTCCACCTCGCTCCGCGCTGATTGGCAAGCGCTTTGCAGACTACAGGCTATATAGGGTGTTCGATTTCATGCGGACCTGCGCAGATCAATCTTTCTATGACATCAGAGTACCGCGAGAACGATTTAAAAACTATGCTTTTAAATTACTCTCGCGGTACTTAAATAACATACGCTAACCAGCCTGCACAGCGCCTCTTGAAATAAAACACGCCCATTGTTTTTCATGGGAAGCACGTGGAATCTCAAAAAGCCTGTGAAACACGGTGCCATGCGCCCCCAATCAGACAGAAACATTAAAGATCAAGTCACACACTATAAAGTTTTTTTAGTACCTTTTCAGAAAAGTATTGATTTCTGTTTTTTGTATTTAACTTTTTTGTCCTATATTGTATTTTGTGTGAAAAGTCATAGCATTTTCCATGACGTGCTGTATGGTATGGCTGTATGTATGTCAGGAGTCCATTTCATTTATTTTCACTATTTCATTTTTCTTTTTATCATAATTTTTATTTTAAAAAATCCTTCTCTTTTAGTAGAAAAGTAGTTTGTGTGTGTTTTACAGCAACTGTCAAGCGACAGGTGCCTTTCCTTACGAAAATTAACCATGGGTTTATTGTGGTTAAAGTGTAGTTACCATGTTTTTTTGGTGTATTGATTACTGTCAGTAAAATCATGAATTTATTACACTAACCATGGTTTAACAATGTTTTTTTGAAAACCTTGATTGTTATAACCATGGTTATTTTGTGGTTACCATGGTTTTAAAATAAAAATTTTAAAACATACAGAATGCAAATGAGATTTAAAGGGATAGTTCACCCAATAATGAAACTTCTGTCATCATTTGTATAAATTTCTTTGTTTTGATAAATACAAAGGAAAGCTTTTGAGGAATGTTTGTAACCAAATCATTCGTGGACCCCATTTACATCCATAGTATTCTTTTTTCCTACTGTGAAAGTAAATGGGGTCCACAAACGGTTTGGTTACAAATATTCCTCAAAATATCTTCCTGCGATATCTATCTATCTTGGGTGAACTATTCCTTTAAAGGTGCAGTGTGTAAATTTCAGCAGCATCTAGTGGTGAGGTTGAGAATTGCAACCAACAGCTTAGTCCACTGCCCACCCCTCGCTTTTGAAACACATAAAGAAGCTACGGTGGCCGCCACCGGACAAACATGTCATCATCGGAGACAACTTGGTAAAAAAAAATGTCCGTTAAGGGCTTCTGTAGAAATATGGTGGCCCAAGATGGCGACTTCCATGTAAGGGGACCCTCGGTGTATGTAGATAAGATGTCTCGTTCTAAGGTAATAAACACATAACGGTTCATTATGAAAGGTCTTTATACACCCCTGATAATATAGTTTTGTATATTAGTTTGCATTTCTGCAAAGAGATCCTTCTAAAAATTACACACTGCACCTTTAAGAGACATGAAATGAAGAAACTTTTTATGGGTGTTATATTGCTTTTTGTCATTATGAATCTCAACAATTCAACAAAACAATTTATTTTATCTTCTATGGAAAAGAGTTGGAGGGTAAATAATGACATCATTTCAAGATTAATGCGAACTACTCCTTTATTTCAGAAGAATGCTTTGTAGAGATAAACAGCAGACAATCTGCATGATAGAATACCTTATATCAGATTTCAGAGGAGTTCATATCAATGACAATGTATTAATACAGAGCCAGCATAATGAGTGATTACTATTAAGAGCTGTGTATTATTAAATGACACATTAATGACCAATATTATCTAAAAATGATCTTAGATTTTATTAGGAATATAAATCACGTCAGACTATTTTCTGTTTCATCAGTGAAGGTCAGAAAATGACCTCATACAAAGAAATTCATATTGGAATGAAGTTATTGATCTTTCCAAGTAAAGGTTCCAAATGATTTTTTTCCCAATAAAACAAGATTTTTTAATCAAAAAACAGTTTGGTTTAATGTCCGACAACAATCTTCATTTAGGCACTAATTTATTAATTGGACAATAACAGTGATGATTGCTTCTGTTTGTCACACAAAGAAAAAAAGCTCTTCGTCGACTTTCTGGTCAAAACATAAGGCCCTAAACTGTAGAGAAGAACAATTTGTAGAAGGCTAATGGAAGTCAGGTGGACATGGAGATTGACCAGTGGTCTGGAGGGGATCTGTGCTTGCTTTCATTACAGACAGCAGTTTCTTCATTTCTCAGTGGCAAAATGTGTTAATACTCTGGCCACTGCCTCTGCCGGTCATTCCTTGCTTTCTATTAAGTATGTAATTGGAACAACTAATTCCAAAACCAATTTGATTTGCAATTACGTCTATCCCCCATTCCAGGGCAGTATTCATTTAAAGCCTGTTTTACAGAGATAGCAACAGTGGACTGACACAAGGACACATGTACACGCACGCCGTGATACATCTTAATGTGTTGCAACTGTGTAAAAGCTTTCCACTCATTTTATGACAGATGCACTTTTATACCATGAACAGATTTAAAAAATATTTTAACTAACTGAGACATCTGAAGACAACAAATAATAGCTTATCTAATGAAGATTAATGCATAAGAAGCGCATAAACATAAAAACACATACTGTAGGGACCAATATTGTGGTTAAAAAATGTGAAAATGTGTACCCCTGCTGTCACTGGGGCAGTACCCTTTAAAAAAGTCCTAAAAATGTAATGAATTACACTGTAAAAAAATTCCGTAGAAATTGCAGCTGCGTTGCCGGTAATTTACCGTAGATTTACATTTATGTTATTTACTGGCAAGAGTTTGTTCAAAGTTAAATGAACATTAAACATTTACAAGTCTTTGTCTTTACAGAGTAAAACTAAAAAAACAGCATCAAGCAAAACATTCTGGGAAACAAAATCTGAAGCAAAAAAACAGAAAAAGGTTGATGATGATTTCTGGTTCCCAGAATGCTTTGCATGAGGCTGTTATTGTATAGTTTTATTCTGTAAAGATAAAGACTTGTTAATATTAAAAATTTATTTAACTTTGAACAAACTCTTGCCAGTAAATAACATAAATGTAAATCTACGGTAAATTACCGGCAACCCAGCTGCAATACCATTGTAATTTCTACAGAATTTTTTTACAGTGTATGTATACATTTGCCACAAATGTGTACCAAGGTCCTAAAAATGTACCATTATACATTTGCCAATGTGTACCTTTGAGACACTTATATGCATGTTTGAGCTAATAAGCACTCTTTGGTACCAATATCTACCTTTTAAGTCCTAATTTGAACTATTTAGGTACAAATCTGTACTTTTTGTAAGGGTATTTAACTGTCAGTGGCGGGAGGTGACTTCTTTTTTTGAGGGCACTCGATGCAAAGTTCATCACAACATGTATGTAGCCCATCATGTGTGTGGTTCGTAATTTCATAATATGTCAAAATATGTGTTCTGCGCGTCGAGTGATCCTTTGTACATCACATTTCTTGCCTGCTGCAGATGCGTCTAAGGGTGCGTCTAAGGGATGCTTGCGTTTGCCAGCTACTCGCGTAATCTCATGCGTAATCAAAGTTTACTGTTAAGCGAGGCTCTACACTTACTTTTTGCACTGGTTGCATTTATTTCTTAGGTGCACCAGCACAAAAGTTAGGTGCACCCAAATTTTTGACTGCATTGCATTCAACACATAATTAGCATTGTAAAACGTACATCTGTTGTTGAACCAGAGGAAGACGTTCGAGTTGCGGATACTTTTTTCACTTGAACGGCTGGTGGCACTGGTGCAACCTCAGATTTTTTTCAATCGCACCATTGCCAACTTGGTCGCACTTTCGAGCCCTGTTAAGGGAGTGTCTTGCGTGTATTTTACGAACGTGAGCCTCTCTTTTATCATAAACAGTTTTGACGCGTGTGCAGCAGGCACTTATTTTGACAAAACACGTGATGCACATGGTTCACATGACGCAACAAACACATATTTTGAAAATACGAGCAACACACATGACACTCCGAACACATATTTTGAATTTGCGCCCCTCGGATGAGCAGTCACGAGTCGCCACTGTTAACTGTAAATGTCGAAAAAGTCCCAATTCCTTCACCCAACCCTAAATCAAACCTAAAAATGTTATTGTTTGTCACAAACATTTTTGCAAGACCAACAAGGACTATGATCCTGGGGGCGTGTGCTATTTGGTGATGAATTGATGGCTAGCTAGTCTACAAATAGTGCCACCTAATACAGCGTCAAATGAAACTCAACCTGGGATGTGCGGAGTTGCTGGTCTTTGATCTTTCATGCTTCTGTCAATCATGTTTATAGCATGCATGTCGATGCACTTTCACTTAGAGATACACTAAATCAGTTTTGTGTTTCAAAGCATCGCATCTGGGGTTTGCAGGTGTGTGTGTGTTGCATGCATGCCTTTATACATTTTCAAGTTTCCATAACACACCGATCAAACCAGAGGTAAGCAAATGCATATCTAACACACTCAAAAGCTTGTTAAAATACAGTCAAATACTCATCTGTGGTTTCGAATAAGCTCTGATTTAAGTACAACCCTGCTGGCCGATACATTAGAGAAACTCATAAATGATTCCCTGTGGGATACGGTTTCATGCTACGCCTTCCCAGGGGAAAATAAGGTGTATGTTAGCTTATTAAAAAAAGGCATATTAAAAAAGGCAAAATGAGATGCTGAAATGCTGTTGGCATATCTATATTTAACCACAGTTTTGCCATTAGCATCCAATGTCCGTGAATAGCAGTTCAGAGGGAGTAAAGGTTGAAGGAAGTTTGATTCTCTAGCTTTGAGGAAACCTGTGGTTTTCATGCCCGAAGGCTAAGTCTCTGTTGCGTTACAATAGAGAAATCTGATCTTTCACCTCCACCCATTTGCAAAAGAGAGATGTTCTTGTTTTTTCATTTCTATCACTAAAGTAAAGAACATTTGAAAAGGTGCGAGTTGTGTGTGTGTACATGTGGCTAGAAAACCAATAGAGTAGGCAATTTTTGAAAAAGAGTAATTGAATGAGAGATGGCTGTTGAGATACAGAACACGGTAGAAAGGCTATCAGTGACAGTAGGAGAGAGAGAGAGAAAGACTGGCAGGGAGGAAGATAGCGAAAGGCAGGGCAGAAGTGATGTGTAGACAGGAGAAGAGATAAGAGTGGTCTGTAGGTGGTACAGGTATATAATATCCAAGCATTAGCTTTCATGAGCCTCCCCTGCAGGGTGTCTATAGAGTCGGGATGAGAGCGAAAGTCTGTCAGACTAATAGACATAGAAAGCTTGAATGTGCTCGTGTAAGTTTAAATGAAACTGCCCTGAGGAAATGTTGCCGTTCAGACGTTGCTATCTCATAACTTCACCATCTCATATATGCTTTATTGAAACATCATCAATATGTCTTATGTTTCTTCTGCATTGCAGAAGTGAAAATAAACTTTTGTGAGACATAAATGACACGTGTATGTGCTTGGAAAATTTGGTTCAAATTTTAATAAAAAAATTCATACAGACTTCATATGGTAGTCTATGAAGACAAGGTGCATGTGAAATGATTAGGTCTCATCTGGAGAACAGAAATATTATAGAAAGCTCATTTGTTATTCTGCTTTCCCAAGGGTTCCCACATCTTGGTTAACTTTAAATTCGATGACCTTTCAAGGACTTTCCAGGTCCAATACTTTCAAATTCTAAATGTGGGGACACATTTCAAGTGAGAGCAAGGTTACATCGTGTTACCTTTTAAGATACATTGTTACAGTTCCCTTTTGGGGGAACTCTCGCTGCGTCACTGCGGTGACACTTTGGGGACGCCTCCAGTGGTAAGTGCGTCTGAATGTGTATATCAAATTCAACCAATGGTGAGGCTTAACGACAAAGACAGGGTGCAGGAAGTATATCGCTATCTGAAATATTGCCAAAGACGGTGTTATATGGACGCAGGAAGTATGGCAAGGGAGACACAGCGTCTCGTTCCCCTCTCAGGGAACAACAGTTACATACATTAACCTAAACATTTTCATGTGTCAAACACAACTATGGAAAAAAGCATTTTGGTATGAATCAACATTCGCATACAGAAGAAATATAAGCATTAAAAGCGAACAGTTTAGCATGTGTGCTTAAAAAAGTCTAGACTTTTTATGATATTATCCTACACTACACAGGGAATAATATGGATTTTTTCCCAGAAAAATTCTTGCATAAAATAGATTAGAGCACTTTCAATGACCTGTATCTATGTATGTATATTTTCAAAAACTTCCCAGGGCCTTTCAAGGACACGTGGGAACCCTGTTTCTCATAAATTTGTCTCTTTTGCACAGGTCTATGCAATTTGACATCAGTGTATATTTGTGCATTTGTATGTGTGTATGATAGCCTGGGGTTATATGAAAAGCTATACGGTAGATATCCATGATCACAGGAATGTTTGTGGCCACACCTAAAACCCCAAAGTTGGGGTTGGCTCAGGTGAGCAGTCATTTCATGAAACCTTATATGGAGCATTCATGCTGCTCTATAAATCACTGACACACCCAACAAAAGGCACAATGGGGACATGAAATGACACAAAAACGGAAAAGTATGAATGGGGCTGAACAATAGGAAATGGCTAAAGTGGCTTGGTTGGTAGTCTCAAAATGTGTGAATATATAACTGATCAAGGTAAACAAAATCATTTAAATGTTTTGTCAACAAATCAAAAAGTAAAGGCATTTTAAAATGTAGAAAAAGCCTCTTTGTTGTGATGAATAACCCTAATGTTAAAAAACAGAAGCAATTGTTCGGTTCATTGAGGAGTGTGTTCATATTTCTCCAAGGAATCGGGTTGATGGTTTTAACAAAAGAAAACCTGAGCTAAATTATATACACAACCATAAAAACGATTGCTGGGTAAAACATAAAACCCAACTGTTGAATGAACATAAAAAGTCCACATTTTACCCATTAGAGGGCTAGTTCACCCTAAAATGAAAATAATGTCATTAATGACTCACCCTCATGTCATTCCAAACTCGTAAGACCTCCGTTCATCCTCCGAACACAGTTTAAGATGTTTTATATTTAGTCTGAGAGCTTGTTGACCCTTCATTGAAAATCTAGTAACAGTATACTGTCCATGTCCAGAAAGGTAAAAAAAAAACATCAAAGTAGTCCATGTGACATCAGTAAGTCAGTTAGAATGTGTTGAAGCATCGAAAATACATTTTGCTCCAAAAATAACAAAAAGTACGACTTTATTCAGCATCGTCTTTTCTTCCGGTTCAAATCACGTGACTGCAGTGTTATCCTCAGACATGTTTGCAAAGTTTTTCTTTTTTTTTTTACTTACAGCATGCGATCTTCCTCAAACAAAAAAAATAAGCTGGGGGGCACCAGATAACACGTCAGCCGCAGACTTTAGTCTCATGCTCGCATTTTCAACCGAACAGGAAGAGAAGACAATGAAAGTTGTACTTTTTGTTATTTTAAGACCAAAATGTATTTTCAATGCTTCAACACATTCTAACTGACCTACTGATGTCACATGGACTACTTTGATGATGTTTTTATTACCTTTCTGGACATGGACAGTATACTGTTACTAGATTTTCAATGAAGGGTCAACAAGCTCTCGGAATAAATCTAAAATATCTTAAACTTTGTTCTGAAAATGAACGGAGGTCCTACGAGTTTGGAACGACATGAGGGTGAGTCATTAATGACATTATTTTTGGGTGAACTATCCCTTTAAGCATTGGCAGAGGTTCACGTTTGTGCTTGGGACACCTACAGGCAAACAAGTGTACTGCAATATTTTGAGAGTACCAAGGTGCATTCAGGCCAGTTACCGCCGAAAGTTTTTAGCTGTCGTGATTGTGGCACTGTGCTGGCAGCGTCGGCTCACTTTCATCACAAGGACATGGGCCAGTGTACTTGGGCCGATAATGGAGATTCATTTATCCCATATTTGGCCCGTGTCTGGCGAACGCAGGGTTAATTTTTCTGAGTAATTATTTGCTTTTAAGAGAAAAGATATCTGTTGTGATTGTGGATAAAAATCTGCCTGACTGCCTGGACATTAGGAGAAAATTTTGAGAATTTTTTACATTTATTTAAAAGTGCAACCATGTTTATATACAATCATAATCAAAACTGTAGGCAGTTACATACTTTTGCAGGACATCCATGATGTTGTGCAGTTTGTACAAATTGTTTTGAGCAATGCACTTATTAAATATAGCTGCAAGCAGCAATCACCGGGGTCAAGCCAAAAAGGGCACAGCAGAAAGTAAAGTTGACTTTGGATGAGCAGTTTAAAGAACCTGGGAAAATCTCATGATTTCAGAAAAAACAATATAACAGTTATCAGCAAAAAAGCTGTGTTCTCATTCAGTGAAGTCTCTCCCTCTCTTTCGACGAGCATTGATAACTAGAACACTGATGTAAAAATGAGTGGTGCTTGCAGTGGCAATACTCAGCTCACAAAATGTTACAGTGGTGTTAATGAGTCAAAAGAGCCCACCCCCGTGTCTCTACGATGTTCTGACACAGAGATATAGCTCTTGCAAAAACGGTTGATAAGGTATTCTCATTGGTTGCTAGGGAGTGAATTGGCAACCACCAGTGATTATAGTCAAAGCCATGAAAGGAATAATCCATGATGACTCATGGTTTTAGATGTGTTGTTGCAGTAGTTTTAGGCAAAAAATGTCATATTTCTATCTCAAAACCAGTAGGTGGCGGAATGACAAAATTGTGCATGCAACCTCAGGTCATAACTGTGTTACATCTAGCTAGTTTTATGACTATACACTTTAGTTTAGTGAAGAAACAGTTGTATGACCATAGGGTGGCTTGATTTCAAAGGTTTTGTTGAATTATAAGGCCAACTAGTGGTGCAACCATACAATTTTCTTTGTGTAGCCTCAGACTGTGGTCGTACATCAGCTTATCAAATCTGGTGAAAAAATCTCTTTTCGTTGCGAAGTTATAACCATTTATGTGTAAAAAATGCAAAATTTAAAGGTAATTTTTCGTTTTTTGCATTTTTCGGCCATTTCTGATAAAAATTTTAATATAATGCCAATAGAACTTTTTGTTCAGAAGGTAACGCAATGTTCTTCCTATGGTGTTTTCGAGTCGATTGGAATAACGCTCGCCGAGATATTCGCGCGTGTTTTTTAAGTGCTATTTTGCTGCGCAGGGTTAACCGTATGACGAATCCTGGCATGTTTGGTATCGTTGGACTCGGCGACTACTCAGGACTCCAAAAAATCAAGTCCCGTGAAAATACTTTTATCGCAGTCAAAGTTATAGGCGTATAGAAAATTCGTCTGGCCACTAGGTGGCGCTGCAACGAAACTGTGCATGCACCCTCAATTCCTGACTGGCATCTCAAGTACCAAGTGTCGTGTCAATAGGCGAAGATACAGCCTAAACTCTGTTTTTTTGCGCTCTATGTAAAATTCGTTGACGCGCTATACGAGAACGGATTGGTTTATCGAAATTCTTTTAATAAATTTTTGCCTTGAGTGTCTCTAGATGCTGCATACCGATTTTCGTGGCAATCGGGTAAAAACTCTAGGACGAGTTCGCAAAAGTAGGTTTTACGAATAATTCAAAATGGCGGAAAAATTTTCATGACGGAAAATAACGTCATAGGGTCTAATCGAATCGTCTTGAGCCAAGGAATCAGAGGAAACAAGAATTTCGTTTCTAGGACTTACGGATCAGAAGTTATAAGCAAAAACGTAAGAGCAACTTTGGACTGTTGGTGGCGCTAGCGGGTTTGAGATAGAGACTCCAAAATTGCTATGGATATTATTTAGACTGTCCTCTGTCAGTGTGCCAAATTTCATAACTTTCCTACATACGGTTCTATGGGCTGCCATAGACCGCAATGGAACAGGAAGAAGAATAATAGTTAAGAAAAAGAAAAAGAAAAAGAAAAAGAAAACTAACGGATACAATAGGGGTCTTCGCCCATTCTGGGCTTGACCCCTAATTAGCAAAATTTAAGAAAGCAACAAAAACTGTTATTGTTCAGACAATCATAATTGTCTCTGACCTGGGGGTGCAAAGCCCGCCCTGCCCCCCCCCAAACTCTGCCTATGCCAATAAGTTAAAAACAACCCAGCATAGCTTCATTTAAACCCCACTGTTGGGTTTGTCAATATTTTACCTAAACCATTAGTTGAAAAACCCAGCAGAGACATAGGCAAGTAAATAAAGCTAGAAACCACCTAGCAAACCCTAGAAACTGCATAGCAAGATGCTAAAAAAACCTGGAATAACCTGGCAAAGCCCAGGTGACCACCCAGAACTCCTTATTATCATGGCTGGAGTTTTGCACAGGTAAGCAGCGCTCACACTTGCCTCAAAAAACGTGAAAATCTAGGTGACCCCAAAGCCATAATAATTTCTTCAGCACTGAGCAGATGCTACAATAATCCCGTGTCCATTATACTGCATCCTAAACATATCCCGAATGAAAAACCCTATGAAATCTGTCAGTCATTCCCCTTGCTAACAAACTCCTACGTGTACATATTCACTACGGTCTCATGTATCTTAACTTACCCTGTTTAAACTCTCTCATCTGTCTCGCCCCCTCCCCGCCACCTCCCACCTCACTGGAGGTGCTTAGGTAATGTAATCCTGTCTCCCTCCATCTCCTATAATAGATGAACTCTGTTCACGTCAGCTCTTAGTGTGACCAATACATCACCGGCATCTACCAACTCGCAAGCGCAAACACACACACTCTCAGGAAAGGGAAATAAATTTGAGCAATAAATAATGAAACGTCCCGCTGTCTCAAACAGATGTATCAAAGGACCGTCACTTGCCGAACTACAGAGAGAGAAAGGGGTAGAAAGAAAACAGGCGTGGTGAGATTCTACTGGGGTTTTGTTGATATTGCATTTACATAAAAGAGAAAAGCTTATGTTTAATTGATTATGTCTGAATGGGATTCTGCAAAGCCCCAAGTCTGAAAAAACAACCATGAGTAGATGGGACCCAAACTGCACATCGCAACAGCGAGATTAGGGTATTAGTCATGGCCTCTTTCTCTTGGTTTGGCTCTCTGAATGCTATTCACCAAGACGTGCATTGAGAATCTTAACAGGTGCGCTGTCGCGTTAGCAGTCTGCTTTGTTGCTTGGGGCAAGGCTTGTGCAAATGCACAATAAAGACTGAATCTTCCAATCTGCATTATATGTATTTTTTACAAGCTCTTGCAATGAATCCTTAAATAGAGTGATTTTTTTTACACGTGAACATGAACACATGTTATTTTGCGCATTGTAAACACAATCAAAGCTTTAAAAACACAGAAAGAACGGGACCTTTAAGATTTTTAAATGGCCGCATACACTGTAAAAAAGTTACTTAAAGTTGGTTTACATATAACTCTTTCCCCACCATTGACAAGTTATCTCATCAATTCAGAGAAAATGTTTCCTTGCCAATAACGCTTCCTTGACGAGTTTTTATGGTAATCTATAATTCTGCTATTATTCACTAGGTGGGGCTTTTACCCAACTTAAAAAAACTGAAACATCAACTAAATAAAAACAACCAGTTATTTTAACTTTGTGCAAAAACATTATAAAATAGCGCAGCGGTAACACTTTACATTAAGGTTCATTAGATAACATTAGTTAACTACTAGGGCTGGGCAAAAAAATCGATTTTCCGATTAATCGTTTTTTAAAATGTGGTCGATTCAGAATCGATTCTCAAAGAGCAGAATCGATTTTTTTCTTTCATATTTATTTCTGCAAACATTGAACGAAAGATTAACGTTAATCGGTTCAGGTGCTTCATCGATTTTAATAATTAATTATCCACTTGAAACCTGCTGTTCACTGTTCTTTTTATTAGTATTATTTGTATTTAATCTATATTTATTGAGTTGAATCGAGAATCGAGTATAAAAACTGCTCAAAGTTTATTGAGTTTGTGTGTGATTTATTTTTTTCTTAAAAGGGGACATATCATAAATATCTGACTTTTTTCTTGTTTAATTGCTATAATTGGGTCCCCAGTGCTTCTATCAACCTAGAAAATATGAAAAAGATCAACGCAGCAACTTAGTTTTGGTAAATGATTCTCTGCAAGCATGTGAAAAAATAGGTCATTAAAATTTGTCTCCCCTTGTGATGTCAGAAGGGGATACTACCGCCCCTTAATCGGCACTATCCAACCATGGCACTGCCATTTAGTGCAGAGATCAACTCATTTGCATTTTAAAGGACACACCTAAAACGGCACATTTTTGTTCACACAAAGTGGCAATTTAAACATGTTATAATAAATGATCTATATAGTATTTTGAGCTAGAACTTCACATACTACTCTGGGGACACCAAAGATTTATTTGACATCTTGTGCAATGTCTCCTTTAAATGATTGGTTTCAGTAAGTCTGAACCACTCCAGCATTAATATGTCAAACTGACAGTAAGCATCATAACTACTCGCTTTACTGCCGTCACAGACCAAGAAGTGCTGTATATACCCTACTTATATTCGTCCCCCTCAAGCCCAACAATAGACACATTCCCTGCCAAGTCACGTTTGTAATACCAGGGTCTTTATATCTAAAACATTTCTGTCACATCATGCAAATATTCTCATTTGTGGAACTGCGGTTCTGTGCTCTGTAACTCTTCATGCAGAACACATACTGTACCATCTTCAATCCTATCATAATAAAAAGAAAATTAATTATTTTTCACCTTGAAAGAAGAACTGAAATGTGTTCTGAATTACAACTATTACCTGAGAGATACCCGTCAAGTTACTGTCAAAGTCTTTGTGATAAACTTAGAAAGGCATATATAGACTATAATTAAATGAGTAATTAAATGAAAACTAATGGCTGTGCTTATATTTGCCATAATTCAGTGCTGATCCTATAGCTCAAGTGATCTGCCGTTGCTGTGGTAACCTCTTCAGGTGAACAAGACTTTTGCCATCAGGTAAATACACTCAAGAAATTGATTTGTACTGCTTGCTCATTTTAGTTAATTAAAATGTCCTAATGCAACACAAATGTTTTAACTACGCAGGATTTTTAGTTACTATCTGTAAGCAAGGCATTCAAACTTGCCTATAGTTTTAGGATGAACGCAGCAGAAGTGAACAAAGTAATGAAATATTGTTTAGTTAGCAAGTATGTAAACTTTCATCACTGGCAAAAAAAGAAAAATTCCTTAAAGGCCATCTATTCTGCAAAATCCGCATTTACATGGTGTTTGGACATAAATGTGTGTTCCAAATTGAATCCAAACTTTTCCTTCAATTTTAATGCTTGGTAAACCAAAGCAGTCTCGACATGCTGTTTTGATTCTCTTGATAATGTGACGTCACACTGATAAAGCCCCGCCCACCGACTGACAGTCCTCCATTACCATAGTTTTCACTCTCAGCGAGTTGTACGCTGTCCGTCATTTCTAAATAGTGAGATACTAGACTGTAGTGACAGCAATCAGATCTATTATAACTGAAAGTGTTCACTGTCTGTTGATAAGGAAGTGAGGAGCTGTACCCCATTTACATTTAAAGGTACAGACATGAAATCAGTGCATTTTTGCAGGGGCATTTTGGACATGCTATAATAAATGATCTGTGTGGTATTATGAGCTGAAACTTCATAGACAGGTACACCTGAGACTTACATTAAATCTTGTGAAAATGGGCATACAGTAGTAGGTGCCCTTTAATCCATTTACATTGAAACTATATTAATACTTTTTGCTGGCCATAACGGATTTAGTCAGAGCCCTGTTGAAAACTGATTTGAGCCACATTTTTACAGTATAGTTCTTTAAGTCATTGTGTTAGCAGCACAAAGGTCATGGGTTTAAAGCCATGGGACTAATGTACTGTAAAAAAAAATAACTACATTAACATTATCCATCCAAGTAGATGGATTTAGTACATTTTAAATACTACTAAGATCCCTCATCATTTTATTTATACACACTAGCAGGTAAAGCAGGTGCAATAAACCATTTATAATTACTCAAAGAGCCCATAACCAAAAGAGTATTCATTTAAGCATTACTGAAGATGCATATTTGGCCAAATGTGAGTATCTGTTTACGCAAGTAATTTTGTTAACAGCATGCATTTAAATTTCTAAACGAATATGTCCATGAATGGTGTTTGTGTGTGAGCAAGAGAAAAAGAGAGAGAGGTTGCAGCTGTTTGTTCTTAATCTAATGTGATCTAATCATGTCAGCAACACTTAGCCACACACCCTCAATCTCTCTTTCTCACTCACTCACTCACTCACTCACTCACTTTCTCATTCACCCAACCCTTCTCTCTCTTGAACACGGTCCTTTCTAAGTCATCCGAGGGCCGATAAAGACACATTCTCTAATCAGACAGAGAAAAACATTGAATCTATTCTAACCAAAGCAACATAGAACAAAGCAGTCAGATAGCTAGACAGTCAGATTGATAAAGCTATGAATACCTAGACAGTCAGATTGATAAAGCTATGAATACCTAGACAGTCAGATTGAAAGACCTAAATAGACACTGTAGATAGACAGATAGACCCTATAGATCAGTGGTCTCAAACTTCGGCCCTCCCCCTCTCTGCGGCCTGCATGTGCTGTCAAAAATAATCAGACCTGCAGAAAGATATTTATTTACTTACAGCACATACAGCAGTAATATAATTTTAGCTGGAACATAATCAAGCCAATACTGTGGCTTAAAAAAATCCTAAATAAATCAAAACAGAAATACCTGATGCCAAAAAACTTATAATAGTTCATAAATGTATTCTGGAATTTAAATAGCTGGTTAAGTGCAAAAGTGTTTTTTTAACAGAAAAAAGTTATCTAAGATAAGGTTAAGAAAAGATTTATATCGTTGTAGTATATTTAGTAAAAGATTGTGTTTTTATGTTAAAATAGCTCTGCGGCCCTCCGCCGAGATGTTAGTCTCAGAAATGTTCCCGGGACAGTTGGAGAGCCCTTCTATAGATAGACACTATAGATAGATAAACAGACATTATAGACAGACATTATAAACAGATAGACAGACAGACAGACAGACACTATTGATAGACCCTACAGATAGATAGATAGACACTACATACAGACAGGTAGACACTACAGACAGACACTATTGGTAGACACTACAGATAGATAGATAGACACTATATACAGACAGGTAGACACTACAGATAGACAGATAGATAGATAGACAGACAGACACTACAGACAGACACTATTGATACACACTACAGACAGACAGACACTACAGACAGACAGACAGACAGGTAGACACTACAGACAGACACTATTGATAGTCACTACAGATAGATAGATAGACAGACATTACAGACAGACAGGTAGACACTACAGATAGACGGATAGATAGATAGATAGACAGACAGACACTATTGATACACACTACAGATAGACAGACAGACACTACAGACAGACACTATTGATAGTCACTACAGATAGATAGATAGATAGATAGATAGATAGATAGATAGATAGATAGATAGATAGATAGATAGATAGATCGATAGATAGATAGATAGACACTACAGACAGACAGGTAGACACTACAGATAGACAGACACTATTGATAGACACTTCAGATAGATAGAAAGATAGACACTACAGACAGACAGACAGACAGACAGACAGACAGACAGACAGACACTACAGATAGATAGACACTACAGATAGACAGACACTACAGACAGAGATAGATAGATAGATAGATAGATAGATAGATAGATAGATAGATAGATAGATAGATAGATAGATAGATAGATAGATAGATAGATAGACAGACACTACAGACAGACAGGTAGACACTACAGAAAGACAGACACTATTGATAGACACTTCAGATAGATAGAAAGATAGACACTACAGACAGACAGACAGACAGACAGACACTACAGATAGATAGACACTACAGACAGACAATTAGACACTACAGACAGATAGCTAGACACTACAGACAGACAAGTAGACACTACAGACAGATAGCTAGACACTACAGATAGACAGATATATAGACACTACAGACAGACAAGTAGACACTACAAACAGATAGCTAGACACTACAGATAGACAGATATATAGACACAACAGAGAGACAGGTAGACACTACAGACAGACAGACAGACACTATAGACAGACAGACAGACAGACAGACAGATAGATAGATACTACAGATAGACAGATATATAGGCACTACAGAAAGACAGGTAGACACTACAGACAGACACTATTGATAGACACTACAGAAAGACAGATATATAGACACTACTGACAGACAGACAGACAGACAGACATATACTAATAATAGAAACTACAGATAGATAGATAGACAGATAGATAGATAGACACTACAGACAGACAGGTAAGACACTACAGACAGACAGACAGACCGACATTACAGACAGACAGACCGACATTACAGACAGTCACTATTGATAGACACTACAGATAGATAGACAGATAGACAGACAGACCCTACAGACAGACAGACACTATTGATAAACACTAAAGATAGACAAATAGATAGATAGACAGATACAGACAGATAGACAGACATTACAGACAGACATACACTAATGATAGACACTACAGATAGACAGATACTACTGATAGACACTACATATAGACAAGTAGATAGACACTACAGATATACAGATAGCTAGACACTACAGATTGACAGATAGCTAGACACTACAGACAGACAGGTAGACACTACAGACAAACAGATAGGCAGACAGACAGACAGACAGACACTATTTATAGACACAACAGATAGACAGATAGCTAGACACTACAGATTGACAGATATATAGACACTACAGACAGACAGGTAGACAATACAGACAGACAGATAGACATTACAGACAGACACTATTGATAGACACTACAGATAGATAGACAGATAGATAGACAGACACTACAGACAGACAGACACTATTGATAAACACTAAAGATAGACAACTAGATAGATAGACAGATATATAGACAGACAGACAGACAGACAGACACTACAGACAGACAGACAGACACTATTGATAGACATTGCAGATAGACAGATAGATAGACACTACAGATAGACAGATAGACAGATAGATAAATAGACAGACAGACAGACAGACAGACAGACAGACAGATAGATCAGATTCTCTGAGACATTGTAGTGGAAGATTATGGAATGGCTCTTGTTCTTTTAATAATGCTAAAATTAAATGAAAGCAAAAATATCCCACAGAACATTAGCTCTCTTACAAACAACACTGATCTTATACAAAATACATAACTAATAAACTATGCACTTTTCATCTAAGCAACAGCAATTGAGACGACTAGGATAGTTTTCTCCGGCTATTATTATAAACGTCCTTGGTTTCAATAGCAGAATTCTCTTTGCTAGAATATTTAGAACATTCTCTACCCCAAATTCTCTTTGCAATCGATCTCCTACAGCACTTTTCCTAATGACAGCTTTGTACTCCTGCCTTTCTAAGATGTGTGCTTTGTCCCTCCACACAAAGTTGTACAGTTTTTAATATCTGGGTTCCCTTGTACATGCATTCACCGAGTTTCTAGTTTTATTCTCTTTCTTCATTTATATTCCCCCCAGCCTCAGTTCTTCACAGAGCAGCACTCTCGTTTCCATCAAACACGGGCGGGCGCGCGCGCGCGTCCCACCTCTCTCCTCCAGAGCAGAACCGCTGTGGATTTTTCTCTCAGAACAAGAAAGATCTACCAGAAGATGTAACAAAAGAAACAAGTAGTTACCGAGTCAAGTATGAGCCCCGTCTGGGAGCTTGTTAGTAAAACCGAAACAAATGAGTCTCACAGTAGACTTGTGTGTTTTGTGAATTTCTCACCATTTGCTTATTCTAGTTCGCTCTAATGGCTCCTCTGCGGCTCGCTCAGTTGGCGCGGCGGAGGGCAGAGACTTGTTGCTTTCATTTGCGAGCACGCGGATGCGCGCCTGGCGTTGTTTTATCTGCGGGGAGAGGAGCACTTCACATAATTGAAGAAGCGATGAATTCATTTTCAAAGACGTGTTAAGAATTGCTCGAGATCAAAGCTGTTCTGCTATCTCTCTTCCCCACCTGCTCTCTGCACAGTTTTTATAAAAGGATTGTGTGAATTGGAGAGCAAAGGATTAGCAATTTTTACGGGGTGATCTTTAAACTTTTCCTATGCTTACAGCTGCCGAGCTGGAGCACATCTGGATCATCTAATGAATTCAGATGGTAAATAGTTTAATCGTAATTGACAATATTATATATGATAAAATGGTTATTGTAGCAATGCTGGAGATCTGTCTTCCAGACACCTGCCTATGATTTTCCGGTGAACTTTTAAAGGCTCAATATGTTATAAGCACAAGATTTCTTTGTATTAAAATATACAAAAATACTACCAAAGTGTTATATACTTTTTCAAATGTAAAACATAATTAAATTATCCCAAATGTTTATAAGAATGTTAGAATTCATAGTTTTAATTAAGGTATAGTTTGGCCAAAAATGATAATTACCCCATGATTTACTCACCAATAAGCCATCCGAGATCCATATGTCCATAATTTTTAGCAAACACATTTTCAGGCATCTGAAACTATCAACTATAGCTTTAATATTATGCTATATTATACACTGTATTGTGCGTCCCAGGCCAGTAGATGGCGATGTTACCTTGTAAAGAAACACTACACATTTGCACACAAACAAATAGGAAACCAATCACAGAACCGGGAGGGGGCAGCAAGACAATGACGACATCTATGCAACACACCGAAGCAGTTTTGTTCATAGATATGTATATAAAGGCTAGATGGCTCAAGGCGGAGTCAGCTGTGTCGTCACTTGGCGGCCATCTTAGGTCAGTGCTCCCATAGTGCTGCTCCCTGCTGCTGTGGACGGAAGGTGAGTGACATACGCCAACTAAAATGCTCGTAACTTGCTGAATTCTTGACGGATTTACAAACGGTTTGGTTTTTTACAAACGTTATTAACGTGGCTATAATTCTGGATGCTTTAACATGTTTCATGAATTTTTTATTTATTTTTAGTATACGTATTCAGTGTCATAGGTACATCTTTGACGTTTATAACAAACCAATCCGTTTGAAAATCGGTAAAAAATTAAGCAAGTTATGGTCATTTAAAAGTACCTGCATCATTAAAACTCAATGCTACGAGTGAGCGAGCGCCCTGTCCTAAGATGGCCGCCAAAATGCGGACGTTCCACTCAATTGGCCATCAGCGCGGACGAGCCATCTAGCCTTTATATACATATCTATCTTGTTCCTATAGCAGTACAGGAGGTATATGATGCTCTTGCAAGGTTAAATGTTAGAAAATCCTCTGGTCCTGATGGACTGGATCCGTATTTTTTAAAAACTGCTGCGGAACATATTGCAGAACCTTTGACACATATTTTTAACCTGACTATTGAAACTGGATTAATACCTAGTGTATGGAAGTCAGCATATGTCACTCCATTATTTAAGGGGGATGATCGAACAAATCTAAATAATTATCGGCCAATATCAAAGCTGTCGGTTTTAGCCAAGATTTTAGAAGGGATTATAAGTGATCAGCTGAAAGATTATTTAGAAACAAAAAACATTTTAAATGATATGCAGTCTGGTTTTCGTAAAAAACACAGCCCTGTCACTGCTACTACAAAAGTGTTAAATGATTTAATAAGTGCTAAAGAATATTGTGCTGCACTGTTTTTGGATCTGTCAAAGGCATTTGACACAGTTGACCACTCTGTCTTGTCTCAGAGATTGGTGGATATTGGAATGTCTTTAAATGCAGTCAAATGGTTTGGTGGCTATTTAAGTGGCCGAACACAAAGAGTTCAGATGGATGGTGTGTCCTCAAACATATTATTTACACAAAATGGTGTCCCTCAGGGGTCAATTTTGGGGCCCATTTTATTTACTATTTATATAAATGACTTGTGTCAGAATGTAACAACAGCAAAATGTCATTTTTATGCAGATGACACCATTTTGTATTGTTCTGCCTCTTCCTTAACAAGGGCCTTAGAGGACCTGCAATCTGCTTTTAACATTATTCAGAAGAATCTTAGAAAATTGAAATTGGTATTAAATTCTGACAAAACTAAAATGATGTGTTTCTCTAAATCAAGGAACAATGAAAATGCATGTAAGATTGTTTCTCTAGATGAGAGAGTAATTGAACGAGTATCAGTCTACAAATATCTTGGCTTTTTTTTAGAAGAAAGTTTGTCTTTTAAGCAGCATATAGAATGTCTTACAAAAAACCTTAGAGTGAAGTTGGGTTTCTACTACAGAAATAAAAGCTGTTTTTCTTTTGGTGCGAGAAAAACACTTATACAAGCTACATTTTTGTCAAAGCTAGATTATGGTGATATTTTATATATGCATGCCAAGAAATCTTCTTTGAAAATGCTGGACTCAGTATACCATGCAGCACTAAGATTTGTAACTAATTCCAGCTTTCGTACGCATCACTGTAACTTATATGAGAGTGTTGGTTGGCCTTCTTTGCATAATCGCAGGTTGGAGCATTGGTATGTTTTTCTTTATAAGGCCATAATGTATAAACTGCCTTCTTATTTATGTTCTCTCCTGATCCCTAAAGTCACTACTGGGAAATGTAATCTTAGATCTAATGGACAAATCATGTATGACATTCCCCGAACGCGAACTGTTTTCGGTGAAAGTGCCTTTAAATTTTTTGCCCCATCAACCTGGTACAAACTGCAGAAATATCTTAAATTAGAACATCTTCCAACATTGATGCAGTTTAAAATTAGGATTAAGGATTACTTGAGGACTATATGCACATGTGCTGATACTGAGTGCTGCTGGTGATGATGTGGAGATTATGTTAATTTGCCATTTTTTTTCTCTCTCTTTCTCTGTTTTATGTTGTCTGTATTTGCTGTATATTTTTAATTATGAAACTTTTATTCTGCTGTCTTGGCCAGGACTCCCTTGAAAAAGAGATTCTGAATCTCAATGGGATTTCTTTCCTGGTTAAATAAAGGTTAAATAAAAAAAATAAAATAAAAAATGGTTTTGTTTATCAAACGCGGGAGCTGTTGCAAAGTTACTTTTCAATGCAGCCTTAGATAGTGTTATAAGTAGTTTTGAACGCAACTTTTGGCGTTTAACAATTTCATATCCAAGAAGGATGTTTGGATATGGCAAGACATGATAGCTATGAAGTTTTATAAGACCAACCTGCTAGGCATCGTCGTAGACGAAGTGCAATTAACTTATAAATGGTAAGTGGTATTTATTAATATGATATTGTCATTATGCCTGCTGTGGTTGTCACAGTGCCACTAAATTGTGCTGCTTTTCAATATCAATATACAGCTACCGGTTTAGTTGTATAGCTTTCAGCTGTGTGCACACGTACCGATAAAAGTCATTTACGTTTGAATTGATGTTGCTCTACGTTATCTGGTATAATTTAAACGATTAGCTATGAGCTACGTACAGACGCATTTGATAGACATTCGTAGGGCCCAATAAACGTCTCTGGGCATTTGTAAACCACGCCTCAAATGAGCATATGGTTCCCAGACCACGTCTCATTCTCTATGAGACTGGTCTGGTGTTAGCCAGGCTACTGTACGAGTTCAAAGACTTTTACAAATCGGACGCACACAAACAAACACCTCTGTAGTTTTATGTCATCGAGCGCGGCTGGGCGAACACATGCTGAAGCAAAGGCCAGATACAACATCTAGACCGATACAACATCTAGAGTTTATTTTAATCATGACTTGTCTCGAGCATAAAAGAAAGACAAAACGAAGACATTTGTATTTCCAGCGCACATGTCCACCTGGTTCTTTTCAACATTTGTCTGTGTTGGTTTGTTGTTGTCCACTAATTGTGTCATCGCGTTGGTTCTATTGGTTCTTGATCTGCCGGTTGTCGTAGGGAGAGACTGCCAGAATTTTGTTGGAGGATAATTTTGATCTCGACGGCA
Organism: Paramisgurnus dabryanus; assembly: GCF_030506205.2. Classification (NCBI taxonomy): domain Eukaryota; kingdom Metazoa; phylum Chordata; class Actinopteri; order Cypriniformes; family Cobitidae; genus Paramisgurnus; species Paramisgurnus dabryanus. Next base: position 35,312,232 of record NC_133340.1, read on the forward strand.
ATGCATTCGGTAGCATGTAGGTAGCTCCGAAAAAAGGCAGAAATCGGGTTGAAGTATAAACAGAGAGCTCCTTTGTGATAATGAATCCCGTAATTGAAAACGACAATACTAATTTCTAGCTAGAAATGAAATCAAAAGGTGTAAAAAGTAAAAATTAAACAGTTTACGCTAGATTTGTGCTCCAGCACTTTCTTGGTTGCCATTTAATTTTGACGAACTCGACCAGGCTCAACCAATCACATTCCAATGGAATTGTGGGAAAGGATGATGAACGGACGCATTCATATTTTACACAAAAACAACAAGGTGACAATTTAAAAAACACCTGATTGCATTTCATAGTAGGAATTAGGAAAACAACAATAGTATGGAAGTCAATGATACCATCAACTGTACACTTACCATCATTTATCAAAAAATCTTTTTGTGTGTTTAACAGAATAAAGAAACTTAATACAGGTTTTGAATCACATAAAGGTGAGTAAATGACAGCATTTTCGTTTTTTGGGTAAGCTACCCCTTTAAAAGTAATTACTGTGACTGTCAAATTGTGTGAACCATCTCTTTCCTTTAGGACCTCGATTCCCACAACAACAGCAGATGAGGAGGTAGATCAATTGCTATTGAATACATACTTAAGTCTGTAAATAAATTGCAATATTATTTCTTCTTGGATGCAAAGCAGACTTCAAAGTAAGTAAACATATAAATCAAGTTTCAAATGGACCTTTGGAGGACATACATTATTTCACGACAATACAACCGCTGCTCAACAAAAGGACTCGGGCTCAGTGACATTGCATTACATTTTCTTGCATCCCCCTTACCGAAACGCACCACACAAACTCGAAGGAGGCCAGGAAAATGAACTTAAGTTTAGATCATTAATGTGCCTGCCACGACGTAAACCATTGTAATTCTGCTTGATAAATCAATTGTCCTCTGGGTAAGCGATAGCCGTATGCAGCACGTCCTTTCCTCCGACCGGCTGTTCATCAGGAAATTAGGTGATGCTCAAATGAAAAGACGGTCTCGTATCAGAACCCAGGCTGGCTTGTAGAAGTGAAGTTGAAGGACAGCACATATTAGACTTTAATTGATTAATATGCAAATGTAATTTTCGTCGAGTTGTACCTCCTAGAGCCGCGCGTGACATCTTCCTCAAACAATGTCCCGGGTGTTAAAACAAATGGTTTCATTTAGAAAATCCCTTCGCTATACAACTTATTTAACAATAAATGTAATTTTGCCGCTATCACCCCACTACCGGCAGGAAATTATGGCACTTAATTAACATTCTGTGTTTTCAATCCAATCAATTCTCATTGTGGAGCTAGTTTCACAACTTCATAAAAATGCAGCTGAAAAGAGAAATTTTGTTGAATAAACAACTTTCGACCATAAAATGATTGCAATATGTCAAGGCCACTATTATGTAAAAACTGCAGGCACATTTAACTGTGACAATACCACTGATGGCCTGATAATGTAACAACGCCTATTAAAAAACAGATGTTTCTGCCAAATAGTCCTTCGAGTACAGTTATCAACAAAAACCGTGAGATTCTGATTTACAAAAAAAAAGATAAATCAAACCTTAAGAATTATTGTTAAAGGGATAGTTCGGCCAAAAATGATATTAAACCCATGATTTACTCACCCCCAAGCTGTCCGAGTTGCATATGTCCATCGTTTTTCAGACAAACACATTTTCGGATATTTTAGAAAATGTTTTAGATCTTTCAGTTAATTAAATGTGAAGTTACGGGGTCCACGACCTTCAAATCCAAAAAAAGTGCGTCCATCCTTCACAAAATAAATCCAAACGGCTCCAGGATGATAAACAAATGTCTTCTGAGGGTAATCCGCGCGGTGTTGTTGTAGAAATATCCATATTTAAAACTTTATTAACGTAAATAGCTACCTTCCGGTAGCGCCGCCATCTTAGACTCCTCTGTATTCAGGAGAGAGTATTAGCGTAGTGTACGCACTTTTCTTATTGACGTATGACAAATTCGGAGGGCGGGGGCAGAGAGCAGCAGCAGATTAGCCTCCGTAGGCTGCGTATATGAGGTTCCGGATGCGTAAAGCTCTGATCTTGAATGCGGATTACCCTCAGAAGACCTTTGTTTATCATCCTGGAGCCGTTTGGATTTAATTTGTGAAGGATGGACGCACTTTTTTTGGACTTGAAGGTCGTGGACCCCGTAACTTCACATTTAATTAACTGAAAGATCTAAAACATTTTCTAAAATATCAGAAAATGTGTTTGTCTGAAAAACGATGGACATATGCAACTCGGAAAACTACATTTATTTGTTTGAAACTTGCCACTCCAAATCCATCAAGTAAATCAATGCGCTTAGGTTTGCCGCTTTGTTTCACGTCACGCGAGTGACAGCCAAACGCCGCAAATGAGGAGAAGAGAGGAGAGAAACGATCGGGTCTGATTGGTGAATGAATAGGGTTTGGTTTTACACTGTGTGAGTGTAAGCAAGTTTAACTGACATAACATCTGGATTGTTGTGATGTAAATACGTGAACACAGTATCTGAATACAACAGGGAAATACTGTACATGCAAGACAATTGCCATCATTTACAAAGAGGATCGCGTGTATGTATGAATCCAGATCGTGATTCTTTTTCGATTAATCGTGCAGCCCTACCAGGCATATGGTATTTTAAGCTAAAGTTTCAAATATTTACTCTGGGGACACCATAGATTTATTTGACATCTTAAAAAAGTCTTGTGAAATGTCCCCTTTAATATAAAATTATTTAATGTGCACATCCCATTTAGCTAAATGTACAAAAAACTTGTCTTTACTTTGTCCACCCGGGACTTTTGTAAGATGTTATATATATCTTTGGTGTCCCCAGAGTACGTATATAAAGTTCTGGCTCAAAATACCCCACAGATAATTTATTATAGCATGTTAAAATTTGAACTTAAACATGAAAAACGTCTGATTTTCATGATATGTGTCCCCTTCAAAGTCTGTGTAAAACCTGATATAAAATGTGTTCTCAGTTTGTGACACCACAGAAAATGTGATATTTACCACCAAGCCACATTATAAAAATAATCAAATAAATAAAATCAGTTTTCAAAATCTGGGAAAAACGCTGGTGGTGTCCAATGTCTGCGCTGAAACCATGGCCAGTCGCAGAAAAGCTCTCGTCTCTATCAACTTCAAATACCACTACAACCTGAATGCATGATTGCGAATGTGTTAGGGGCGGCCATGCTTGGTGGCTCCAGTGGGTCATCGCGTCACCACTTTAGCCATGCCTAAATAATCCTAATAAACACAGAAATATGTTCACAAATCTTTGTCGCGTGTTTCAGCAATACATTTCTAACATTTATAATGTGTTTAGAAACAATTGTCTAAAATGACTTTACATGGACTTTAATGATCGACATTTCTGTTCATTTGTAAAAGCCAAATCTGAATTTGTTTCAAATCTGAATAGTTTATCTACATATTAATCAGCAAGATCTCTTTTAACAATCTTTTAAGTGCACGAACAACAGCTTTTTCGAAGGCACAACGTTTCCTGCTAGCCTTGGCTAATTAAGTTTAAGCGTAGCGGATTAAAACTTTTTTCACGGTCGAAACAATAATATGAAATAATCCCGTCTGCAACAATACCAGGATAAAACAATGATCTGTATTGTGTAATTCATGCTGGGGGGATTAGGCTAGAGATGTCTATTATTGTTATTAATAATCTATGCGTGACAGGTTCAGATCCAGTCATCTCTGACCCCAATCCATTTGTTGTTGGTTTTTTTTTGTTTTTAATCCATACTGTGAAGAATCCAGCATTGACACCCACTTTATCAGCCTTGCACAATGCTATCACGCACACACACATTGTCCCTTTCTCTCATCGCATAGCACTTTACCTCCCTCCCGCGCTGCCATCTTGTATCTCATCCGCTAACTTTGCTCTAGGCAGTAACTGTAATGTTCAAACACTTCCCCTCTGCGCTGTTGAATTAGCAAAATGTCAAAGGTCCCCCTCCATTCCCCTTCATTCTGGATTCCCCTAGTATCTCAGTCACACTCCTCCCTCAGGTGCAATGAGAACAAAACAGTAGCCAATGACAAATGATGCTGAGGACTGCGGTTGTGATGAAAGAAATGTGATGCACACTCACACACAATAGCGTGTCACATAGACAGCCTACAGGTAAACAGCGTTCCTGTTTCAGAAGTCATATGGTTAGGAAAATGTTTTTTTAGATGCTATTCTAATTGGCATTCCCTTATCATCAAAGAGAAAACTTTTCTCATGTATTCTGTGCCATGGAGCTCTTTACTGTGCATGAAAATTCGGTCTCTCCGGGATCGCTGTGGGGTGCATAAAATGCTGAAACCGGGATTTGCACACACTCTCCAGAAGGACAGGACCGGAGAGAGCAACTCGTGATGCTGCCTGTGAAGTCTTAATTTAGGATTTTTCGGATTTCTGATTTTCTGGCTTCACAAGAGGGCGCTAAGAGTGTAAACACAAATCGACTAGCAATTAGAGAGCAGCAGGTGTTAAGAGACAAATCAATTTTGCTACGCGCTAAAAAAATTACAGCCTTTTCCACTAACAAGCATACTTGTTTAAACAGTCTGGTAAACATTTTGGAAACTTTATACATTGTAAAAAATTAGCTGTAATTATACAGCTGGTTGCCAGTAATATAATTTTTTTTTTAAGTGTAGACAGTGAAGACCATGGTGTAAATCATGATGTTTACCATGTTTTTGGGCACATGAGTGAATCTCATAAAAATGTAATATTTGAGATTATATAATAAGAGATTATACAGTAAAGCCCAATCCCCTTTCTCTGTCTTAACCCTTTACCTAACCCCTACCCCTTAGTTTTGCACGTTCATGTGAAAATAAGGGCTATCCCAACTAGGCCTTACTCTCACGTGAACGTGCAAAACTAAGGGGTAGGGGAAAGGGTTAAGACAGAGAAATGGGATTCGGCCTAAGGACAATTTGATGAAAGAGTGCTGTAATTTTACAATCGATTGACAATCCAAATGATAGCAAAAAGGGGTGGTTTCCCGGACAAGGTTTAGATTAAACCAGGACTAGGCCTTAGTTACAGTATATTAGGACATTTAAGTAGTTTTTACAAACATACCTTATAAAAACAATATAAGTGTGCATACTGAATCAAAACAATAGCACTGATATATGTTAAGATATGTCATTGCAAGATGTTTTTAAATGAAGACAGCACAAACATGCATTTAATCTGGGACTAGAATAAGCCCTGTCGGGGAAACTGCACTATAATGTCAAAGATCACTTTAAGGTTAATGTCATTAAGCAAAATGTTATAAAATATAATAACTTTATAATAATATGTATAATAATATAATAATTTAATAACGTATTTCATCGCAACAAGAGAAAGGAACAAAATATAAGTCAAATTTTTACATATACATAATATATACATAAGTATACTCATAAAAACAGTCAATTGTGTGTTAAATTGAACACAAACAGTTTAGAAAATAAATCTGTAGCTTTAAAAAGATTATTCATATTTAATTTATTGAATAAAAACAGTGTAATTATTCATTTGATTCTATTTCTGTAAATACTGCTATGTTATTTGTAACTTTGTTCTTTCCTATTTTCATATGCTTATAATTTCTTGATTTATAATTTTTTTTATTTAATCCTTATTTTTTGTTGATACAAAATTATTTAATCCATGACTCAAAAAACTTAATGCAGTCTGTTTAATCACTACTATATTGTAAAATTATATGAAGAGACTTCTGGCCTTGCCACTGCATTGAATGCACTTTAACCCTTAAATGCTGACCCGGAGCATTATTCACTACCCTACCCCTTGTTAATTTTTTTAAGTAAGACCTCCAGTTTCTTTGTATTCCTCAATCTACGTCTTATCAACAATTTAACAAGAGAAAAAACACAAATATTTAATAGAATATTTTTTTTATATTCATTTTAATCTTTTAAAAAAAAGTTAGTCCAACTTAGAAAAGTAAGTTACCTGGTTACCTTAAAATTTTGAGGTAATTCAACTTAAAAATATTACTGGACACAATCATTTTACAAAACTTTTTGAGATAATAGTTTTAAGTTGAAGTAACAGAAAGTTTTAAGGCAACCAGGTAACTTACTTTTTTTTTACAGTGAGCTACCGTCAAGCAGACTTCAGTTTCAACCCAGCTCCAACAAACCTGTCAAGCAATTATCAAGCAAATTACCTTAGTATCTAAGGCCTAGTTCACATGGACACGGGTATTTTTAAAACCGTAACTTTTTTACGCTGTTCGGACGTTTTTCCACACGAAACGAAGTATATCAGGGCACTGAAACCGAACATTTTTGAAAACCCCCGCAAGGGTGAGTATTTTAAGAAATGGCGGTTGCATTGTTGTCGTGTAGACAGTAAAACTGGGGTTTTTGCCTTGCGACGTCACTTTTGTTAAGCTTCTGATTGGCTAAGGTGGCTTTACGATTTGGGTTATATCGCCGCCTGCTTGTGTGGCATGCTCTTGACAGCGCTTGATAATGCGTTTATGCTTTTTTATAAGGACGGAGATTTCTTTTACACCAAGCATGTGTGGACAGGATTTTATTGGAGGAAAAACTCCGGTAATAAAAATCCCTGTGTCCGTGTGGACTAGGCCTAAGTATAACAAAACATGCTTTAATGTATAATTATGGAATTGTTAATGAAATATTAGGACAGCTTTGAATTATTTGGGCAGTTTAGAGATCTAATTTGTGTCACTTAAGACCCAAATAAACACTCATGCATTTAAGGGTCAAGTTGCTTTGAAACATCTGCCAAATGCGTAAATATGAACATTCAGTGGACGTTTATCAGCCTGTAAAAAAAGTAAAAAATTGCAACACCCATTTAAATTAAAGAGAATTGATGTGAATCTCCTACTTATTCGTAAAGCTGATACAAAAGAAACTATCAAACTTGATTTCTATTTTTAAAACAGCATTTTATATTTTTCAAGTGCATGGCAACCACTGTAAAACTCATGACCTATTTAAGAGTGTATGTGTGTTTGTGTGCGCGTGTATGTGACCGCATGAATGAAAGGGAAGGTGAAGGTATAAGGACAAACCAGGACATTACGACATACTTCTTATATGAAAGACCTTGGTAAGATATATGTCCCTTCTTTCAATGATGTGAAGCCCCTGTCAAGCTTTTAGTGGTTCCATTTAAGAAAACCTAAATGACTTCTCTGCTTCCATGTTAATAAAATGTATGGTTAGATATTTCACTGTCTGACAAAATCACTCCTGAAAGCTAGGAAATGCTTTGTCTTTCAAAAATGATATTGAAATTCAAAACCTTCCTTTGAGCAATCAGTATGTGTCCTCTGAAGGTTAAATGTATCTTACTACAATGGTCTGTCTGCCTCTTTCTAAAAAACGATGCTAAAGGAGGAGTAAACAATAGTCTCAGCCTCACATGCCACGCCCGCAGACCACCCACTATTGGTCCAATGCATGCCGCATACAAAACTAAAGTACTCTCTGAAGATAGCAAGGTTCAATCAGATTACTTGAAGTGGTCAGGATGCACAAGATTTATATGTAGAGGGTTAGTTAACCCAAAAATGAAATTTAATGCCTTCATGTCATGCAGTGACTTTCTTTGTTTAGTGAGCATCTTCGTATCAATTCGTATGACCACATTTTTGCGTTTAGTATGATTTGCTTATCATGTCAAAATACGTGTCTGCTGCAGACGCTTTAAATGGGTTTATGATAAAAGAGACGCTTACGTCTGCTACGTACAAAGATACTCACTTAATCTCATGTGTAGTCAGAGTTTATTCTTAAAGGGACAATAAGTAGGATTTACCCCATCTAGTGGTGAAATTGTATTTTGCATTTAAATGAACAGTGCACTCTAGCGCCTCGCTTTTCCAAATGCGTGTTGCAACTACAGTAGCCGTTATGTACTCACTAATCTCCTTGTCCATTTCAGCTGGTTTACGTGTTCTGAATAAAAACGTGTTGTGGAAACGCGATGGTAGGCTAGGGCTGTGACGGTTAGGATATTTTCTCACCGCGGTGAAGCATAAAAAAAATCATGCGGTTATGCGGTTAACCGCACAACAGTAACCCCCAAAGCCCAAAAGCACAACCCCCACCCCCGCAAAGCATCGGAAACGTCTTCTTATTTATTATTAAAACAACAAATTATATTAGCAATAACAACATAAAATAATATTTATTTCCATAGGTATAATATATATATATATATATATATATATATATATATATATATATATATATATATAGCAATACATATATATTTTTTATATATAATATATATAATAATTATATAATTTTTGTCTTCGTTTATAACCCATTTTGTACAATACATATCATAAAATAGCAACCTGAAAAAAAACTAGAAAGAACATGCGGAGCTTAACATTGTTTCTTGTAAGCAAAACCTTGATTCCAATTTCTTTAGACATTTTTAGAGTGTTTTTCGGGTAACACTCCGTGGATATAACGCACTCCTCCAAACGCAACGGGTTGAACGTTAAATAATTTATTGCACAATAAAATGGGTTACAAACAATGACAAAAACTGTTCCATAATTCATATTAAACTCAAAAGAAACGAAAATAAATACTATTTCATGTTACTATAGCTAATATGTTTAATTATAATTTTTCAAAGCAGATACGAAACGAAATAACGTATTGCATCATCCCGTAAATAACTGCGCAAAACTTATGGATACTCCAATCAATGCTTTAAATTACTGCTGTCCATTTACATAATCAAGAAGATAATAAAACTTTTTTGATCCCGAGCTGGAGAAATTAGTTTACAGCATTAACGGGTCACGCGGTCAGTAAGCCCTCACCTGCCTGACTGATGTCACTTTGGTACTTTGCTCCTCTCGCAAAAGTCTTGGAGATTTCCAACTGTCGTTGCTGGGCTGAAGTTTTATGCTTTACTAAAGGTATGTTTGGTGCTCCCAAGTCCGACAAACACCACATGATAGTTAATCATCACAAGATGTGATTTTAGATAGAGGCATTTCATCGCTACGATAGTCCGACATATAGGTCTACAGCCGACCGCGCTAGCCTTCATAACTATAGTTGGCATGTTTGACCATTATAGTTTTAAATAATTATGCTATTATTATCAGTACCAACGCGCATTTCGTGCTGCCCGGTGACCTTCTTGCACCTGAATAATGTAATGCGCGTGGCTGTGAGATGCACTTGCACTTGAGATTTTGTTATTCGCGCAGTAAGTGAGTTGGTACAGTTCCATGGCATGCAATAAATATCAGAGCACCTGGGCATGACGCGCTTAAATTAATGGCTTCATGTTTAAGAAGATTGCGCCCGTGACAGTAGGCTATTGTGTGTATTTAAGTACTGAAACTAAGTAATTAAATAACAATTATAAGACATGCGCACATAATAAACCCCTATATATGTTTAATGCACCGTCCCTCCCCCTTGTGCGGAAAGCAGTTTTTTCTCTAGAACCCTTGAACACAGGATGAAAGACAGTAAATTATGATTAACAATGACTTATGTGTATAGTTCATATCATACACCATATGACTTCTGTAACTTTCACCAGCAAAATAAAGAAAATATAAAAAAGAGCGGTGATGACGATGATGAACTCAGCACCGCGGTTGGCATCTCATTACTGCGGTGATGCGGTGACGCGGTTATCGTCACAGCCCTATGGTAGGCTAGTGCTTTTTGTCCCTCTCTGCTATTATTGTTTATCAATACGGCGGAACGACATGAAAGCCTCCTTGGACTTACCCGTTCAATGTAAGTAAAAAGAAGAAATTCTTAGCTTACAAAGAAAAGTCAGATCACTGACAGAGCTCATTTGACACCAATGAGGACATATTTACGAATAAAGACATTGATTTTGATTAATAAAACACTTAAAATCCTTACAAAGCAGGGACTCATTGGCATATTCATGAGTCTGCATTTACTAAATGAAGCATGAATGTAGAGTTACATTCAGGTATTTTAAGGCATGACGATTTTTACAAGACAAACATTTAAATATGTCATTTTGATGATCAAAGATGAGTTTTAAGGGATAAAATGATTAAGCACAGGGGGACTTTAAGCCTCGAAAAGATACTTCAGGGGTTCTACCAAAGTCAGGTCACACACACAAACACTCAATTAAACACTCGCACACATTCACCCCATGGGTGATAATCACAGGAGTCACGGTGGACGGCATCCATCTCTCGGTTGATGAAGCGTTTGGAGGACGCTGTTGTGTGGCGAACTGACACTGACATAACACACACCTTCAGTCGGCAATGACTCAACCAGATCTCGTCCAATCGGCTGTAGAAATCATTTTCCACCTTCACATACACACGCACACAGATTTCTATCATGCCGTCTAGAGAGAACACTGAGGAGATTATTAACAGAGTGACAGGATTGCAATTTGTCCTGGGAATATATCTACTTTGTCCCCCGAGACACAGATCCGCCATTTCATTCAGATTCATGCTCTTATCTGACACGGAGAAGACGCCATCGCGCTGTTCATACACAAAAGTATCAGCCATGCCACATCGAAATGGCAATGTCATCAAACAATGACCAGTGAAGCAATACTTTTCAAACAGGTAATACCACCATCACTGAAGAAAAAGGGGCCGTAATAGAACTGTCAGTGAGTAATAGAACTTCAGTCAAGGGCCCTTTAGGATGTGGCTCTTTCTAACCTTCTCAGTCAATCAGCGACCGCACAAAGAAAAGTGTCGAGATTCAAAGATGTTTTGAGAAAAACCTTTTCGGGTGATTCTCGCGAAATTAGACTTATGAGGTGTCATGAAAGATTTTGATAAAAAAAGTAAATGCTATCAAAAGAAAAAGCATACAGTTACAAACATCTCTTCATGTACTATTTTGCACATGATTACGAATGACATCATACAAATCAACTTTGTTGTTTTTCCAAGGGGAAAATAAGGGGAAAATGTTCATTACCACAACTTGTCAATGACTGGATTTGGGTGTTTTGACATGGAAATATTTATAATTACAAAATAAAAAGCTTCAGTGCATGTTATACTATAAACATTTACAGTAAAGAAACATGTGGTATTTGGTGATCATTTTTACATGAAGAGACAATAATACGGAATATAAATGTGTCCAAGACCAATTTTCTCATCTTCTGCAACAATTTTCAATCATTGTTTAAGCCCTCAAGGAACTAACATTCTCACAAAAAAAATTGTTGGAAGGGACATAATTGACTGTGACACTTAAGATGGCTACCAGGTAAGCAGTTCTTATTTTTTTCTCTCTAGTTAAAAGTTGAAATTTTGTTTGTCATAGTACCTAGACAAACAGACGTTTAACGGGAGCGTCTCATTGGTGTGGCTTTTGATGAAGTGCACAACGTTGTTCTATGGTGAGTAATGTTGTGTATTTCAATTACTGACTTTTTGCAAGCCGGCTCGTTATTGTGGGGAGTCCGAAACGTGACGCTAGACGAAACAAACTGTGATTGGTTGTTTGACATGTTGGTCAAACAAAAACACCAGACCTTCAGTATTGAAGGTCTGGCTACGCGAGACTAGTTCAGACCTTAAAGGCTCTCTAAGCGAATCTGCGAGACGTTAGTTATTGTTGACATTTGAATCTGTTTTCAAACAGACGGAGCGTAGCTAACTCCTCCCCCTCCCCCTCCCTTCCGTGCTTTCATGAACGCGCCCAAACCCCACCCCCAAATCCTTCTTGTCGTTTATTGGCTGGAATACTTTGTTTTGTTTTGTGAGCTAGGTTTGGCCATTTGTTGATATTGCCGTTTGTGAAGCCTGGGCTGTCTACAGAGATCGCGTTTTTTTACAGTTTGATCAGCGGACAGGCAGCAAGCAGATAGTGAGGAGATGTTTCCGGTATGTAGCAAAAAATGTTTTATGGTCTAAAACGCTTCAATTCGCTTAGAGCACCTTTAATCTTATATGTGCAAAAAAATGGCTTCAAGAGCTTTTTAAAAATTCTGATGCTGGACACCTTCTAAATCTGTATTTCATGAAAATCACCCTTTCGCTAAATGAACAAAGATATCAAACAAAGCAAATTTACAAAAAATTGTATAGGCAAAACTGTTTCCACAGATGTAAACAATTGTACACCACTACTTCACTTTAAAGAGCACCTATGGTCCGATTCACGATTTTACATGTCCTTTGGTGTTTTTTTTATAATTATTTTTTGGGGACATTTTTGCCTTTATTGATAGATAGTAGTTTTTTATGAGAGACGACAGGAAAGTAGAGGGTGGAGAGAGGGGTATGGGATCGGCAAAGGACCTCGAGCCCGGATTCGAACTCGGGTCGCCGGAAGTGCGTTTGCACCATATGTCGGAGCGCTGCCCACTACACCATCGGCTCCGACCTTTGGTGTTTAACTCTTTCCCCGCCATTGACGAGATATCTCGTCAATTAAGAGAGAACGCTTTCCTGCCAATGACGAGATTTTCCGTCTTTCCGCAATACCGCTACTATCCACCAGGTGGCGTCCTTCCGCAACTTACGTTTTCAACATAAATCTCTTTTCTTGTACTACAACAAACACACAGTTTTGCTACCTGGGCTTGTTGACGTGGACAAGACTCTCATTATCATAATTCCTCCCGCTTGGACTCACAGCCTGTAAATGAATTGCATTGTGAGCGAATCTTTCAAACATGGTAAGGAGCGTCACATTTCTGGTTGACATCAGAGGTATTCAGGCCAATCAGCTGGCCAATCTGGGACACAGCACTTTTCAGATCGATGAGACTTGTACAAAATTAGAGCGGCTGAGTCTGAAGCGGGAAAAATTATGATAATGTTGGTCTACATCACCTATCCTAGGAAGTAAACTGTTGCCTAATCCATGCATTTGTTGTAGTCCAAGAAAAGAGATTTACATTGGAGATGATAACTTGTGTCATCGTTTACTTTGGGGTATGTACCTTTTGCGTACTAATACACACTTACACACCAAGGGAAATGGAAAATTGTGAATCAGACAATAGGTGCTCTTTACGAGTGCATGCGAGACTACAGAATGAAGTTAGTAAAATATCTGAAATCGCTCACAGTGATGGCTTTAGTCTGAGAATGTAAGACGGATGGCAAACACAGTTAGGTCAGATTTCAACTAACAGGGACAGACTGTCAGGTAGATGCTTGAATCCACCTTATGGCAATAGGACACTGGGGAAACGATTTAGAAATGCATTTATTCTGCATCAATAAGAAACAAAGTCAAGAAGAAACTGTTTTGTTTAGATATTTTTAGAAAGTAATGGACATTTTTATCTCTCAGTCAAAGTTTGCCTTAATACACATATTATTCATGTTTGTTTGCAATGACTAGCGTAAGTATTGTGAATGCAATCACAGTGTATGAGCCTGTCACAACACAAACAACAGGTGAGCAATGACTAATAAACCTTACTGAGCTAAAGGGGCATTTCCATGCAAATCATCCTATTTATCACTCTCGTGTTTCACGTGTCGCGCACTTGCATGCAAACAAACACACAAACATGCCTGTGCCTCTGTTTACTGAACTGAACCGTGCCGCTGGTATGATAAATGGGGTTTTTAGGAAAACGCTCCACCGCCCATTTATCTGCCCTTTTCTTCTACAGTATGTCTGTCCCACTCACCCTCCAGGTTGACTCTCTGCGCCTCTGCTTTGTATTTCGAAAGTCTCCCGCTCATTAGTATTTCTCAAGTCTCTCTTGAGGTTTTCGTTCTAGCCTCTCGACAGACTGTCAGAAAGCACACTGCCATCCACTCATTCATCATCAACCTGAGAAAAATCAGAGACTTGACTTGAATCACAAGGCCGAAGTGTGAAGTACTTGTATTAAGGTGGGATGTCAGAAATACTTGATTTGATGAATAGGTGGGATATCTCTGATAAATCAAATAATGTAAAGATTATATGAAAATATTTCCAGCATTTAAAACAACTTTGGAATCAAAGAAACTGGTCCAAATGGTGCACCTGACCCCTTTAGGGGCTCTCAAATTGCTAAATTACGTAAAATAGTACTGTACAGTTAAAGTATCATTGAAGCATTTGAAAGATGTGTGCACTATTTTAACTTCTTAATCTAATCGCAAGTGATTTCTGAAACCAATAAGAAAACTGTTCTGAATGTTTGGTCTCAATTTATAATAATGGGATACTCCAGCCAAATATCAAAGTTACCCCATGAATTACTCACCCTCAAGCAATCCGAGATACACAAGTCCATCATCTTTCAGACGAACACATTTGAAGTTATTTTAGTAAAGGTCCTGGCTCTTCTACACTTTATAGTGGTAGAAAACAGGGATCAGGAACAACTTCTGACTTTAAACCCCCAAAAGTGCATCCATCCTTCACAGAAGTAATTCACACTTGTTATTAGAGCTTATACAGTTTGAAATATGGATATTTTTCTTACAAAATTGCAAGACCTTTATAAACTGCTTGGAGCCATGTGGATCACATTTGTGAAGGATACATTTTTTGGGGGGCGGGGGGTTAAAGTCAGTTCCCTGATCTCTGTTTTCTACCGTTAAAAAGCGTGGAAGAGCAAGGACATATATTTTATACACTCAGATGCAAAACCCTCTATGTGCATCTGACCAAACCGATCAGAAGCCCCATTGACTTCCATAGTATTCTTTTTCCTACTATGGGTAGGGGTTTCTGATCAGTTTGTTTACAAACATTCCTCAAAATATATTTGTGTTCATCAACACAAGCCTGTATAAAGAAATGTATACAGGCTTGTAATAACATGAGGGTGAGTAAATTATGACAGAATTTAAATTTTTGAGTGAACTATCCCTTTAATGGATTCTGCCTACAACCCAGTATTTCTCAATGGTCTGAGGTCGGGTTTTAAGCAAAAGTACTGTATTTGATGAACGTACAGTATAATACGTGCGGAGAGCATTCAGTTAATATCATTGACGGAGATGGCGTTTAGGGGCTTTTGCATCTGAGCTCCTCAAATATTCTTCGAACAGAATCATGGTTTGCAATGACTAACGTTAAAGGGTTAATGAATGTTATGTAGAAGTCGATTAACGTTACAATGAATGGGACAGGGGGAATGTCAGTGTGTCTCTACAAACTGAATTTGCGTCATCATAAAAAGCAATGATCCAAAACGAATATATTCTTTAACAAACAATGTTTGAGTTGTATTACGAGCTCTGTGAACTTCATGTGAATGTCAACTCACGTTTTTGTCAGAAATCCAGCAGGTATAATTCCAGATGGTTATCAATTCAAACTTCACCGCCATTAAAGCTTATGTTATTTTGAGAATTTCATTTTTCAACAGGTTCACGCTTTAATCTTTGTTTTGCTGGCCGATATAGCAGATAAATGTCGGTTTTGGTCTCATAATGCCGCCAGCCTGCGTGTAAGAAGAAGTTCATGTCTTACTATGATTTAATTTAACGTATTCGCGATTTAATGCTGCGCAGACTGATTGGCGTATGACATCAAAGCACCGCGAGAGTGACTTGAGCCAGTCAGATCTCGCGATGATTTTTTTTTATTAAGTGTAAAACATTTACAATAAGTAAAAAAACATAGAAGATTATAAACAAGCCACTTTTGCTTTATTTTTCCCTGAATCGTTCTCAAACACAACTCTCTTTTTATTTTTGTTATTCAAAAGCACCAGAGAAGAGACTTGCAAAATTATTTGTCTTTGAATTATGAGTTCAAATACGAACGGAACTCATTATCGGCGGTATCTCGAGCACTTTAAATATTCTTTTGATTTTTGACATAGCTACATCCAAAATCGTGCCAGCGCGTGAATCCAGACGAGGGTGCGTGCGTGCACGCGCTGAGGGTGATCATCAAACGTCAGAGGCGCGTGTACAGTAGAAACACGTTCGGAAATCTTTTTAGTAGTTGTTTAACATTTTCTGTCAAGTTTTTGAACCAGCCAACTAATTTAGGCAACAGTACGGTGCTTTCTAATGCAGAAAGTAAATCTACTCATTTAGGACTTTACCGACTTTACTGGTTTTCGTTATCTTTTGGTCTTTTATGAGCAGCAATTCATTATGATAGATAGATAGATAGATAGATAGATAGATAGATAGATAGATAGATAGATAGATAGATAGATAGATAGATAGATAGATAGATAGATAGATAGATAGATAGATAGATAGATAGATAGATAGTCCAACAATCAATAGTA
This sequence comes from Paramisgurnus dabryanus, assembly GCF_030506205.2. NCBI lineage: Eukaryota > Metazoa > Chordata > Actinopteri > Cypriniformes > Cobitidae > Paramisgurnus > Paramisgurnus dabryanus. The sequence goes on from NC_133340.1 coordinate 35,328,527, forward strand.
CAACACACATGATGTGCTGTCAAACATGGCATTCACTTTGGTCTTTACAACATTTATAGAGAACCCTCAACCTTGTTATTAATCTAAATATTTACTCTGCAAATTTAGGAGGTTAGGTTTTACCTTTTGAATGCATTATATCACATTTGAAATTCACAATCATAGCAGAAAGACGTGGCAGAGATTTCTATAAATATCCATTCATAACTTCACATAACTTGTTTGCCCATTTTCTTCTCCGCTGTGGCTTATCAACAATTCTGTAAGAAGTTGTTTTGAATGCGCCAGCAAAGGGATTTGTTTGTCCTGTAATCATTGTGGGGTTTTTGTGATTGACAGGTTTGCATGAGAGCTTTGCAAATCTAGATTGACAGTTACAGAGTCATCAGAGGTTACATTGCTGTGAAATACGAACAATGTTAACGATGTTGAATGATGTTGCTGGCTGTCACTGTAACAGAATGCTTTAATTTTAATTATTACATGGCTCGTTGGAATGCTTGATGCTGATTGGCCAGTCCCGACATTTGCAGATTTGTTATTTCCAGATAACAACCACTCAAAACGAATAAAGGTAACCCGGATGTTGCAAATCATTTTGAGAGGTACAGGAATATTACACAAAAATTAAATATAAATGTCTTTTAATAACATAGATGACATTATATTGACAAATGATGCGTGTTCTTGACATTTGAATGTCTTGTCTCGTCTTAAAACTGAAAATAAATGGCTATTTGATTTCAAATCAATATTTAATGTTCCTTAATAATAGGCCGTATACTGTTATTATCGTGAAATAAGCCACAAAAGGTTATTTGGATGTTAAGGTTCTTAAAATGTTTTTTCTATGCATTGCGAAGCAGTTTTATTTTGCATGTCGTGAAAAAAGTGGCATGGATTTACAAATCTCATGTTTATTCATCTCATCCTAAATATCTTTTACGCTTAAAAATATATCCGTATGCATAAGTAAAATGGGTTGCAAATGCCATTTCATGTAGACTGAGACATAATATTTTTGCCACTTTCAGTTTCAAGACTTTTATAGCAGAACTCCTACTGAGTCTTAGAGATATTTTAGATGAAATCAATCATTTTAGATGATCTAATCATATTCTGAGAATTGAGCCCCTTAGAAATGGCCCTTCAAGAGAGACCATGAAGAACTATTCATTTCAATTTTAACTTTCTATTTGGTATTCCTCAAGCATTATAAGAATGCTTGTCTACTGAAGGGAAAAACACCTTGATGGATCTGGTTAGGGTTTGCTTTGGAGCAGAAACATAATACTGTACCTGATTGCAAATGTTCTCTTTTATCTTAAAAACAACCTAGAGAGCACCTGGTCTGTTTATCAAATGCTAATACAAGCATATAGTCACAGATGTTTATGAGTCGGCTTCTTTTGAATCCTAACTGTACAGCTCCATCCCGAAATTGCTATGGTTTACTGTTTGGAAGCTGTTGTCATGGTGATGCTCATCTGGTTGCTCCTCACCTGGCAAAAGTGAGTATGAAATCAGATAGTTAAGATTCTGGATGAAAAACAGGTCGGTGATGTCCTGCTATCTTTCTTAGAGAAATGATTGCATTTTCTCCAATGATGTGCTTGAGCAGGATTCAATACACCGCCAGTGTGCAAATAGGGTTTCTTTTGCAAAATCTTCAAGATCTTTTTAACTTAGTACTCTGCTGCTGAGTGAATCAATATTTACATATAGCCTGCTCCACAAGACATAGAAATTACGTAATCTATACATTTATACTCAAACATCAAATGTTTGCTTAAAAAAACGTCAAAAAAAGGGGATCCAAGACACTCTTTGTATTCAAAAATATATAAATATATAAAAGCCTTAATTTAAACATGCATATTACATTTAAAAACATTAAACTGGGCAGCAACCCATGCGTAGCGCCACAGATAGTCTTCTTCAGGGTAAGATGTTTGCTCAAATGATCACTGAGCATCAATTGCATCTTTATATTTTCATACATTGCACAACTGCATTTTACATAGATTTCAAGTTTTAACCAAGTTTCAAGTTACGTTGGTCACAAATGCACAATACAAAATCCTTGGTATAAATTTCCCACAGAGTTTATGATAAGTAATTACATAGACTAGGAATGATAAGAAAAAAACTAAAAAAAAATTGAATGAAATCTAAAAACTTAAAGTCAGATATTCCATTTGTTCTGAGTTTGTCACACCACAAAAAAAAGTGTTATAAGCCACCAAACCAAATTTGAATGATGGATAAAACGTTAAGTAAATCAAACTCTTGGAAAAGTAGGCATCATTCTCTGATCACAAAAGCTGGGGGCGTGTTCACTGTCAGCGCTGAAACCACGCCCACTTGGGAAAGCTGCCGTCTCTCAACTTTCAAATAACGCTACAACCTAAATGGATGCTCGTGTTTGTGTAAAGGGCAAGGCCATGCACGGTGGCTCACCCCTGAACTCAGAACTGTTTAACAATCTAACTCTGCAATTCCGTACTACATAGTTTAAAGTCTTTTTGCCGTGTTTTAGCAAAAAGTGTTTAAAAAACAGAAACTTTAAAATTAAGAAATATAAGAGAAAGAAGAGAGAAAAACTGATCATTAGTCAGCAAATACAAAGTAAATCTGTTGTTTAACGTGTGGCAGGCCAGTAGATGGCGATGTTACCTTGTAAAGAAACACTACGAGGCGGTTTCCCGGACAGAGTTTAGGTTAATCCAGGACTAAGCCTTATTTATATTAGGTCATTTAAAAAGTTTTTACAAACATCCCTCACAAAAAACACTACAGGTGTGCATTTTAAGACGCAACAATGTCACTGGTATATGTGAAGAGTTTCGTTGCAAAACTAGATAACATTTAACATTTGTGTCAAAACATGTTTATTATGATGTTATCATGCTATTATTTTGTTTTATGGTGCTACTTCACTGTATTTTTTTAAGTTATGAAGGTTTAAATCAAAACAAACCAACTGCAGTTGAATTGATATTAATTGGAATGCACAACCAAAAAACAAGATTTCTGAAAAATTAAAAAAACAGAGTTGTCTCGTTTTGCAACGCAACTCTTCATGTTTTAAATTTAAATTAAATTAAATTAAATTAAATTAAACAGGACAAGGTGTTTTTAAATGAAAGTAGCTCAAACATGCATTTTACTACGCATATTTGCATTCTTCCACAGAGCGATAAATACAAACAATCAAGATTGCAAAAGCATCAATCCACTTACTACAAGTGGCCCTGGAAAAGTGCCCAAATTTTGTAAACTTTGTTGTAGATGCATGCAGTAAGCAGTAAACTCAGTAAGCAGCTCAAACACAGTCCTGTTGTCATGATTTCGGTCTTATTGGCCGCTTTGTCTTTGTTTCACCATGTGTTGTGTTGTGTTTATGTTTTGACAGCTCCACACGTGCGCGCCTTCCACCTGGTGACCTCATTATCTCCGACTCTTCTCACCGGCGTCCCACACCTGATCCTTATTATTTGCCCATCCGGTTTGATTTAAATTCCCCTCGTTTCCTCTGTTCCTTGCAAGTTCGTCTTAGTATGTTCCTGCCCGCTAGCTTGTCTAGTTCTAGTCCTGTCGTGTCTTGGTTTCTGTCTCTTGTTCTGATTTTGGATTACTCACCGTGCTCTCTGCTGCCTTTACCCCGTAGACTCCGAGCCCTGCTGTCAGTCTCTCCCGAGTGGTGTGTCACCGTCAAACCTCAGTGTTCTCTCTGTCTGTGGATTCTCCGAGCGCCAGTCTACCTCTTGCGCTGTCCAGCAGCAGTGCGCTTTCGGGCGCGTAATTCTGCGTAAGGCTCGGACTGCCGCTGTGCGCTGTCCAGCACAGACTCTGCTGAAGACTCTGACTGCCTCTCTCTCTCTCTGTGCCCCGCCAGGATTTCTTCTCTGAGGAGTTCGGATGTGCGAGTGGACGTTCTACGGCCGTGCTGTGTTTCCCACTCTGAGCCTTTCCCGAAGGGATTCCGTTGAGCCTGTCTCGTCTGTGTTGTCTCCTCCTCGCATACATCTCCACGAACACAGAGTGTCTTCTCTTATACATATTGACTTTCACTGAGTGTCTCCTGTTACACATATTGACTTTCACATTTGTGTCATCTATTATACATACTGAATAAACACCTCTGCGCTGGGATCCTTGTATTTGTCGTTCCTCACAGGACGAACTTGCCAGAATGGATCCCGCGGAGGTTGAGGACTTATCTGCCCGTATGTCGGACCTTTCCTCACGTTTGGACCAGCTCAGTGCCGATGTCACCCAACTCAGCCTGCCATCGCAGACGGAGCCTCATGTTACTGCCCCACCTCCATACGACGGTAATCCTACCTCCTGTCGGGCTTTTCTGACTCAATGCTCTTTGATTTTTGCCCTCCAGCCCCGCCGCTATTTCTTGGAGATCACCCGGGTTGCGTTTGTGATCACCCTTCTGATTGGCAAGGCGCGCGAGTGGGCTACAGCCGTGTGGGACGCCCGCGATCCTTGCTGTCGGTCGTTTCATGAGTTTCGCGAGGAGATGGAGAGGCTTTTCGACCGTTCAGTGCGCGGGGACGCCGCTGCGGCTCGGTTGGCACATCTGGTTCAGGGAGGACACACAGTCACCGAGTACGCCATCGAGTTTAAGACCCTAGCGGCTGCCTGCCACTGGAATGAAGCGGCTCTCCGAGCGCAGTTTGTCGAGGGGTTGTCTGATGATCTCCAGGACGAGATCGCTGTCCATGATCTTCCTCCCTCATTGGATGCCATCATTGACCTCGCTCTTCGGATCGAAGCCCGGAGATTGCTTCGCGAGCAGCGACGCTCCATTCGCCAGCGAGCGTTTTCGGACAAGACCACCACTTTCCCCTCTTCATCATCTTCACCCTCTGCCGTGTCTGAGCCCATGCAGCTGGGGCGCATGCGCCTGTCACAGAGAGATAGAGAGAGACGTTTGCAGAAGGCTCTGTGTTTGTATTGCGGGAGATCCGGACATTTTGCTAAGACCTGCCCGTTAAAGGGCCGCTGCCCATCTGTGAATACGGGAGTCCTGGTGGGCGCCACTTCTTCAAAGCTCTCCCCTGCTTCTAGTACCCAGCTTCCCATCATGTTGTCCTTCGCCGGGCGTGACCATCCATCCACTGCCCTTCTCGACTCTGGCGCGGAGGGCAACTTCATTGATGAAGCGCTGGTGCGCGCCTGGGGTGTTCCGGTTGTTCCTCTCCAATCCCCTTTGGATGTCTGGTCCCTCAAGGGGCAGCAGATGGCACGGATTACACATTGCACTTCTCCTGTGAGTCTCTCTGTGTCTGGTAATCATCGTGAGGAGATTGTGTTGCACGTCCTTCATGCGTCTCTATCTCCTATTATTTTAGGGCATGGATGGTTAGCGCAACACAACCCTCACGTTGATTGGCAGCATAGTATTATCTTGTCTTGGTCCCAGTCTTGTCATGTGTCATGTCTTGGTTCTGCTGTTTCTGGTTCTGTTCTTTCTCTTCCTCAGGTTCCGGCGGTCGATTTGACCGGGGTCCCGGCGGAGTATGCGGATATCGCTCAGGTGTTTAGTAAAGCCCGGGCCACCTCCCTGCCTCCTCACCGGCCATATGATTGCGCTATTGATCTCCTCCCCGGCACTTCTCCGCCTAAGGGTAGACTTTAGTCGTTATCGGGTCCTGAGAGAGAGGCTATGGACCAGTATATTAATGATGCCCTGCGTGCCGGTCTCATCCGTCCCTCCACCTCGCCCGCAGGGGCGGGGTTTTTCTTTGTTGGCAAGAAAGACGGCTCCCTGCGCCCTTGTATTGATTATAGGGGCTTAAATGACATTACTGTTAAGAATAGGTACCCCCTTCCCTTAATGTCTACTGCGTTTGAGCTCCTGCAGGGGGCGCAGTTCTTTACTAAGCTAGATTTACGCAACGCCTATCATCTGGTATGAATAAGAGAGGGAGATGAATGGAAGACAGCCTTTAACACCCCTACCGGACACTTTGAGTACTGCGTTCTGCCGTTCGGCCTTTGTAACGCCCCCTCTGTCTTCCAAACTCTGGTTAATGATGTGCTGAGAGACATGGTTAACAAGTTTGTCTTTGTGTACATAGATGATATTCTCATCTTTTCTCCCTCTATGCAGGAACACACTCAGCATGTTCGCCGAGTCTTACGCCGGCTGTTAGAAAATAAGCTGTATGTCAAGGCGGAGAAGTGCGAATTCCATCGTAAGTCAGTTTCGTTCCTGGGTTTTGTTGTTGCCCCCGGTGAGATCCGTCCCGACCCTGCCAAGATCAAAGCGGTGGCCGAATGGCCAGTCCCCGACTCCCGTAAGGATTTATTAAGATTTCTGGGTTTCGCCAATTTTTACCGGAGATTTATCAGAAATTATGGTCAGATTGCTCAACCTCTTACTGCTCTCACTTCCACTAAGGAGAGGTTTGTCTGGAATTCCAGTGCTCAGGAGGCCTTTGATATTTTAAAGTCCCGGTTTATCTCTGCTCCTGTTCTCTCTATTCCAGATCCGGCTGCTCAATTTATTGTGGAGGTGGATGCTTCGGATGTCGGGGTAGGCGCCGTTTTGTCTCAGCGGTCTGCTAAGGATGGCAAGGTGCATCCCTGTGCCTTCTTCTCCCATCGGTTAAACCCAGCAGAGCGAAATTATGACATAGGCAATCGGGAGCTGCTGGTGGTCAGACTGGCTTTGGGTGAGTGGCGTCACTGGTTAGAGGGGACCTCGGAGCCCTTCCTGGTCTGGACGGATCATAAGAACCTCGAATACATCCGTTCAGCCAGGAGGTTATCTTCTCGTCAGGCTCGTTGGGCGCTCTTCTTTGACAGATTTAACTTCACCCTCTCGTACCGGCCCGGTTCCAAGAATACTAAGCCCGATGCTCTCTCTCGTTTGTTCGAAAGCCCCGGTTCCGCTGGGGACGAAACCATCCTCCCGGAGGGGCGGATGGTGGGTGCCCTGCGCTGGGGAATAGAACAACGGGTGAGACGGGCCGGCCGGGAGGGGGAAGTGCCAGAAGGGTGCCCAGCGGGTCGATTGTGGGTTCCGAATGCGCTTCGCTCCGAGGTCATCCGGTGGGGTCACGAGTCCAAGTTTGTTTGCCATCCGGGGGTTCGGAGAACGTTGGCTACCGTACGTCAGCGTTTTTGGTGGCCTTCTATGGGCCCCGATGTCAGACAGTTTGTGTTAGCCTGTCAGGTTTGTGCCCGTAATAAGGCCTCTCATCAAGCCCCTATTGGTCTGCTTAAACCACTACCCATTCCCTCTCGTCCTTGGTCACATATCGCCATCGATTTTGTAACCAATTTGCCTAGTTCTAAGGGAAACACTGTAGTTTTGACCATTGTCGACCGCTTCTTCAAGGCGGCTCACTTTGTCCCTTTGCCCAAGTTGCCCACTGCCAAGGAAACTGCCCAGGTTATGATCGAACACGTCTTTCGCTTACATGGTCTGCCCACAGACGTTGTTTCAGATAGGGGTCCTCAGTTTATTTCTCGTTTCTGGCAGGAATTTTGTAGACAAATAGGCTCCACAGCTAGCTTGTCTTCAGGGTATCATCCTCAGACCAACGGGCAATGTGAACGGGCTAACCAAGATTTAGGTAGAGCTCTCCGCTGTCTGACATCGCAATATCCGAGCTCCTGGTGCCAACAGTTACCCTGGGTTGAATACGCCCATAATTCTCTCCCTGTTTCTTCCCTTAACATGTCCCCTTTTGAGGCGTCCATGGGGTTTCAGCCCCCTTTATTCCCATCACAGGAACCCGATGCGGTGGTTCCGTCTGCGCTGGCTTTTGTCCGTCGTTGCAAACGCACCTGGAGAAAAGCTAGATTTACATTACGTCAGGTTTCCAGACGAACCAAAGCCGCAGCCGACCGTCACCGTAGAACTGCGCCCCGTTTTATCTGTGGGCAGAAAGTATGGCTTTCGTCCAAGGATTTACCTCTCCGTGAGCCTTCTCGCAAGCTGGCTCCACGATTCCTTGGGCCATACAGCATTGTTAAGGTCATTAATCCCGTGACGGTCAGGCTCAGATTGCCCCCAGCACTCGGTCGGGTTCTTCCAGTTTTTCATGTGTCTAAACTGAAGCCTGTGTATTTTTCCCACCTTAACCCTGTTCCCTCTGCCCCCACCCCTCCCACCCCTCAGCTTATAGATGGTGCCCCTGTGTATTCGGTTAAGTCGTTACTGGATATGCGGCGCCGGGGTAGGGGATTTCAATATCTCGTTGACTGGGAAGGATATGGTCCGGAGGAGAGGTGTTGGGTACCGGCCCGGGACATCCTGGACCCTGGGCTGATAGAGGATCTCCGCCGGCGACGGGGTAAGCCCCCTCATGGACCGCCCGGTGGCGGTCGTGGGGGGGGAGTCCTGTCATGATTTCGGTCTTATTGGCCGCTTTGTCTTTGTTTCACCATGTGTTGTGTTGTGTTTATGTTTTGACAGCTCCACACGTGCGCGCCTTCCACCTGGTGACCTCATTATCTCCGACTCTTCTCACCGGCGTCCCACACCTGATCCTTATTATTTGCCCATCCGGTTTGATTTAAATTCCCCTCGTTTCCTCTGTTCCTTGCAAGTTCGTCTTAGTATGTTCCTGCCCGCTAGCTTGTCTAGTTCTAGTCCTGTCGTGTCTTGGTTTCTGTCTCTTGTTCTGATTTTGGATTACTCACCGTGCTCTCTGCTGCCTTTACCCCGTAGACTCCGAGCCCTGCTGTCAGTCTCTCCCGAGTGGTGTGTCACCGTCAAACCTCAGTGTTCTCTCTGTCTGTGGATTCTCCGAGCGCCAGTCTACCTCTTGCGCTGTCCAGCAGCAGTGCGCTTTCGGGCGCGTAATTCTGCGTAAGGCTCGGACTGCCGCTGTGCGCTGTCCAGCACAGACTCTGCTGAAGACTCTGACTGCCTCTCTCTCTCTCTGTGCCCCGCCAGGATTTCTTCTCTGAGGAGTTCGGATGTGCGAGTGGACGTTCTACGGCCGTGCTGTGTTTCCCACTCTGAGCCTTTCCCGAAGGGATTCCGTTGAGCCTGTCTCGTCTGTGTTGTCTCCTCCTCGCATACATCTCCACGAACACAGAGTGTCTTCTCTTATACATATTGACTTTCACTGAGTGTCTCCTGTTACACATATTGACTTTCATATTTGTGTCATCTATTATACATACTGAATAAACACCTCTGCGCTGGGATCCTTGTATTTGTCGTTCCTCACACCTGTAAGCTACCATTGTTGTTTTAGTTATATTAAAACATGGTTATAGACTGAATTAACACATGCACATGATGTCACTGTTATTACAGATTCGCGTTTACGTTAACAACAACAAGTACACTGAAAAAAATGATTCATTCAATTTACTCAATTTTTTTAAGGTAAGTGGTTGCAATCAATTTATTTAAGCTATACATTTAAACAAAAAAGATTAGTAAAGTAAAATAAAATAAAAAAAAAACTTTTGTTTAAATGTAGCTTAAATAAATTGATCGTAACCACTTACCTTGAAAAAATTGAGTAAATTGAGTAAATTGAATGAATCATTTTTTTCAGTGTAAGTATGCATTTATATAATTTTAACAAATGTTTCTCGATAAAAATTAATTAAAGATACATATTTGTAATATGTTAGTATAAGTTCTCAAGTAAATTATTTTTGTAAAACCGCACTGCTCTGTGCAAAAGCAAAGGCTTTACATTTCAATATTTCTTGTTGTTTATTATATTTCCTAGAGGGGCAGATGGTCAACAAGGATGGTGGGTGACACGAGTGGAGACAGAAAGAGATTGAGCGAGACACAAACAGCGCCAAAGAGGGAGCATAAATAAATGTTGAAATATAGGTCAGAGACTGGTGGCAGACGTCCCTTTGTCATCAGGGAAGACTAAAGCAATCTTCATGTGAATATGTGTGTGTGTGCAGTCATGCAAGAAGATAACCGGCACACTGAGTGCGTTTTCACGCAGAAAACAACAGAAGAATATGAAGAACGATGCCATTAATAAAGATATGTGAACCATTCAGCACAACAGATGTCAAGATGTCAAACCAGTGGTGTCAAATTGAAATTATTTATTTAAGTTTTGCACTTGTACTGGCTGCACAAACAAAAACTTACTTTTATAAAGTGATGACATATCTGATGCATCAAATACATCCTATGCAGGTGGATCTGAGACCACATTTCACAATTTCAGTATTTTGAAAATGCTAAAAAGCTATGGGGAAATAAATACGAAAGATTCTGCAAGATTAATGAACTGGAAGCAATATTGTGCTGTGTTACACAACTACTTTGCATGAAAGATGAACCGTGAGACTTTTTGAAATCATGTTGGGATAACAAAGTTCATCAGGTTTGCAAAAAAGTTTATTAAAGGTGTAACTTTTAGAAGGATCTCTAGACAGAAATGCAATATAATATACATATTTATATTATCAGTGGTGTATAAAGACCTTACATAATGAACTGTATTGTTTTTATTACCTTACAATGAGGCATTTTTCTACATACACTGTGGGTCCCCTTACACGGAAGTCGCCATTTAGCGCCGCCATGTTTCTTCAGTATTCTACAGTAAATTCGCATCATGGGAGGGGCTTCTGTGATTCCACTCACTTCCTGTAATCACGTCAGTGGCGTAGGATCTGGGCATGCAGGGTATGCACGTGCAAATGGGCCCGAGCCAATAGGGGGCCCTGCCCTGGGCCTGCCCCAGCTTTTAATAAAAAATTTTTTTCAATTTTATTTTTATTTGTGGCAGCAATAAATATATTTTTGTATGCATATCATGTGTAGTGATTTCTGATTTCTCCGTAATGTCTAATTTCTCCGTCATTTCTCGTTTGCGTTTATGATTTTTTTTGCACTCCGCGGCTGCCGTAGACTACTACGCCATAATTTTTTACATGACGCATCACCGCGCAAAAAAACAAACAAACAAACAGTGTGAGAGGTTACTATAGCGGCTATTTACATGAACATTAAGGATGGACAAATATAAACATAAAAGTGGCCTCAAAGAGAAAAGAGAAGGCGGAGAAGTTAGTCACGAGTCAAAAACTACTCAAAACATTTCATTTTTCTTTATTTAAATCTACCATTTAAAGTAATAAAGTAAAAAAGTAAAAATATTTGACTACCTTATTAAAAGTATATGTTGTTAACAGACCTTGCGCCACAGTTAACAGTGCCAACGGGCAATGTTGGGGGGGCTTTGGCTTAAGGGGGCCCATAATTTTTTTTTGCATATGGGCCCGGGACTCACTTGCTACGCCACTGAATCACGTCACTACTAGAGCAAGCTCCTGATTGGTTAATGCGGCACGATTTTCAGCCAAAGTTCAGATTTGTTAACTTGCCTGTTTCCCTGTGGCAATGCCCAATTCGAATCCGAAACGTGCTAAATGCCTCATTCGTGCCGCGAGACCTTCAGACGCTCGTAAACTCGTCTTTACATTTACTTAACATTGAAATCATTTGTGCCAGATGCTTTATTTGCGTTTGGTGTAAACACAGCATTAGTCATGGACTGCAATTCACAATCTTACCACTAGATGTGCTAAAAATCTACACACTGGTCCTTTAAATTCTCCAGTTGTTACTGAAGCAAAGGGGTATAAAAAGTAGATGCTAAATTTAATTACTTGCTCACAGGGGGAAAGGTGCACTAAAATTTCACATATTTATTTTTAACACTGATTTCACACACTGATGTTTTACACAATATTAAAAAAAAATTGTCCTTGGTACTTAAGATAAACTTGGGAACATCTAAGTGTACTCAACTAAGCTATTTTGAGTCAACATTTATTTTAATCCACTAAAAATCACTGAACGAATTACTGGTATTAGTATACTTAGTATATGTTAGTATACTTTGTCAAGTGCTTTGAAGTTTCAACGACGTAAACTTTTAATTAGTATATGTGTAATGTATACCTTTTATGTAGCACAAAAAAGTATTTAAATACAGTATGTCTAAGTAGACCTTATTTTTACCTGGGATAACTTATCTGACGTTTCACGCACTGGCGAATCATCACCTTAGCAAAATGGCAATATAAATATTGGATGTTATTCAAGATGTAAATGTAAGCAGAAACTCTAATACTCACTCACAAAACTTTCTGTCAAAGTTCGGGGCTTTCATGGATCATCAGTGGCTTGCACAAAAACAGCCATTAACTTCCTGTCGGTGTCTGTATGCACACAGCAGAATGCTAATGGAATGATAATAAAACCATTTTAAACTATGCTCTACAACCAAGGTGTGATTTAGGCGAAATATAATCAAAACTGCAGAAACCTATGTAAGTATGCAAAACAAGTGCGCATGCAAACATAAACACGCAAACATATGCATACATCTAACCCTGCAGCACTCTAAACTGAATATAATTAGTCTCTAATGCAAAGTGAAATTCTTGATTCGTTTTTTTTTTAGGCAAAATCTGGTTCCTTTGGGTTTATCACAGACAAACAGAGTGGGTGATAATTAAAAGGTGGTGAGGGATGAGTTTCCCTCGGGTGAGAGTGTGTGTTTGTGTGTGTAATTGTTAGAGAAAAGTCACATCTTGGAAAGTTATTTACCTTCTGTAATTGGCTTTTTTAATCAACCAGCCCGCTCTTCTCAGTCTGCACATGTAGAATGAGAATTGTACTGATCTTTGGTGATGCACATAGGCAGATTTCGGCAAATAAACACAGTGATCCCTGAAAGGCACTGATGCTTTAAACTTTATTAAAAGGATAAAAGTTTAATAAAAATGATGATAACGTGTTAAGAAGACGAAAGTTTACAACTGATCAAATGTATACATTGAATGCAATGTAAATCGCTTTGGATAAAGGTGTTTATACAATAAACTGCATGAACATGTATGTGCCCTGTGAAATCCAGGCTCAAGTTTCATAATCAAATGATGAGATTAGGAGCATCAAAGTTTGATTTCAATCATTGATTTTAATCAGTGACATGACCTTGCTCAGTCAATTTTAAAGATATCAAGGTTATATTTTCACACAATGTTCTTTTATGTTGGATTTTATGTAGCAAACTGTAAAATGTGACTTTAGCTGGGTTTACAAATTTAAATTGTTAATATTTACAACAATTAGAACATTAAAAACTATTAAATATGACAGTAGTACGGAGCCCCTAAGGGGACATGGAGCAAAAATTAAAAAAAGTTTAGTTTCATGTGCTCACGTGAAACTTTCATGTGCTCACGTGAAACTTTCATGTGCTCACGCAAAACCTTCATGTGCAGAATCTTTTTTTAAAGTTAAGTTTCGCGTGCTCACATGAAACTATCGCATGCTCACCTGAAGCTATCGCGCGAGCACGTGAAACTATCGCATGCTCACCTCAAACTATCAGAGTTTCACGCGAGCACGTGATGGTTTCATGCGAGCACGCAAAACTAAACTTAAAAAAATTCTGCACATAAAGGTTTTGCGTGAGCACATGAAACTAAACTTTAGATTTTTTTACTCCAATGTCACCTTAGGGGCTCGGAACAAATGGAAGTATGGGAATTAGTATTAAAACTGTTATAGCTAATTTGTAAAGGTTGGGTATAAACATTTTGGGTAAAAATTTATTTGGGGAAAGTTATAAATTTTTGAGGTGCATTTATTTTTACTGGGCTGCTTTTTACTCACTATCCATTCCCACTCATAAATTTATATATGTAAATATATATATGAATTTATTTATTTATTTATTTTTACTGGTTTTGTGAAGAAATTAGGCACAATGTATATTTGTTTACAAAACTGAAAGATTAAAGCATGTGTCTGTATTTGTCTACTATACTATGTCTGAAAAGGCAACGAAAGTTATTAATCCCAGTTTTTGGGAAGGTGTCATTTGCGGCTTTAGGATCACAAGTGTACGTTTTTTATAAAATCTGACCCTGTTAAAAAAATGCATCAAAATCAATGTTGGTACTATTTTTTGATAGTAATCTTCTAATAATAATAATCATCAAATGGCTAAGGTGGCATTGGAGTAAAAAAAATCGAAAGTTTAGTTTCATGTGCTCACGTGAAACTTTCTTGTGCAGAATTTTTTTTTCAAGTTTAGTTTTTAGTGTGCACATGAAACCATTGCATGCGCACGTGAATCTAACGCGAAAGTTTCAAGTGTGCATGCAAAACTAAACTTTATTTAATTTTTGCTCCATGTCCCGTAATACAGTAGTTCAAATGTTTGGTTTTTTGGGGGGGGGAAATTACGGAACCCCCAAGGGGAAATGGAGCAAAAATTAAATAATGTTTAGTTTTGCGTGCGTACTTGAAACTATTGCGTGCACACGTGAATCTATCGCACGCGCATGTGAAACTAAACTTAAAAAAAAATTCTGCACATGAAGGTTTCTCGTGAGTACAGAGCCCCTAAGGTGACATTGGAGTAAAAAAATCTAAAGTTTAGTTTCATGTGCTCACGTGAAACTTTCATGTGCTCACGCAAAACCTTCATGTTTAGAATTTTTTTGTTAAGTTTAGTTTCGCGTGCTTGCGTGAAACTATCGCGCGCGCATGTGAAACTTTCGCTTTAAGGACATAAAGGTTTCGCATGAGCACATGAAAGTTTCGCGTGAGCACATGAAAGTTTCACATGAGCACATGAAAATAAACTTTATTTAATTTTTGCTCCATGTCCCCTTAGGGGCTCCATACGTGAGCACATGAAACGTAACTTTAAAAAAAATTCTGCACATGAAGGTTTCGCGTGAGCACATGAAATTAAACTTTAGATTTTTTTTACTCCAATGTCACCTTAGGGGCTCGGTAGAAAATATTTAGGGTTTTTTTTCTGTTAAATAAAAATGGGTTAATGTAAACAAACGTGGATATAAAGGATTACAATTTTCACAAATGTAATTAATATTTCATAAGTATGTTTCAGACACAAGTAGTTTTAATAGATTGACTCGTTTAAAGTGAAAAAAAAGTATCGATGTATGATATTTTTAGAGCAGTTTTTGGGAAGGTGTCATTTTTTGGCCTTAGGAACACATACGTACGTTTTTTCAAGGATCTCTTTTCAACTATTTCAACTTGGTTTTCTAAGTTATGTCAGCTTATGTCAAAAATGTAAACAATAGATTGAATTGCACAATTAAGTTGTTCAAACTTCATGCTACATTTTTTTAGCTATGTTGTCCATTAAATATATGTATACTTTGAATAAAAGTGTCTGCAAAATCATTTTCTGAAACATGAAAAGCTATAAGGTTGTGCTATACAGACAGAAAGTTACACACACATACACACAATTTCAGTGACATCCATTGTGTGCGTCCAAACCTAATCATACACACACAAACAGGTGTGTGGTAAAGTTCATGGGAGCAGAAGGAAAGCTGAGTGATTGTAAATGGAACGGCACCTCGCTGTGAGTTCAGCTCCAGCACCCACACAGAGTGCAAATATGTCGCCCGCAGAGTCCTCCGAGCGGCCTGAACATTAGCTAACATCACACTTTCAAACTATACGCAACACGGAATAAAAAACACATAAGTTAGCATGAAAAATGGAGCTTTGGTAATGAGCAGGTTGTGTTTTTTCCCCTAAAATATTTATTTCCCCCCGAGGACATGCTGTATATCATGATCATAATACATTACTTAAATTCACTTGGTGATTCACAACGGCATACTGGAGATGAGTTTCAGAGTCCTTGAACGTTCTCAATAATTGCTTTTTTAAGGAAAAGTTTCTTATGATTTACTTATCCACACACAATGTGCAAGTTTTTTCCAAAAACAGAGATGTTTGGCAGGATGCTCACGCTGCTCATTTCTATGCAATGAAAGTAAATGGTGACCGGAGGCTATCGAGCTCTGAAAATGCTAAGCATTCCTGTGGCAAAGATCATAGGTTTGATTCCAAGGGAACTTGTACTGACCAAAATGTATAAACTGAATATATAAAAAAATAAACATCAATGCTGCATGACAAATGTGCATTGATCCAAATCGCACACATTGTGAAAAATGATTTTAGAATCAATAACATCTGAAATTTCTGTATGTTTCGGCTTGAGAAGACCTGGAGTACTTTCATGGTGCTTTTTATCATATGTGACCCCTCTCTGGCTAAAGTTTCATCTAATTATGAGATAAGGAGCATCAAAGTTTGATTTCAATCTTTGCAATATTCATTTCAGTGCCTGTCTAGTACTGTATATACACGTTGCATTCATTATAGGCAAAAGTGATGCGAACAGCCTATTTCAGAGCCAGTAGTCTGTAAATGTTGGACTTGGCACCTCCGCAGTGCAGGAGGCGTAATGATGCCGTAGCTGTACCGTGCCCTTGGGTCATACCGAGCTGTGATCTGACCGCAGGGCTGAGATCTGTAGTCATCAGTCATTCACTCAGTGCTGGGGGAACATGATGGAAATGCCATTATGTCTCAACAACAGAAGAGGAGCATATTAATACGAAAGGCGTTTTTAAAAATGCATTCGTTTCGGAGTCATGTGTGATGGGGAGCTGTTAAAAGGCTGTATTGCGGTGGTGCATTTCACACATGAGTGAAAGAGTCACATGTGGGGGGTTCATAAAAAGCACTCGTATGTGCTAATTAGACTGAAAGCTTTTTCATTAGCCAAGCTTTTGTCTAAAATGTAATAAACCGGTGAATGAACAGATAAAGTACTCGCTTCGGCTCTAATGTACCGGTGAATGTAGGCTACTGATATTCTGATAGAAGCACATGCACTGGAACATTTTTTGGTTGCTAATTCGTTTTTGTTTGTTGTTGAGTTCATCTGTTATTCATTTAACAGCTGGTGATAATAAAAAACACAAAGTAGAAATACTAAAGTTGAAAAGATGTGGCTTACATACTCTTATTACACGGCTTTTGATTGGCCATCCCAGATTCCCAGACATAACAAGCGGTAACCGTTTGCAAATCATTTTGACAGGTACAGTTTAATATTACACACAAATTAAATATAAATATGTCTTTTAATAAAATATACCACATTGTATTTACAAATGATTCAACCAAATTCGTGACATTTGAGCGTCTTGTCTATTTTAGAACCGATTTCATTGCTAAAAACAATGTTATTTTGTGTATTTGGTACAATGTGTTTGCGTGGTTTATGGTTTAAAAAACACATTATTTTCCACATACCATACATTTTTGTCGCTCCAGATTTCCCGAAATGCACAGATTCTGTACAAAACTGTCCCTGATTGGCCAGCTAACCTGTAAATTGTGATTGGCCTGAGTACCTCTGACGTCAGCCGGAAATGTAACGCTCCTTACCATGTTTGAAAGATTCGCTCACAATGCAATGCTAACATGTACTAATACACACTTACACACCAAAGCAAATGTAAAATCATGAATCGGACGATTGGTGCTCTTTAAAGTCGTAAGTAAACGGGCTCTCCTCGCCGAAGGTCTGCATTTGTTAAAAATGACCAAATAAAATAGTCTTTCAAATCCATATTTAATGTTTCTTACCTTACTTATGACGTAAATAGCAGTGTAATAAGCGGGATAATGTACAGGCAGCCTGTTGTTTTCGTGAAATAAGCCCCTGCGCTTCGCATCAGGTCCTGATCACACTGTCAGGGCTTATTTCAGCAATAACAACCTACTGCTTTTATTACCCCTTACTTATATATAATAAAATGAGGGACGAAATTATGATAAACATAAGACCATAACTGAATTTTAAAATAATAGAATAGAATAGAATAGAATAGAATAGAATAGAATAGAATAGAATAGAATAGAATAGAACAGAATAGAATAGAATAGAATAGAATAGAATAGAATAGAATAGAGCTTTATCGGTCAAGTATGTCTGAGCATACAAGGAATTTGTCGCCAAATTTTGATGTTCCGCAAAAAGAGTGGGTGTTTAAAATCTTTGTTCAACAGGTCAACATTAACTTAATTAAACTCATTGATTCGGATGATTATGTATTATTTCTTCTTATGCTTATCAGAGTGCTAAAGTGATAAACTCACGGGTGGGTAAATAGTTGAGTTTGTAGTCTACCACTTCATCCATGTGTATAGCGCTCCACCCACTGGCGAAACACAGTACTGCAGCTTTTCGTGACTAGAAAATAAACGAATGGCAGTGCAGGACCACTTTTAAAAAGAAAAGAATACACAGTAAAAAGTTACTTACAACACGGGAAAACAGAATAGAAATCTCATTATCAGTGACATCAAAAATACCTATATGTGGGACAAGCAACTGTATAATAAGGGGTTAACACAGCTCAATATATTATTTTGTATTAGAACATGAGTTTGCACACATACCTTGCACACAAATACCCATATGCACATATATGCACACATCTCCTTGAAATCCTTGAAAGTTTGTGAATCTGGGGGAAATAATTCAAGGCTCTGGGAAGTTTTTGAAAATATACATACATAGATACAGGTCATTGAAAGTGCTTGAAACTGTGTTATGCAAGAAGTTTTCTGGAAAAAAATCCAAATTATTCCCTGTGTAGTGAAGGATAATATCATAAAAATTCTAGACGTTTTAAATGCTAATATCTTCTGTATGCGAATCTTGATTCATACAAAAATCCTTTTTTGACACATGAAAACGTCTCTGATTACGTATGTAACTCCCTGAGAAGGGAACGAGACGCCGCGTCTCCGTTGCCATACTTCCTGCATGGCTGCATCCCTGTAACGTCGTCTTTGGCAATATTTCAGATAGCGATATACTTCCTGGATCCTGCATCACCCTGTCTTTGTCATTAAGCCTCACCATTGGTTGAATTTGATATACACATTCAGACGCACTTACCACTGGAGGCATCCCCAAAGTGTCACCGCAGTGACACAGAGCGAGTTCCCTCGAAAGGGAACTGTAACAATGTATCTTAAAAGGTAACACGATGTAACCTTGCTCTCACTTGAAATGTGTCCCCACATTAAGTCCTTGAATTTGAGGGTATTGGACCTGTAAGTCCTTGAAAGGTCCTTGGATTTTAAGTTGACTAAGGTGTGGGAACCCTGTATATATATATATATATATATATATATATATATATATATATATATATATACTATACTGTAAATATTATAACAAGCTGTTTTATACATCAGGCATTATGACATATCATGAAAAGGCCAACTTGCTAAGAACAAATTCTCTAATCATGTCTCTCTTTCTAAACAGGAAGTGTCTTTAAGAAATGTTAAAAGTTTGTAAGCTGTACGTAACTTGTGTAACACACACATTGCCTCACTAAGATGAATTGATTGCTTTTCTAAAATTCTGCTCCTGTAAATGCCTAAATGTAAATGAAACTTTATAGTATGATAAAGAAATCTTTTATATTTGAAAATTGCCCCAAAATCATTGCCTTGACTTTCTGCTTTATGGATGTGCATATGCAACCCATGCATTAAAACTGAGAAAGACATTAAGGGGCGGTTTCCCGGACAGGGATTAGACTAGTCCTAGACTAAAATAAATGTAAGAGCGGTCCAAACTGAAAACAACTTGCAATGACATATCTTAAAATACATCAGTGCCCTTTGTTTTGCCTCAAAATGCACACAAGTAATGTTTTTAGTAAGGCATGTTTGGTTAAACTAAGGCCTTGTCCTGGTTTAAACGAATACCTGTCTGGGAAACCACCCCATAGTGACCTAAAGAAGTAATTTATGTTATTGGTGAGTCGAGTGAATTGACATTTAAATATTTGGCAGACATGATGTTATTACATTGCATTCAAGATGCATTTTATTATACGTGTTCCCTGAAATCAAACCCATGACTTTTGCGCAATGCTCTACCCAGATTTTCTTGGATAATTTGAATTTTGTGTAGAGGTTGAAACATGTTACAGCAGCGCCACTTGCTGGTTTGCGTAAGAAATGAACACGCTGTACTTGCAACACCCTCTACGACGTCAGTACTTGATTTCGGGAAGTCCTTAAAGCGTAACTAAACCCCTGGTCAGAGCCTGACTCCACCCACTGCAATATTTGAAAAATGCAAGAAAAGTGGGCAGATCCCAACGGAGATAGAGGGGACGAACTAAGTGTGTGGTGAGATCGTAACAAGGGCGTGGTGAGCTTGAACCTGCTTACGTCACGAGTCATTTCTTGGACCCAACATCCAATAGGAAAATTAAACTGCAGTAGCCACCGTTCAACCTCAAGAGGGCAGCACTCAGACGTTTTTACACAATATATTGTAGTATTGAAACACTTTATATCCAAATGTCAAAAAACTTACTAAAATCAATGAACAGCACTAATAAAGCATCATTCTTACAGATCATTAACAAAAAAAAATTGGTTTGGGGTTTAGTTACTCTTTAAGAAAAAGTGGAAAGTCAATTTTATCTTTATATTCATAATATAAAGTGACTGACATGAAAAATCTGTTTACAAGAAACCTCTTAAGTAAACAGATTTGACCATTTCGCCACTTCTTTAAGAATAAACTTGATCATATTGGAAGATGTCGAAAACGTTAGGCTGGTGTCTTCTACCGACAACATCGGATTTTAAACAGGAGCGCGAGGCGCGGCGGAGCAGCCGCGATATTGACGTCATGCTAAAGCGGACCTCACAGGAGCCTGTAGCGATCTTAGTGTTGGGCATCAGTCAAAGCGGCAAATCCACTTTCATCAAACAAATGCGCATTATTAACGGACCAGAGTTCAGTCAACAAGAGCTGATTGACTTCAGACGGACAGTTTACCAAAATATAATAGAGGTATGTTGAAATATACAATGTTGTCACATTAGCAAAAATACATTTATGATAAATTATGTATCTAAATTAAAAATAAGGCTACTAACCAACAGCTCTAGATTATATATGTTTTGTTTAATTTAAATATACATTTTTGGAATGTTTTATGTCATAAACTTTCTTTGGAGTGGCCATGTATGCACCGTATACAAGGGGGTCCGCACACCGAAAAAGTTTGAGAACCACTGGTTTAATAGATTAAAGTGCACCTATTTATTGCTAAAACACTATTATTTTGTGTATTTTGTATTTTATGGTATTTGGTCCGCATTTAATTAAAATGCAGCATTAGATCTTCTGTTCGGCCCTTTCACAGTTAGTAATATAAATGAAGAATAATACAGAAAACATACTAATGAAATTAGATAAAGACAAAATAAAGACGATCTGAGAGGTAATAATGTGCAAATGAGAAATAAAGAAATCTCACATGAAAAACTATAGAAGATACCATAATATTTACTATGGTAAACTGTAGTAATATTTCACAGCAACATTACACATCATGAATTTCAGAACGCGAAACATAATGGCGGCCCCCATAGGTTAGTATGAGTATTACATGTTTTTTTTATGAAAATATTTAATGTGTTTCTATCAATGAATTTAAGAAGTTAAAGGCAAATATATAAAGTATTGAAGCATACAAGTCTTCATAGTAGGGTTACCTTTTAAGAATCCTGTAATATGACATAAATACAATACTTATGAAAATGTTAAACATTTATTGGTACATATTAAAGACTTCGTTTCGTCATCTAGGGTTTGCAAGAATTGGTTGTAAAAAAAACCAAGATGGGCATCCCATGGGAAAATTCAGCCAATGAGACGCACGAGATGTTGGTGATGTCTGTTGAATCCTGGAATATGAATTTAGAGCCCCATACATTTCAAGGCTTTGTTACGGCTATTAACTCTTTGTGGAATGACTCTGGGATTCAAGAGGCTTATAGCAAGACTAAGAAAATAAATTTTTTTGTGGTAAGTGTTTAACTGATCAGCTTCTGTGTTTGTGCCCTCTCTAACATATAAAAATGATTACATATATAACTTACACAAACAAGTTTGTATCTAAGCAATGTAAAATCCACCTAAGGGGGTGAAGACATGACATACTTTTGCTAATATATGCTTATTTTATATTAAATTATATTATATTAAATAGGCCTGATTTCACAGACAACATTGTGATATCACTTTCTGTTTTTTGCAGAAATACTTCCTTAACAACATGAATCGCATCAGTCAACTGGTGAGTATTAAATCATCACTTTTAGCATCTGAGTTAAAACTTGTCCTTTTAATTCAATCATTCTGTTGCAGAGCTACATTCCCTGCAAACAGGACATTCTTTATGCACACAAATCCTGCAGAGATAGGGATTATTTTGTGCACCGTAATATCTTGATAACTAGAAGTCGTTCAATGTGGAAATACTGCTTCTTTGACCACAACACCACCATCCTCTTCATGGCTGCCTCCAGTGAGTTTGACCAAGACTTGTATGGGGACAACAGCCTGGTTGAGTCCTTGAATCTCTTTAAGTCTGTCCTCTGCAATAGGTTCTTACGCAAATGTACCATCATCCTCTTCCTCAACAAAACTGACCTGCTGGCAGAGAAAGTACAGACTGCAGATATCCGGAAGAATTTTCCAGAATTCCAAGGTGACCCGCACAGCCTGGAAGATGTGCAGAGATTTCTCGTTGAGTGTTTTAGGGAGAGGATTACGACAGTGGACGACAGTCACTCATTTTTCTATCACTTCACTACTGCAGTGGACACAGAGAACATTCGGATTGCGTTTGACAGCGTTAAAGAAACAATATTTCGGGAAAATGTAAAAAATTTAATGATGCAGTGAGAACCAGATGGAGCTGTTGTTTAGCAGTATAATAGTATAGTAGTTCACATACTGTGATATTGTAAAATTGCCACTGTTTATTTGCCTTTTACTTGCATATTTGCACACTTATCTCAATACAAATACAGGTATGCACATATATTGTATGTGAGCATCTGCACTTTAAAGACATACGTGCACACACCACACATGCTTATATATTTTATATACTGTATCTATATGGTGGTAAATAATATTTTAATAGATGTTTTATTTCTTTGACTGTTTTTCTTTACTGTCTACTGTATTTTGAAACTTTGTCTGGTTGACCAAATCCCTTACAGCATTCAAAAACAGCTATAAATGTATCTTTTCATGAATACTTCACAAGGACCTGTTGAATGCTTTGCCTATTAAAAATAAATCCTCTATTCATTTCTCTCCCCTTCAGAACTGTTAAAAGTTTGTAGGCTGAAAAGTAACTTAATAACACTTTTTATATATTTGCATACCTATTTATTGTCGCTTTGGATAATGTTGTCTGCTACATTTTAATGTTACTTGAATAAAACTTGAACCATTATTGTAGCCTATAAAAGAGAAGCATTGCATTTGCCTTAGGATGTACTGTTTTACACATGAAATGTCAGAAACACAATGACTTGAGCAAGTCATTTATGTTTTTGTTGAGTGACATTTTATTTATCCATTTGCCAGAGACGTTTATCCAGAGCGACTCACAGTGCATTCAATGTGCATTTTTTTTATATGTGTTCCCTGGACTTAAACCTATGACTTTAACGCAGCTAACGCAATGCTCTCATTGGTTTTTGTTGGGTTTTGGGTACAGTAGAGGTTGAAACCTGTTACAGCAGCGCCACCTGCTGGTTAGTGTAAGAAATGAAAACGCTGTGTTTGCAACACCCCTCCTTTTTTTTTTTGCTTGTTTTTTCCGCTTTATGTCTGAAGAGATTGATTTCGGCCAATCCTAAAGAAAGTAGTAGGAGTTGATTGACAGATAGATAAGATCTGTTTACTAGAAATCTCTTCTTTGACCATTTCGCCAGCTCTTTAAGAATAATTCGCTAATGCTCATATAGAAAGATGTCGAAAAAATTCTGTTGGAGTTTTCTACCGACTGTTTCGGATTCAAAACAGGAGCGCGTGGCGCGGAAGAGGAGCCGTGAGATTGACGTTATGCTGAAGCGGACCTCACAGTTGCCTGTGGTGCTCTTACTTGCCGGAAATCGTCACAGCGGGAAATCCACTTTTATTAAACAAATACGCATTATTAGCGGACCAGAGTTCAGTCAACAAGAACTGATTGACTTCAGACAGTCAGTTTACCAAGACGTAATAGAGGTAGGATGGCGTTTTATTTATTAACATTGACAAGCAAGCAATGCCCTGCTGAAAAAAACAGCTTATGTTGTGTTTTGGTGCTGGTTTGCTAGTGAACACCAGCTAAACCAGCACCAGCATTAGCTAGACCAGCATAATTCCCATGCTGGTTTGATGCTGGATTTTTCAGCAGGCTGTTCACAGCTTTAATCAATTATTGTACAGGGTTTCCCGCAGAAATTTTGTTAGTTAATGTGGTAGGGTTGTACAGGTGGGCGTGGCAATCAAAGGGGCGGGGCGTACGCATCATGTTGAAAATATTTATATTTAAAACACTCAAATAAAACTCAATTTTGAAGAAACTATGACAGAAATTAACAAATACTAGATTATTAAGGAATTAAATGTTTTATCAACAGGCTAGTTATCCTCCAGACATTGACGGACCATGACATGTCTTTCTCTCATTTCGGCCATGTGGCGCGTGCCCGCTCGCAGTGTGAACGCGTCCATGTTATTCTCCGAGATGCACTTGACGCCCTTTTGTGCAGCGATTTTTTTTTTTGAAGACCTTGTTAAAGTGGTAGGGTATCCCAGCTTAGGTGGGCCGCCCGAAATTAAAAGTGCTGTTGTAATTACAAGTTAATACAAATACAGTTGTTCATTGTGCATTATACAGTACTGTTGCCACAAGTTTTGATTTGAAATATGCATTGTAAAAGTGTCATGCATCGTTAGTTCATGTTAGCTAATGTAGAAACAAATCGAGTCCTAGTGTAAAGTTATAAAAGCAAAGTATAAATAACTGCATTAAAAATACTAAACAGGCATGTTTTGGACATGTATGTTGTAACCATAGACTGTGGTTGTAAGTAACCCACCAGCTTGACCAGGCTGGGAAACCAGCTACTTACAATTTAAACTAGCTAGGACCAGCCAAGCCATCCAAAAGTGGCCAAAACTTCTCTAAAACCATCGAAGTGCTGCAAACGAAGTGCTCTATACAATATAGTTCTTATTTTTTATCCACTCAAAAAATTGCCACGTTTTATTTTGTGCCCCCATACTTACATTTCATTTTTGGATCGTGTGCCCTGAATCGTGGCGCTGCGGGGCTGCAGCTGAATATATATCCCCAAGCCAGCAGGTCATCACTGATATCAGTTGCCTCCCCTTGCAAATAGCGCACTAACTCTGACTCTGCTGACCGTTTTGCGTTCACACAAACTTGAAGACATCTCGCGTGGGGAGATTGTACTTTACATTTTTCATAATGACATGCACACCACTAAAGGCCGCACGTCATCACCGCGGTGGTGCAGGGGTTATGACAACTGTCACTGTCCTACATTTAGTACACTGGTACATATCAAAGACTTGCTTTTGTCATCTATAGGGTTTGCAAGCATTGGTTAAAGAAAAAAACAAGATGGGCATCCCATGGGAAAATTCAGCCAATGAGATGCACGAGATGTTGATGATGTCTGTTGAAACCTGGAAAATGAATTTAGAGCCCCATAAATTTCAAGGCTTTGTTACGGCTATCAACTCTCTGTGGAATGACTCTGGGATTCAGGAGGCTTATAGCAAGACTAAGGAAATAATTTTGTTTGTGGTAAGTGTTTAACTGATCAGCTTCTGTGTTTGTGCCCTCTCTAACATATAAAAATGATTACATATATAACTTACACAACGAAATTTTATATCTCTAAAGGGTGAAGACAGGACATACTTTTGCAAGTTATAATATATGTTTATTTTGCTATATTAAATAGGCCTGATTTCACTGACAACATTACCAACAATCAAAACACCCAGCCAATGATATCACTTTTTGTTTCTTGCAGAGATATGGATCAGTGAAATACTTCCTTAACAACATGAATCGCATTGGTCAGCTGGTGAGTATTTGAGTAAATCATCCCTTTTAGCATCTGAGTAAAAACTTGTCCTTTTAATTCAATCACTCTCTTGCAGAACTACATTCCCTGCAAACAGGACATTCTTTATGCACGCAAATCCTGCACAACTAGCAGTTATTTTGTGCACCGCAATATCTTGATAACAGAAGGTTGTGCAACACGGAGATTCGACGGTTGCCACAGCATCCCCAAAAACATCCTCTTTATGGCTGCAGCCAGTGAGTTCGACCAAGTCATGGATGAGCCCTACTACACTTCAAATGGGAGCACCAGCCTGGTTGAGTCCTTGGAATTCTTTAAGGTCCTCCTCGGCCATAGTTTATTACGCAAATGTACCACCATCCTCTTCCTCAACAAAACTGACCTGCTGGCAGAGAAAGTACAGACTGCAGATATCCGGAAGAATTTTCCAGAATTCCAAGGTGACCCGCACAGCCTGGAAGATGTGCAGAGATTTCTCGTCGAGTGTTTTAGGGAGAGGATTACGACAGTGGACGGCAGTCACCCATTTTTCTATCACTTTACTACTGCGGTGGACACAGAGAACATTCGGATTGCATTTGACAGCGTTAAAGAAACAATAATACAGGAAAACCTTAAAAATGTCAAGATCCCGTGAGAACCAGATGGAGCTGTTGTTTAGCAGTATAATATAGTATAGTAGTTCACATACTGTGATATTGGACAATTGCCACTGTTTATTTGCCTTTTACTTGCATACTTTGCACATATACTGTATGTGAGCATCTGCACTTTAAAGACGTACGTGCACACACCACACATGCTTATATATTTCTATATACTGTAAATAATATTTTAATAGATGTTTTATTTTTCACTTGCTGTTTTTCTTTACTGTTTACATTATTGTGTCTCACATCAAGCATTTTAATGCACTACTTTAACTTCATCTTGTGAACATAACAAATAACTTGAAACTTTGTCTGGTTGACCAAATCCCTTACAGCATTCAAAAACAGCTATAATTGTATCGTTTTATGAATACTTCACAAGAAGTTGAATACCATCTTATCCATTCTTTCTACCTAAACTGTCTTTAAGAACTGTTTAAAGTTTAAAAGAAACATCTTAATCCTCATAAGCCCTATTTTCCTGTATAAACGTTTTCATCGGACGCACGTGATACACGTCTGGATCCGAACTTTACTTCCGGTTTCGTTTTTTAATGGTCTGACTAGTTGCTAAACTGATATCTTGAACAAATGCCTCCTCGAAAATAACAAATATTTTGGTTTCCTAGGTAATCTATGTGTTGTTGTTTTTTTGCTTGTTATATAAATAAACAACGTTTAAAGAACTTTGTTGTTGTTTATTCTTAGCAGAGCTTACTGGAAGTTACGCGCGGACCGCGACAGCCGCTTGTTTATGTTGTTACTGCTGAAACGGTCTATACGTTAGAGTTTCCTGGGGGTAAAAATGACCCCAGAAATTAAAAGGGTGATTACAAAAAATATATACATTTTTAATGATACAAATAATATATAATTTTTTAGTTTACTTCCCATCTATACAATAATGCTGTGTTTTGGGAGATATGAAGTACTTTTGTACCCATTTACCACTCAATTCCTCAACTACACAATTAGCTTGCCTGAAAAATATTAAATTTTTATGAAAAATTCACATACATAATCTAAATTTGAAATTGTTTTTAGATATTGATCTAGATGTTATGTGTTGAATTCGACCATTTGGTGTTTAGAAAAAAAACAGTTTTATGGTTAGTTTAGGAAATAAATCACTTCGACCCGCAGAGGCCCATAGAGACCCATTCATTTTACTGGATATGGCCAACTGCTCAACAACATTAATACTTTAGTGAAACATTTTGTG
The DNA here is from genome assembly GCF_030506205.2 of Paramisgurnus dabryanus. Taxonomy (NCBI): domain Eukaryota; kingdom Metazoa; phylum Chordata; class Actinopteri; order Cypriniformes; family Cobitidae; genus Paramisgurnus; species Paramisgurnus dabryanus. Next base: position 35,356,263 of record NC_133340.1, read on the forward strand.
AATTTATGTTTATATAAACATTAGAAAGGTCATTGAAAATAAAAATATTTCAAATAGTAGAAGTTTTTGTAGTTTTTGATGCATTTTGAAATGTCTGTTTTTACAAAATCCCACAGAAATTTGCCTAGTGTAAATGTCTGTCTGTGTGTGTCTTTGTGTGTGTGTTAATGTGCGCACGTGCGTGCGTGTTTGTGACTTTGTCTTTTTGTGTGTGTCTGTGTCTTTATGTGTGTGTAATTTTACTGTGTCTTTGTGCGTGCGTGTGAGTCTGTGTTTGTGTGTGTGTGTATACACCTGTGTGAGCATTTTACATCTTTGTTTGCATCTGTGGCTGTTTTTTGACTAATTCTGTAAAAAATGCTCTCTGTGGCAGTCATACCTTTGTGTGTGTGTGTGATTGAGCATGTCTTTTCTATATTGCATTTGTGCTTTAGTACCAGCCCCACCTTTCCGTGTCAAAATTTTCAGATATATTCTGGATGCATTGATTTTATTTGATGAATAACAAGAAAAAAATGTGTTTTTTTTGCATTTCCCATTCATTTCAATTGGGGTCATTTTTACCCCCAAAGGGCCTCTTTTGGTGAAGTTTTTTTTTTACATTTCTTAGAACGACTGAATCAAGCCCAGTTTTTTATATGAATCTTGAGAGATAATCTGGAAAAGTCGCAAAGTCTTATTCCACTGAGATGAAGGAAACCATGTTTTTAACTAAATAAAAGTGGCTTGGGGGTTAGATTGACCCCAAGGGACTTATGAGTGTTAAGTAAACAGCTTTGACCATTTCGCCACTACTCTCTAATGCTCAAATAGGAAGTTGGCACCCCATATAATTAAACAATTTCCAAAACTATACCATTCGTTTGTGCTTATTTGTGCTGGTTTGAGATATTAAACATGATTTTTTTGTTTGGCTGTGTGACGTCATTCTCCACCCCACGTTGTCCAAATCCCTCCAAAATGGTGGCGTTCGTTTGTGCTCGATTTGTGCCACGACAACAAATGCTGTAATAACTTCCCTTTGTGAGATATAAGAAGAATATTTTCGGTACTATTGACGTCACTCTCCACCCCATATCGTCCTAATCGAATCAAAACAGCGCTGTTCGTTTGTGCTTGATTTGTGCCGTTAAAATGACCAGTGTATCTATTTACCTTTCTTAGAAATAACAAATTTGTTCCTGGTCAGTGACGTCCCTCTCCACCCCACGTCTTCCAAATCGACCCAAACCAGCGCTTTTTTCGTTTGTGCTTAACTCTTTCCCCGCCGTTGACGAGATATCTCGTCAATCAAGAGAAAACGCTTCCCCGCCAATGACGAGTTTTTCCGTCTTTCCGCAATACCGCTATTATCCACTAGGTGGCGCCATTCAGCAACTTGTTAAACCCGGAAGTATTGCCCTATGGCAAGCGGGTGCATGTCCGTGTCTGTTTTAAAGATCGCTCTGAATGGGACCTCTATGAAAAGTCCATCACAAAAATGGAATTATCTCTGCTTTTTGCTCAAAATGTGGTGTTTTTGCAGAAACCTACCCATATTCAAAAGCTGATTACAAAAGAACCACTAAAGGTATGATGAAACGTTTTGTTTTGTTTGAAAGCAGATGGTCTGTTATTTCATTTGGTATATTGTTTGTTTATATATTTGAAGAAAAACATTTTCTGGAAGACATTAAACTTTTGTGAAAATCATGAAAAACGCTGGCGCTGGCTGGCAACTTTTTTTAAAAACGTTGGCGGTGAAAGAGTGAATTTGTGCTGGTTTGTGCAGTAGAAAAAAACAATGTAAGTTACTTAGAGGGTTTTGCATCTGAACTTCTCAATTTGTGTAAAACTTACATAAAACCATGTAAATTGTGACCTGAACCTATACAATTTGGCACAATTTAATTAGTCAATTTATGGTGGTTATGTCTTTCCAGTGGACAAAAAGGTTTAAAAACATGAATTGTAAAAATTAAATCTGTGATAAAAAAATTTTTGTGTTTTTACTTTATGAAAACGGACCATTTAAGGCAGAGCATGATACATGACCACTGGTTTTTTTAGACAATGTTGTTGATGTATCATATATTCAACACCTGTGCTATGTTCTCTCTGGTACTTAAAAAATATGTATATTCTCAATAGCAATCTACTATATTGTCCTCAGTCTGCTGGACTGATGAAAGGATGTCCTCCATTAGCGACCGTGGAGAATTCACTATGTGATCACTACTCAAAGTCAAAGTCCTCTGCATAAGATCCAGATCCAGTAACTGCAGGGTTTTCGTCAAACTAATCTCTTTGATGCCAAGAGGATCACAATCTGTCCTCTCACAAGACTCCTTAACTCCATTTATCACACACAGAGACCTTTCTGCCTGCGGTTTGTTAAGGTATCGACTTCGAACTTCATCGCCCCATCTGTTACCATAGACATCCAAGACAAGAGCACTGCCATCACTTGCCACTGTTCTCAGCTTGAGCAAAAGCCTGCAAGCTTTCTCACACACCGGCCTATCACAGTCAAACAAGCTATTAAGCAACAAATCCAGCAGCCCGATATCTTTGAGTTTGCCCAAAGCTTCTGGCAAACTGAAGATCTCGACGGCGTACGGACAGCAGGTCAGCGTCTTCTCCATCAATACTTCAGCTAGCTCCAGTGTGTGCATTTTGACCTCCCAGTCAAAGTCGTTGCCTCCCAGTGACAGCACGGAGCTTAGGGATTGGTCCAGAGCTGGTAGAGGGTGTGGTCCTTTAACCCATGATGTGAAGGCTTTGATCACAGCTCTACGAGGGAAGCCCTCGGTGTCTTGAGAAAGAATGGCCATCATCTGTATCAAAACCTCCTCCTAAAGTCCAGCAATACAAGAGGGTGGAAGTACATTTTCGATACAAATATTAAAAATAAAAGCCAAATATAACTAGAACTAAAATAACTTTTCATCCATTTAAAAGAGCCTGAAATGTCTCACCAGCGTGTTGTTGTTAAGAAGCTCCCTCTGTTGGACAGACGAGGTAACTGCTTCACCGACGGCACTCGCAGCACTCGCCCTGACATAACCTTCTGCATCTCTTAATGAAGAGAGAAGAATGGAGAACATCCCAGAGGTGTGCAGGGCTTCAACATATTCACCATTACCTGATAAAAAAATTACAGCAGTGGTAAAAAATAACCCTTATATAAAAAGAAATGAATGTGAAATATTAAAATCATTCAACTTACCACCCTGGATGGCTGTCAGCTGAGTAATAAACTCTAGTGCAGAGTCTCTCACTTCCCATCGCAAATCACACGTGCGCTTCTCCAATACAGGGAAGAGGTCTGCAGAGCACACGTGTTCAATGCATGACCATATACTGGAGTATTTGCATGTAAACTAAGAGTACGTTTGCATGACAACGATTTGCTACAAGAAAAAATGTCTAATTTATCCCTTGTTCATATGTATGTGTGTAAATGGTGTATTTTACGAATGCTGGGCAAGTAGTTAGCGATGTCTGAACATGTTAAACAAATGCGCATTATGGCAACGTTTTCGCAATTTTGCATTGTTGTTTACCCAAACATCCAGGTATTGTTTTTTAAAATGTGCACTTTGAAATTCGTTTTAAATGTTTCCGTTTTTAGGCCCATGAAATGCAGTTGTCGTGTAAATGAATGGCCAAAATGCATAAAACATTTTAAGTAAGTATCGGGAAATAAGCCCCGACAGTGTGATCTTGTATCACACTGAAGGGGCTTATTTCCCGATAACTACCGGCTGCCTCTACATTATCCCGCTTATTACACGGCTACTTGCCACATAAGAAAAAAACTGGACATGAATATGAATTTGAAACATTTTATTGGCATATTTGTTTTAAATTAACATTTTTATCCTTCCGCGAAACTTTGCACAGATGCATAAAATGATCGTAATACCTTATTAAGATCCTCTGCTTCATACCTGTCTGTCTCCATTTTTTTCTCTTCTAACCAGTCTTTGAGAAGTTTTAATGCCCATTCTGTATTTTTTTGTGTGTTGGCTTCGTAGCTGTCATGCTCTATTTTGTCAAGTTCAGTCTCAGTAAGCTCTCTGTGTCTTGTCGTTGTTCGTTCTTCTATCCACTGTTTAAATGTTTTGTTTTTTCCGTACATGTTAAAATGAATGTCAAACTTTTTCCATTCTTAATTGTGGTTGTCCAGTGTTTGTCACAAGATGGCGCCAAACATTAATCTTTGTTGGCGCAGAGGGATTTAAAACATACAAGTAGTACCGGCTATGCGTTATTACTTTGGAGCGGTTATTATTTGAAAAGAACGAACCTGCAAATGTCTCAGCTGACCAATCAGAATCAAGCATTCCAGAGAGCCGTGTAATAAGTTGAAACATCCCACTATGATGACATTTTGAATGATGAAATACAAGGCTGCAGCAGGCGCAATGATATTACGCAGTGCAGTGCCCCGAAAATAGTCCTTTGCTATTGAAAATTACCAAGGGGACTATTTTCGGGCTACTTAATATCATTGTGCCTCTTGCAGCCATGTTACAGCAGTAAAGTCCTTGATTATTACGCCAGAATGAGAGTATAGTTCCTAGCCATATCTGTCTAGAAAATCACAACTTTTAATATTCAGTCGGTCTTAGTACACAATGTAAATACAGAAGAGTCAAGTTTTGAATAGAGAAATATCGAAACTCTTTGGTTGTTTTTGAGCGCGATGCTAATGGTCTAATCAGATTCAATGGATTATGCTAAGCTATGCTAAAAGGGCTAGCGCGAGACCCGGAGATCGGTTGAATGGATTCCAAAACTGTAAAAATCAAATGTTTAACTCTAGGACAGCTGGAAAATGAGCATATTTTCAAAAAAAGTGGAGTGTCACTTTAAGTATCTTAAGAAAAATATCTCATAACCTAATGTTGTGAGATCATTGTAACAGTACCTCAAATGGCTGAATTTTCCTTACCGCGATTGATGAACGGAAGCAGATCGGGGAAAGATGAACACACATCAATCCACCTTACAGTGGCCTGAAATGCCTTTTTCAAGACCTTGAAATGACAAAAAATGTGAAAAGTTGAGGTCAACCCTAATATTAGTGTTACTCTAGCACAGTTGGTAGAGCATTGTACTAACAATGCCAACACCAAATGCATAAATGTTAACAGCATAAATTCTAAAGCAACTAATATTGATTTAACACAGCAATATTTTTAGTGCTGTATGCACACTCACTGTGGCATGGGAATCTGGACTCTGTAGATACTCCAGGAGGACATCAAATACCTTCTGTCGTAAATCCATGTTTTCTAGAAGATCATTCAAATGATAAACCAAATTAATACCAAGTGTTTGTAACTAAGTGATTCCAAAAACAGGGGCTACCCCTATTAGTTCATTTCTGACATCAACCGTGTGACTTAAAATCTGTATGCATGAGTCATCACCTTTATATACGCTGAGGGCACTTAACGTATCCAAGCCAGACCTCTGAACCTTGCAGCAGCCAATCAGGTGAGTGGATTCAATAATACCCAGTGAAGAGGATGGACAATGTCCAATGCAAATTCTCAGGAGCGACATCACAGAGCAGGTGATTGCTGAAATGTCTTCAAACTTATATTTCTTAGAAAGGTGAAAAGAAAATAACGTTAAATGACTGGCCACATACAAAAGAACTGATTTTACAGTATGACTTAAAAGTAAAAAAAATTAAAGGTGCCAAGGAATATATTGAAAAAATGTGTTAAAATTGTTTTCTAATATCTACACAAAAGGTATGTGGCCTTATTAAGTGCAAAATTATACAGAGACTAATTTACAGCAATAGGATTTGTCCCTAGAATGAAATTGTCTATTATTTCCTTATTCGAAAGGGTCATGAATAATAATGTTGAGCTCTGCTCTGATTGGCTGTTTCTCAGAGCAGCTCTTTTAAGTAGCTCTGTGTGTGAAAACAAACGTTACACTTGAGTCTGTTTCAGACAAAGATACAGAATTTGAGGAATAATCAATTGTTTAGAGATTGTTAATGGACGTTTCTGCATGGTACGTTTTTGTGTTTTTTTCCAGTATGGATCTGCAAAACGTAACTGTAATAGAAATAGTAGAACTTCAGCCTAAATGCTAGCATATAGCATTAACTAGCATATAGCGCTAACTCAGCAGTCACAACTTTGTTTTTAGTATTGTAACAACACTGCACTCTCGACTGTAATGTCATAGTTGGTGTTATGTTGAGATGTTTTCCAGCGGTCTTTTGCATGCACGAGGATTACATAAGAAGGAGGACACATTAGTGTTTGAGGCTCATGATATGTCATTACCATGTACAACAACTCTTATTATTCAACTATGCCTAGGTAAATACAGTTTTACATTCCTTGGCACTTTTAAGTGAGTGTGTGGAAGGTAACCTATAAGTTTGACCAGACAGAAGTCCACCCACTTTGTGTGCCAGCTCTGCTATGCCGGATAAACTCTGCATAAGAAGTGAAATGCACAAGGATTTCTGGGATAGCTGTTCCTCCAGGACTATTTCCAGCTCTTTTGCTGCAGGAGATGTACATTTTTTGTGAAGTTGAAGCAGCGTAGTTTTACTACAGCATATATAGCATAATATGGTAACTTTTTGTAACATTTGATACCTGCATCTTGGGGCTTCGCCGGCACGCAGCGCAAGGGGAGCAAGACGATATTGGCGGCCTTTCTTTTTAAAGCCTCAGGACTAACAAATGAGGACAAAAGGCAGTAAGGTTTTACAATAAGGTTGTTTTTGTTAACGTTAGTTAACAGAATTAGCTAACCAAAGTAGTAAATGTAACATTATTTAATGCACAATGAACTAACATGAACAGCGGTATTGGCCTAAACTTAACAAAGATTAATAAATGCTTTAAAACTATATAGCTCATTGTTAGTTCATTTTTATCTAATGCATTGACATTAATGGTGACAAAAAAACTGTAGTGTAAAGTGTTACAATAGTAAAAGAAAATAAAGAGACATTGATAAGACATATCAACTCAACACATGATCGACTGCGAGTTTACTGTACATGTGTGTGTGTGTAATAGTCACCATTTTTCCAGCTTTACGATAAGTGCGGCACACTGAAAACAGTCCTTTCCATTTTCAGCACCCAACATGGCTTCCATTAATTCATTTACTTTATATTCTGATTGGCCGAGGAGAGGAGATCTGTGACAGATAATAAAAACAATTAAATCAGAAACAAAGATGACCACATTCAATACCAAAACGCGATAAAGGGGTCTCCATCTCGATTGTCAGTAAATTATGTTAAAAAAGTGATGTTGAAATAATGCTTATTTATAAATCAATCCAGGTGGGACATCAATTACATATCACAAAACATATTAAAAAATCAAATATAATTAGAAACGAGTATATTAATTGCATTAAAATTTAATAAAATTTAACCTTAGTCAATATTATAGATTTCAAGTTTATATTCTACAGAATGATCTTTAAATTATGTAGGATGAGGTTATGTAAAACAATGAATGATTTCAGCTGGGTTTTCACAGACTGCGCCGTATTTACTTATGCAATATAGTATGTTATAAATAATGTTAAAATATTGTTTGTAATTGTAAGAAATGTAATTATAAAACATTCATGTACACACATTTTTGCCTTATAAATTAATATAATTAATTGACATTTAAAATACAGGCTATTAAAACAACAAAATATTAAGAAAGAAATGCTAAATATACATTTAAAAGGTGTCCTATTAAACCCACCTGATAGCAGCCAGGAGCACAGTCATAAGAGGCTGTGTCAATAATCCTGATCCCCTTTTGATCAAGACCTCCAGAGGTACCAGGACATCTTCCCATCGCATGATTTTGATTGGTTCCCCACACTGAGAGAAAACCAATGACAGCAGTTTTAAGCCCTGGAGGACCTGATGATGCTTCTCTGAGCCCAATGCTTCAACCATGACACTCATGATCTCTGAAGTGACAGAGCCCAGAGGAGACTGACTTGAACCCACAGCATCACTGCTGTTATTCATCTTTGATGATGTCATGAAGTTTAGGATATTCACTAGAAGCTGATTGGCTAAAGAGCTGACGAACAGGCTCGGGTCATTCTGCAGATGAAGAAGAACTTTGACGAGTCCTGTGGAAAGAAAGGCATGTGGTCATACTGAAGGCAATTAATCATTTGCAGGATAAAAGTTTTTTTTTACATCATATGTGTGTGGGTACTTTTTATATATTTATATTTAATACGCACACATCTATGAATATATTTAAGAAATATTTACATGTGTATATACATTTTTATTTTTATATATAATTTATGTTATATCAAAACTCATTTTTTTCCCTTAAAATTATACATACATGTGTATGTGGGTGATTATATAATATACATAACTATTATACACAGCACACATATATATATATGATGTAAACAAAAACGTTTATTCTGCAAAGAATTTGTTGCGATTAATCGTTATGCAGCCATAACTTTCATATTCGTTTTATTCATATGATACTATACAGCTTACACTTTATAGCCAGGTTGCAAAATTATCTCTATAAACTAAACATATTCCCTTACCTGCAAAGACTCGGGGCCAAATGCAAATTACCTGTTTTCACTGACTAAAAAGCTGAAATTTTGCCGTGGGCCTGATAATGTAGTGTACATTGTGAGTTTATACAAAATTTTGCTTAACCGCGTGAAATGAATAAACAACGCCAAATTAACGGCTGTTTAAATAAGTCTCACTTAAAATGAGTGGAGGCTTGGACCCGGAAACGACAATGGAAATTTCTTATGTCACAACTTAAAGGAAACACCACGGTTTTTCAATATTTCAACACGTTTTACTTTATTTATTTAAAAAATACCCTTGTGTAACTACTCATATAACAGGGAAAACATGGAAGTGTTTGGTGGCTTCTAAATTCATCCCTGTTTGGATCCTAAGGAATGAATGGGGCTAGGCTAAATGCTAACACATTTATGACACGCTGTGCAAAGATGAAGTGCAGGCATTGAAAAAAGATAGGTATGTATTAATTTGTCTAAGTTGATGTAAGAACATAGTAAAATATAAAAAAAGGTGGTGTTTTCCTTTAACAAGCAGATTACATTTTGTATGATAAATGCAAACAAAAATTTCAAACGACAAAAAAATCCCTGATATTCCAAGACTTTGACAAAAAATATATTTAAAAAATCCATATTCCAGAAATTCCACGACTAGTAAGAACCTTGAAGAATTTTTTTTTTTACAATAACCAAAATCAAAATATTTTTCACAAGCTACAAACTTTATTTTAACTTTTTTAAATTCTTATATAAAGTAAATAATTGTGTTTACCATTTCCACAAATAAAGTCAAGAGCTTTCCAATGGTTCAGCATATTTAACAGTCCCTGTACCCAGCCGCTGCGCACCGAAGCATCATGCCAAAAATCTGGCACGCACCAACCATCCCTCTCAAACACGCACGCCAACAGGCCTTCCTCCTGATGAGCACCAAAACAAACCAGTTACAAGCATATTTATCCTCCTAAACCTGCCAATAATGCACCTGCAGGTAAAACCTCACCTTAAGCAAGCTGAAGCCTTGCTCGGTGTCAGCCAGATGTCCGGTGAGTTTGAGGGTAAAGGACAGGATAGTGTGATCCGTATCTGTACATTTACAAACGCTGGATATGAACTTCAAAAGACACGGCTGTTGCTGCAGAAGACAATCCCCATTAACTGCATAAATAAGAAACATGTTTCATTTAAGTGGATGGGTTTGTGAGAACTTAAGACAGCAATCACAAACAGTCAGGATGTGTAACTTAATTTGCTTAAATAATCTTTGCTCACTTTGTCTGGGCAGCTCTTTAAACCAATCCAGCAGCTTTACTAAAGAGGTATCATCAGGTGGAGACTGCCTCGGATCTGCCAAAGCCACACAGATGAGTGGCAGCAACGATAAGCAGTCATCGTCCATGGCACAAAAGTCCCAGGATCACCAACACGCGTATGATCTCTGGAGATCTTCAAGACTGAAAATTAAAACAAGAGTAGTTATGCATTTATAACATAAAGGTTGACCTTATTACCAGAAACAAAATGATGGTTAACTTGTCACATAAGTCTGAACAGTGAGGTAAGACCACCACAACAGGTTACAAACATTTTATCCGTCATACTAACCAACGAAACAACGTTATTGTAGCAAACGTTACCTTAAAGGTAAGTGAAAATGTACACTTAACACTTTGGACGTTGCTAGGAAAACTTAATGTCGCTCTTTCTGTACCGCTCTGTACTACGGAGTGCTGGAAAGGACATACAGGTCTACGAGCTGAGAGTTGACATTTTTATTTTGGTATGCGTAAATACTGCGCACTTTAATGTTCTCAAACACAAGACGTACCAAAGTACCTTTGAGGAAGGTCGTCCCACTCTGCGGCCGTATTTGCTAGTGATGGGCGATTTCGAAGCACGCTTCATGAGGCTTCGAAACTTTACGAATCTTTTGTTTCGAATCATTGGTTCGGAGCGTGTTTCAAACTGGCCAAAGTCACGTGATTTTAGCAAACGAGGCTTCATTACGTCATAACTGTTTCGAAACGTTTCGAAAATCCGACGATTCACCATTGTTTTGGAAGGATGTGGCATTAGGTTTGTGGACTATGATAAATCTAAGATAAATCAGTTTTTTATTATTAATCTGATATTGCTACTTGCAAAGTTCCACATTCATAAATCTAAATACTTGAAAGCAAAACCTCTTTTTCTTGTTTATTTGAAAGAGTTTGAAAAATACCTTACTACTATCAGAATGTCTGAGAACAAAAAAGCTCTAAAAACTCTATCTGTATGTAATTCCTTTCCTTTTTTTGAGGTCTTATAATTCTATTTATTTTTATTTATGAATAACACACTTAACCTATACCTCCCACTGGTTGTTCTATATTGTTTTGTTTTGTTTGTTTTTTATACTCTTGTTGTTATTGTTATAATTTGTCATTTTTGTTATCTGTACATTGTTTTTGAATAGAATAAAAAAAATCCGACGATTCACCACTAGGGGGAGTTGATCACAAATGACCAGTGTAGGTGAACTCGGGTCAGTTTTATTATAAAAGTTCATAAAACATTTATCCTTCTGACTAATAACACTACCAATTTGTCTACTTTTTGTTTATAGACAGATTTAATGACAAAAAATGTGCAGAATTAAAAAGAGAGTTCGTTTTAATGATGCGTTTGCCATAAATACAACTAAAAACACAGAATACACGTTTAATTATGTCTAATTAAATTAAATACTTTATTTTTCTTAAAAACATATTTTTAGAACAATCTCGGTTTTATTTTGTAAAAAGTGTAAAATGTTTGGAAAGATCTTGCTACTTTTACACTATTTTGACCAGCAGATGTCGGCAGCGTGTATGATGTTTCGAACGCTTCGAAAAACTGAATCAATTTGTGAAGCAATTGGTTCAATTGATTCGAAGCTTCGAAAAGCTTCGTTTCTCCCATGACTAGTATTTGCATCTTCTCCGGTCATTTTAAGAAGGCGTCATACTACTTGAAGGGGAGAAGACAAATATCTCTGACAAAAATCATTCACTCAGACCACAATAAAACAACATTAAAAACCAACAAGTATTCATGACACCAATTGTACCGGAAATACTGTTTTTTTTTCACAACACTCTCTACAGAGCTTAGACAAATCGTCCGTCTTTGTCGATTGATGATTGGCTCTTTTTAGAAGCCAAGATGAGAGCACTGCACCGTCTTGTAAATAAATAGTCTTTGGTCACACACGCATGACAGAAGCTGACGTCACATGCGTTTCTAACTGCGCACTCGGGTAGGAGCCGGCATTCACGTTATCTTACGCATTTCCATCTATTAGTTACTATACTTAAGTAACCGGACTGCATTCAAAGGCAACGATTACAGTGCATTAAATGCAGGATTTGGCAAACATGGCGGCCGAACCTGAATTCGATGAAGAAGACGAGCCTTCGTTCAGCGACCCGGAGGATTTTGTGGATGACATCGATGATGAAGGTAAAGAGTCTGCTGTGTGAAGAATCCGCTATGCGCTCGGCCTCAACACTCTTAACATCTGATGGAGCAAAACTGCCATAAAATTGCATGTCATTGCATTTAATGTAATGATAATATTATTGCAAAATATATAACTATTACTTTATAATAGCAGAATTATTATAAATGAAATAAATTAATGCGTTTGCAGATTTGACAGCTGTTTGTCATATCGTTATGTCTGTCAGTTTTTAAAGGGAAATAATTTATAGATGCTGTCAATTAAATGTTACAGTTTTAGCCGTTTGATATCGACAAAAATACCACTGTAACCGTGGCTTTCGTAATTGCTGCTTCATTAAAATCATATAAATATAGTGAATCTTGTAGAATAAGTCTCTTCCTACTAATAACAAAACGTACCATGATGTTTAGGTACTATGTAAATAACATGTTACATGCATATTTTACACATTTTAAAATACCATAAACACTGTATAACAAAATACCACAGTAAATCTTTGATACCATGTATTACCAGTGTTTCTGTTTGGAATTAATGTAGGATCTGTGGTAAAGTACTTTTGAAATAGAATATATATGAAATAATTTTGATGTTTTATGCAGGCCTAAAATAAGTGCTCATATATTACGTATAAGCTTTAATGTTTGTTTTAATGTAGAGTTGTTGGAGGATGTTTTGCGAGAGAGACCTCTGGAAGCTGATGGGATAGATTCAGTGGTCGTAGTGGACAATGTTCCCCAGGTGGGCCCTGAACGTCTGGAAAAACTGAAAAATGTGATCCATAAAATCTTCTCAAAGTTTGGAAAAATCACCAATGAATTTTACCCTGATGCCGCTGGTACCACCAAAGGGTATGCTTTTCATTTTTAACAAATTTAAGAGTTTACACCATTAAAAATTAACCACTGAAATATATTATATAATAATACTGTAAGTCTTGTATGTGTCCTCAGGTATATATTTTTGGAGTATGCATCCCCTATCCAAGCCCTGGAAGCAGTAAAAAATGCAGATGGTTACAAACTGGACAAACAGCACACATTCAGAGTCAATCTGTTTACTGATTTCGATAAGTATGTTTCAAGATGCTTTCTTTTCAGCTACTACAGCTAAATAAATGTAAAAAGCTTAAATAAAAAAATACACATACCACTGATTATTATGTACACTGTCGTAAAAATTGTCAAAAAAATTATCCATAGATATCACTAGGCCAGTACCCTTATAAAAAGTACACATTTTCACCTAAAGGGGTCATTAGTAAATACATATGGTTCCTTAATGGTACATATTGGTACCAAATATATACATACGTATCTGTACCTAAACTGTTAATATTATGACCTTTGTAAATTTTAGTGGCCCAATGACATCTAGGGAATTTTTTTTGACCATTTCTTCTGTGTTCTGAACAATTTGTGTGTGTTTTAGGTACATGAACATCAATGACCAGTGGGAAACACCTGAAAAACAGCCGTTTAAAGACTTTGTATGTGTTTTTTTGTGTATACCTTTGAGAAAATTATAAATAGACCATATAAACTATTTACTATATGGTCATTTTTATTATAAAACAGTTCAAAAGTTAATGGGGCGGATTCCGGACAGAGTTTAGATTCATTCAGGACTAGGCCTTATATTAGGACATTTAAGTAACATATCTTACATTAAAAATCATTACTGGTGTGCATCTTGAGACAAAACATTGGCATTGATATATGTTAAGATTAGAAAACTTAAACAAGCATTTTAGTCTTGGAATAAACTTAGCCCTGTCCAGGAAAGCTTAGGTATTAATATGTTATATCAGAATATTTATGAAAACATTTATGTTTATTTAATCCAAGCTTCAGTTTCAAGCTTATTTAAATTAATTTCAATAATATGTAGTTACATATTTTAAACATTTGGTGTATCTTACACCATAGATTTACATAATGTCTTGTTTCCACTTATCAGGGTAACATGAGACACTGGCTGGAAGATCCAGATTGTCGTGATCAGTATAGTGTCATTTATGAATCGGGAGAGCGAACTGCCATATTTTCCAATGATGCAAAGGAGCCAATATTGGTTGAGGAGCGAGCTGTAAGTAAAAGTATTTGATTTCAAATACTACCATGACAATACGCAATGACATACGCCCTGGTGTGATTCATTACTTATCTGTCTTCAGCGGTGGACGGAGACATACGTCCGCTGGTCACCCAAAGGCACGTACCTGGCCACCTTCCATCAACGAGGAATTGCATTGTGGGGTGGAGAAAAGTTTAAGCAGATACAAAGATTTAGCCACCAGGGTGTATCGCTTATTGATTTCTCCCCGTGTGAGAGGTAAATATGCGAGATAAACAGAGCGGCTGTGTGTTACACAGTTACAAACGTGTAATAACATGTTAATATCGTTGGTCAGGTATGTGGTGACCTTCAGCCCATTGATGGATACCAAAGAAGACCCTCAAGCCATCATCATTTGGGATATTTTGACGGGACAGAAGAAACGTGGCTTTCATTGTGAGAGTTCAGCACACTGGCCTATTTTTAAGTAAGTCAAATAATCTTGTAGCTCAACAAGTAGAGCACTGCATTAGGGTTAACAATGTACGCTGGGTTTCAAAAATCCCGCGGTGATGATGATAAAAATTGCATCACGCTTGCTGTACGCACACTCTCGTGTACGACCATACTTCAACCTAAAGCATTATAAAACTGCTTCTTTTACAGGTGGAGTCAGGATGGAAAGTTTTTTGCTAGGATGACACAAGACACTCTGAGTATCTATGAAACACCTGTAAGCCAACTTTTTATTTTGGTGAATGTTTATATGCATTTTCTGAACTTCCTGTTTTTGTAATGCACTTTCACTTATTACAGTCGATGGGTCTGCTAGATAAGAAGAGTTTGAAAATAACTGGAATAAAGTAAGTTTTCACAAATGCTTAAGGAATTAAAACTTATGATAATTCTCTTGTTATTTACCATCCTCATGTTTTTTACATAAGAAAATATATAGCAGAATTGTTTTTTTTTTAATTTTTTTATTATAGAGATGGGAGCTGTAAATAACTATTTATAAACTATTCCTTTATTTGTTACAGAGATTTCTCTTGGTCGCCTGGGGACAACATCATTGCCTTCTGGGTCCCGGAAGACAAGGACATTCCGGCGAGGGTCACACTGATGCAGTTCCCATCCCGTCTGGAGATTCGTGTTCGGAATCTCTTCAACGTGGTGGACTGTAAACTACACTGGCAACGGCAGGGTGACTACCTGTGTGTGAAGGTGGACCGGACGCCCAGGGGAACACAGGTGTGTGTTTGCCCGTAAGAGTCATTAGAGAGTCTAATAGGCCGGGACAGTGAGTACACGGTGTCATTTGAATACAGTCATACTTCCCTGATGTATTTTTTGTTTTTCCACAGGGTGTTGTCACTAACTTTGAGATTTTCCGAATGAGAGAGAAGCAGGTTCCTGTGGATGTGGTGGAGATGAAAGGTCGGTTTTCATTTATACTTCTGCATCGTTTTCGCGTCAACATGCAGTTATATGCAGATCGCTAGTGGGCAGTGTTCACGGGCATGTTACAGTATCAAGGCAAAAGCCGAAGAAGAAGCAACATGTTATGTACGTTGTTGGGGAAGCATCGGTGGTGAAGGTACTATTGTAGTACTCGAGAATGGTCTTGGTTTCTAGACCGGTCTCAAGACCATTTTTGACTGGTCTCGACTGTCTTTGGTCTCGTCCTTTTAAAGTCTTGGTGTTGCGTGGTTTCAACACCCTCTGGTCTTGGTCATGTCTCGGTTTATGTGGTCTCTTCTACAACACTGGATGAAGGTAAATAGACAGTGAATTTTGTTGCAGGTGAGGTTGTTAAATATCGCTCCTTTATTGCAACCGTTTTTATCGTTTCAAGCGGAAATGCACATTAGGAAAAACAACGCAAGTTTTATTTGGTACTAGCAGACCAATCACAGCACTTGCGTAAAACTGATACATTGTTAAAGTTTTGTGAGGGGTGCTCTACAAACAACCTACACCGTAGCTACGTATGTCAGACACAGAAGTATAAATCACGCTTAAAGGAATAGTCTACCCTTTTGCCATATTAAACTATGTTATTATCTCAACTTAGACGAATTAATACATATCTATCTTTTTTCAATGCGTGCACTGTACAGCGCGTCGTGAATGTGTTAGCATTTAGCCTAGACCCATTCATTCCTATGGTACCAAACAGGGAAGCCACCAAACACTTCCGTGTTTTCCCTATTTAAAGACTGTTACATGAAGAGTTATACCAGTAAGTATGGTGCCACAAAATATAACTTTTTTTTGGTACCATAGGAATGAATGGGGCTAGGCTAAATGCTAACACATTCACAACACGCTGTACGGTGCACGCATTGAAAAAAAGATAGGTATGTATTAATTCGTCTAGGTTGAGGTAATAACATAGTTTAATATGGCAAAAGGGTAGACTATTCCTTTAACACCTGTATAAGATTAGGAAAAAACTAAATTATATTATTGGGTGAGGATGTTTTGTCACCCATGTCCTTTCTTAACTTATGACTATTGTTTAGAGAGCATCATTGCATTTGCCTGGGAGCCTAATGGAAGCAAGTTTGCTGTACTACATGGAGAATCGCCCAGAATAAACGCCTCCTTCTATCACGTCAAAAGCAACGGCAAGATAGAGCTCATCAGTAAGTGCTACTCTTATTTGCTTAAAAACTAAAGTGGTTATAAATTCAATGTTATAGATGGGATGGTATATACAATAGATGTATATACATCTATTACTTAAAGGATTAGTCAATTTTCTTAAAAAAAATCCAGATAATTTACTCACCACAATGTCATCCAAAATGTTGATGTCTTTCTTGTTCTTTGTTTTTTGAGGAAAACATTCCAGGATTTTTCTTATTGTAGCCTCTTATGGAACGGCTGAAATTCCACAAGGGGGCGCATTTGTTCCTCAGACGTTGCACAATAAACATGACATCCGAATATATTCATTATAAATCATGAATGAAAAGTGAGATTCGAACGAATGTCTGTTAGTGAACTTATTGTATACACTATTTATATCGTAATTCGGTCAGAAACTTCAAGATTGTGAGATGAACAAATCGTTTTGGATTAAAAGGCTTGGATATTCCATTTCCTTGGACTTTTGGGGATTTATGAACAATTTGTTTTGGACAATTTCACCGAAGCGGATAAAGGAAAGATTTTGAAGGTAAGTAAATATCCTAAATCGGCGCCGCCCGGTTCAGGTAACTAACAACTAGATTACAGTTTTATGACTGCTAAAAATCATATTATGCTTTCTGTGTGCGCTTAATGGAATCCCGAAAGTCTAAGCTTTACAACGATGTGCCGCATGACCGTATATTTTGAAGATTTAATGCTTCAAAGTAACAATGACGTAATGCAGCCTCACGTGCAAGGGAGGGGGTGTGCCGTGTACGGCACAGTGTTCCTTATCAGGTTAATGAACTTTAATGGACCCCAACACTTAACAGTTTTAATGCAGTTTAAAATTGCAGTTCAAAGGACTCTAAACGACCCAAACAAGGCCTAAGGGTCTTATCTAGCGAAACGATTGTCATTTTTGGCAAGAAAAATAAAAAACATGCACTTTTAAACCACAACTTCTCGTCTTCCTCCGGTCGTGTGACGACAGCGCGACCTCAAGTAATACAAGTGTGGAGAAAGAGGACCGTTCCGATGTTGTTGTATGTGGAATGATACTAATCAATGTCTTTGTGTCAGTTCATTGTTTAAAATGGTCCGCAAACGTGCGTTTCATATATGTAACGCGTGACCTTTTGACGTCATTACGCAATTACGTGAGGTCGCGCTGGCGTGTCAAACAAACGGAGGTTGTAGTTTAAAAGTGCATTTTTTTTTATTTTTCTTGCCAAAAATCACAACCGTTTTGCTAGATGAGACCCTTATGCCTCGTTTGAGATCGTTTAGAGTCCTAAAACTGTTAAGTGTTGAGTTAAGTGTTAAGTGTTGGGGTCCATTAAAGTCCATTAAAATGAGAAAAATCCTGGAATGTTTTCAAAAACATAATTTCTTCTCAACTGAACAAAGAAAGACATCAACATTTTGGATGACATGGTAGTGAGTAAATTATCTGGATTTTTTTTTAAAGAAAATTTATTAATCCTATAACTTTTTCCCCGCCATTGACGAGTTATCTCGTCAATCTGCAATACCGCTATTATCCACCAGGTCCGCAACTTATAAAAACCGGAAGTATTGCCCTAGGGCAAACAGCTGTATGTCCGTGTATGTTTTAAAGATCGATCTGCATCTGATCTCTATCAAAAGTCCTTCACAAAAATGGAATTATCTCAGCTTTTTGCTCAAAATTTGGTGTTTTTGATTAAACCTACACATATTTGAGAGGTGATAAAAACAGAACACATGAAGGTAGGATGAAACTGATTTTTTTGTTTGAAAGCAGAGGGTCTGTTCTTTTATTTCATATATTGTATGTTTATATATTTAAAAAGGAGCATTTTCTGGAAGGCATTAAACTTTTGTAAAAATCATGAAAAATGCTGTCAGTGAATGAGTTAATAATCTGTGATGTCTTCCCACTTTAATTCTGTGATTTATCAGAGATGTTTGATAAGCAGCAGGCCAACAGCATCTTCTGGAGTCCTCATGGTCAGTTCATGGTGCTGGCAGGACTACGCAGGTTAGTTCAGTCTGCCCTAAACATCCATGTTGACATCTGAATTGCTTGGCTTACGCAAGTTATCTTTTCTTCCTCAGTATGAACGGCGCGCTTACGTTTGTAGACACGTCAGATTGTACCGTTATGAGTTTCGCTGAGCATTACATGGCATCCGATGTGGAGTGGGACCCTACGGGCAGATATGTGGTTACTTCTGTCTCCTGGTGGAGCCATAAGGTAATTTCCTTATAGTACCATGTTTTTGCTTTACTGTGGAAATCTGCGTCTTTGTTTGTAACCTGATTTTATTGGCCATTATTTTCCAGGTGGACAATGCGTACTGGCTTTGGACGTTTCAGGGTCGGCTCTTGCAAAAGAACAACAAAGACAGATTCTGCCAGTTGCTATGGCGACCACGTCCTCCTTCTTTACTCAGTCAAGATCAAATAAAGGTGCCGATGTTTTCTACTGTTCACACTCGGTTTTTTACATGTGTAAAGGTTTAAAGAGCTAAAAGTTGTTCCTGGAGCTCAACTTTTGTATAAGCAGCAAAAGGTCATGGGTTCGATCCCAGGAAACACACATCGTGTTTTGGATAAAGAGATAACCAAATGCATAGACGTAAACGTGGAAATACTGACAAATTTCTCATTTTAACAGGCAATTAAGAAGGACTTGAAGAAATACTCAAAGATCTTTGAGCAAAAGGACAGACTGAGTCAGTCTAAAGCTTCCAAGGTTATTTTTCTTTCTCCCTTATTCCTTAATCACTTATGCATTTTTATTCAAACTTATTATCATTATTGTACAGAAAAAAGTAATGAAATAGATTTATTAAACTTCTTTGCACTACCAGATTGTTTTGCTGATATAAATGTATTGATGCAATGTTCCTGCAATGCTTTCAATCCAGGAGTTGGTAGACAAACGTCGGCTGATGATGGAAGATTACAGGAGGTACAGAGATAACGCCATTCAGCTTTATAACCAACAGAGAGATCTGCGCATCCAGCTTAGAGGAGGTAAGAAACATTTGGTGTTTCCTCTCTTTCTTTTTTTTTCTTTATTTCTGTACCTATATTGTACTCAGTTAACGTATATTTCCATCTGTCTGAACATCCATCAGCTATTTCTGAATTGTCATGTGACCCTGGACCACAAAACCAGTCATAAGTAGCATGGGTATATTTGTAGCAATAACCAAAAAAAAATTGTATGGGTCAAAATTATTTATTTTTTTATGCCAAGCATCAATAGGATATCAAGTAAAGATCATGTTCCGTGAAGTTTTTTTGTGAATTTTCTTCTGTAAATATTTTTTAAAATTATAATTAATAATATGTGTTGCTAAGGACTTCATTTGGACAACTTTATAGGTGATTTTTTGCTTCCTCAGATTCCAGATTTTCAAATAGTTGTATCTCAGCCAAATATTGTCATATCCTAACAAACCATCAATGGGAAGCTTATTTATTCATATAGACTCTAGAGATGATTTTATTCTAATTATAAAACAACATTTTCCCCAGGTGTGGACACGGATGAGCTGGACAGTAATGTGGAAGAAGAGGAAACCATTGAGTTCTTCATTAATGAAGAAATTATTCTTCTGGGAGACATAGAGTAAGGTCTACACGAAAAGTCTTGTTTTCAACTACAATGCATAAAGCCCGGGTCCATTACAAGTGTTTTATATGACTATCATGCTGATTAACAGTGTATTCCTACAGAAAAGTGATGCAGTTTGATTTTAATGTGAAACCCAGGGTTCATATTCCATTCATACATTCGTCAACAATATTTCAGGCTTTACAAACTCATGTAACAAACTCCATTTATATAAAGAAATAATCGGCAGTGAAGGGTACTGTTCTGTAGTGTACGATTTTTCAAAAGGAAACATAAAAAATGTACAGTGGGTTTGTGTTTAATGTAAAATTTTGTTATAGGGATTTTTTTTAATACTATTTCTCTTTTATCCAACATTCCAGAGGAACTATGTGTAGATAACATTTTGATGTTCCCAAGTGTTTCAGTATCATGAGGCATGAAGTTAATCATGATATTTAGAAGTCCCAAATTCAAGCTGCTTGTACTTTAAATAATTTATAATTTTAATTGAGATTTGTGAAAAAAGTTCAGTACATTTGTCACAACATTGGACATTTTAATATAACATTTTTCTTTTGTATTTTATTTCATTTTGTTTTTATAAATTTAAATGTTAAAATACTTTCTATTATCCAACCTTAAAGGTGCAGTGTGTAAATTTTAGAAAGTTATTTTAACAGCAATGCAATATAATATAGATAACTATGTTTTCATTGGTGTATAAAGACTTTACAAAATGAACTGTATTGTTTTTATTACCTTAGAATGAGTCATTGTTATCTACATACACAGTGGGTCCCCTTACATGGAGGCAGCCATTTTGCGACATCATGTTTTTACAGTAACCCTAAACGGAAAAAGTACTCTACAGAGCGCATTTGTCATTATGTTGTCTCAGATGATGACATGTTTGTCCTATTACGGCTACCGTAGCTTCTCTTTGTGCTTCAAAAGGGAAGGGTGCAATTCACAACCTCACCACTAGATGCCACTAAAATCTACACACTACACCTTTAAAAATAAAGGTTGATTTTCACAAAAAGTAAACTACTGATGCTGCATAAAGATACTGCTGTGTTTGTTTGAGCGAATTGGGATGCAGGCTAACAAATTACAGACAGGGTGTTTGGACAACAGTCAACATTCATTTGTACAGTTTTACTTGGTGATACTAATGGTGAGGAGATGCTCAATTTCCCATAAATCATAATAATGCTTTAAATGAAGACTACTGTATGTTTACTTCAAAATAAATGTAATTAAATTCATGTGTTATGTTTTTAGATTGCATTTTGTTGCAGTGACTCATGATTGCATTACATAAGTGTTATGTTCTGAAATGCACCGCTGTCCCTTAAGTCAAAAGGTATAAACAGTCCAACTTCAATTAAAGCCCTGGGGTCAGAGCTGTGACGCAGTGGGTACTGTGTGTTCGCAAGATACAAACTGCTTGTTCACAAACATACAGGTTCAAATCTGGCCTTGGTGTTATACAAACACATTCATACTCTCTCTTTTCCAGTCTATCTTTAAATATCCTATACTCTAAGTCAAGGTTTCAGGGTTTTATGAGAGAGCCAGAAAACGTGTGGGATTGCAACAGAAGTAAAAGCAATTTCCATAAGATGTACAGCTATAAAGAATAAAAAAGCGTAATTTCAATATAATAATAACTTCATATTTTGGAAAGTAAATACTGCTTAAAACACTTCATGCATAAAATAACTAATATAGACTACTGTTCAAAAGTTTAGGGTAATTTACTCATTTAAATATATATGGGCCATTCTACCGAATTTGTGCAAATTGACACTTCAAAACTTCTTGAAAAAAGTGTGTTTTTTCCTGCAAGCTTTGTAGTCATAAACATAGTAGAACATCTAAGGAACACTAATCTAATGATTGGACACTTTAGTTTCCTAGCATGTTTTTATACAGTTTCGAAATGTTTTCTCTCTCCCAAAATTTGTCACTACCGAAACAAAACAACATTTGATATAAAAATTAGGTTTTTAATAGCCAATTCTGATTTTCTGTACATTAACCTTCTAAATATATTTTTTACATTTTTTTAAAGACAGTTTCATGGTTATATTGATTAGAAATATTATTTTTACAAAACTATAAGAGTGGTTCGTCAAATTAAATGCATTTTGAAAGCAATATTTCTCTGTAATTGCCATACATGCACTAATACAATTTTCAAATTCAAGGATTCATTAGCTTAAATTTTTATCTAACTAAATAAAATATGTTATCTTTTCTGATAACAAAACCTATTTTTTTTTCCAGAACATTATTTGTTTCGGTCGTGACATCAAATGTTCGGTAGTGACGACCATATTGGATTGTCCATATTTTGTGTAAAAAAAAAAGTAATTAGTTAATCAAAAATGGTTGGCATTTTGCAGTCAAAACATACAGCACAAAGAATATCTAACGCAACACCACATAAAGCACTTTGCACTGAAATTACGCTGAAGAGATGGCGGATAGTTCAGACTTTGAAGGGATGCAAGATGCTGTGTTGATTTTCACATCTCTTGAGAAAAAGATGACAATTGTTGGAAACTTTTTTAGCGAACACCAGGAGACCTCTAAATAACTCTCACATAATTTAATTCTAAACCTTCATAAGTCCATTCTTTGACATATGTTGGTTAACATAATGTCCCATCTTCTAGTCTTGTAACATTGGAAGTTACAGTCAAATTTGACGTGTGTGAATTGGCACAGAATATCATGATTCTGTTTTTTGAAAGTTTCTATTTATTTATAAAAATAAAGAAATAAGTGTCATTTTGTCACTACCGAAACAATCACGTCACAACCGATATGTCAACAAATGTTTCGGTTGTGACTGTTTCGGTAGTGACGATTTAAGCTAATTTTACTCCTACTGCTAAGATGCTAATCAGTACGTAGTTAGCTAGCACAGTTCTCAACATTGAAACATGAGTGAAACCTAAATGACTAGTAGAAAAAAAACTTAATTAATCATTGAAAATGTGTGATCGGTAGTGACATTCATAAATGTCACACACTGATTTCCAAACTTTTGATCACATTTACTTCAAAACCATGGGACTGATCTTATCACCATGTCACCACAAGGGAGAGAGGCACAGACAAAGTTTCTGGTTCAAAATGGAGGGGAGTGGCTTAAAGCAGTATTATATTATTGACCAAACTATGCAATGTTTCGGTAGTGACGTGAAAATGCGGGACAGTGTTTTTTTTTTACATGATTTTTACTGAAAATATCCAATAAATATATTTTTGGTTTTAATTAACAAAAGTATTCAAAATGATACTTCTTAAAACAATGATAAAAAAAAATGTAAAAATTATTTCATATTTTTTTTCCTATGGTGAAATTCAGACCTTGGGGTTTGGGACAACCACCTCTCAATTGAAAGCACCATATAAACGATGATATTTTATATATATAAAGCCTGCTGCTACCTCAAATATTACTTTGGGTTTTGATTGCTATTTGCTTATATTTTTAATTATCAAACATTTTCCTACATTAATGCTTTTTAAATTAGTTTTTTGGTTCCAGGACAGCAATTTGCACGAATTCTGTAGAATGGCCCATATATATATTTATACAAAGTTTGTAATGTTTGTAATCAAATAGTTTTTAAGAAGCAGGAGCATCATTAACTTCCATAGTATTAGTAGAAAAGAAAAATAATATTGAAGTCAATGATGCTCTTTCTTCCTGCTTAATTGCAATTATTTTGCTTTTTGTTCTACAGAACAAAGATATTTATACAAGTTTTGACGTGGGGAAATATTGACAGAATTTTATTTTTTTGGGTGAACTATCCCTTTAACTCATCACAACTGTAGAATATCACAAATGTATATGGGAATTATTTTGTAGCAAAAAATCTAATTCAATTAAACTGTAATATATGTATTTACTCACCCAAAATGATGGGGTTAAATATAAACATTTTCTGGGTTAATTTAACCCAATGGCTGGGCTAGTCCTTTTTTGACCCAGCGCTGGGTTGAAAGCATAGACTGTAAAAAAGGCATTTTTAGAGTGTGGTTTATTATTCAGTCCAAGTCATGCATTGAATTTTTTAATAAAATAGTTTTTAATAAAATAAATTTATATTTTTATATAAACAATTATATTGTTGTTTTCACAAATAATACAAATTCAGGTGATTGTTTAACATCTTTTCAGGGAACCCTAAACCTTGAAACAGCAGTCTCGTGTGTATTATATGTTATGTGTATTTTAATTTATTTAAAATAATAATTTAATAATAATTTAATTGAATAATGTGTGATTGTCAAACATGCAGTAGTTGTTGAACAGTATACGTTACTGGTTGATTCCGTTTGGCGCTAAACGTGTTATCAGAATGTAACCAATCAGTGTATTATCTGTCACCATAACAACAGTAACAGCTTGGTCAAGCCCATGCGCGGTGGGAGTGATTTGACTCGTTAAACTGCCGTTGAACTTCAAGTCCCTCTGACTGGTAAACATTCGGATGACTATCTTTTATTATTGATCTGAACTGCAGTGCAAATGATGGCTTTAAATAGTAGTAGCACGGTGGAAGCCCGTCGGGTTATTTCACACCTCTGTGGGATTTTGTTACTGTTAACAACAGGCGATTGGTGACTTCAGGACTCCGCCGGGGAAAGACCACAATCCCGCCTGATCACAACAACGGGATTATACTGTAGCCATCAACAAGATTAACTAAACCTTGTGTAGTTTCCAGTTTATTCTTTGGATCTAGTCGATGTGTGTTTTGGTCTCGTCTGTACAATACTTTGGTTCGGTATATAGCGTCAGCCTGAGGTAACTTTGGGTGAAAAGATGAAGGATGTGTCGGGAGAGTGGAAGGACTATCAACTCACGGTAGGCTGAATTTACACGTAATTAAAGTTTATTTAACAGTAACCTTACGCGATAGGGTTACAGCCTGTAATACACATAAATGATGCTTATTTAGATGAATAAACTAACTGTTTATTATTGAGTTACACGGCTCTCTGGAATACTTGATTCTGATTGGTCAGTCGCGATATTTCGAGGTCTGTTATGTGCGATCATGACAGGTGCAGTTTAATAGGCTAACGTTACTTATAAAAATGTAAGTATAAACATGCATAATTAATAACATAGATTACATTAATTCTCTTGCATACTATTAAATCAAACTGCACGTTCGTTTTCTTTAAACTAAGTAGTACCTAAAAATGTTATTAATTCAGCTGGTTGTTATTGCAACAAATTGTAAACCGCTGTAATGCTTAGGCAGAATCATCTGTTTAACATAGCATGTTCATTGATTCAAGGTTGCATTGCGCATTCGTCCTCTGAACGACGCAGAGATCGAGGAGGGCGCTACCGTAGTGGCGCATAAGATTGACCATCAGGTAGGCAATAAGGAAGGTTAAACTTAGCTTTACTCAAACCTATGCTTCACATATAACTTTGCAGCTAGGTAAACATTGTAGAATTAATCTACTACACAAACTGGAGTTAATCTACTTTACTAATGCTTTAGATGGTGGTGCTGATGGACCCCTATGAGGACCCCGACGATATTCTGAGGTCCAAACGCTCCCGTGAGAAAACATACATGTTTGATGTGGCATTCAACTATACTGCCACCCAGGTGTGTATATAAAATATAGAAAATAATTACACTGTCTCTTAAAGGCGGGGTGAGTGATTTTTGAAAAACATTTTGGAAAAGGGAGTCCAATACACACTTGTAGCCAATCAGCAGTAAGGGGCATGTCTACTAAACGACATTGTTCCCTGGGTTCCATATGTGTGGGGCTGGTCTATCAAAAGAAGGTCCAGATTCTATTGGGGTAGGGGCGTGTTTGTTTAGGTGATTTTAAATGTCAACATTGGCTTTCAGAGATCATGCACCCCGCCTTTAAATCAGATGTTTGCTTATCATATATTTTCTTCTGTTTATATGAGATCCTTTGGCATTTTAAGGGCAACTCTTAAGGGCTTTTCACATGGTACGAGTGTCCAGTTCATTTTTAATAGGAGACGTGCGGCAAGCGCCAAAACAAGGGCGGTTACAGAGGTTGAAAATCCTGCCCCTTCCTTGGACACAGCTATTCAGATAAATATATTTGCACTCAATGCTCCACAAAACACTTCCACTACACGAGAAAAGCTGTAGCCGTGCAGCCGCGTACCGTATGAAACGCCTATAAAAAATTGCTCAATAGTTTAATCATCAAGTTGATACAATTTTGAAATATTCAACATGATCAAGAAAACAATTTTTTTTTCTTTATTTCAGGAGGATGTCTATGTTGCAACAACAAAAAACCTTATTGATGCTGTGATCTCAGGTTATAATGCCACAGTCTTTGCCTATGGACCAACAGGTAATGTTAAGTGTTCTTATTAATGTTTGGATAAACATTTTAAAAACTGAAATAAAAAGTAAAAACACAAAATTTATTTCTTTTAGGAGCTGGAAAGACATACACTATGTTAGGTTTAGATTCTGAGCCTGGCATTTATATCCGGACCCTCAATGACCTCTTCAAGGTTATTCAAGAAAGCAGTGAGGACTTGGACTGCAGTGTTTATATGTCTTACATTGAGGTAAGGGCAACTGTAAAAGAAGGACTTTTAACCTTTTTTGGTCTCTTACGTTTAGATTTTACAAATAAAGTTTTTACAGTATCTGTAAAAACTAGCTGTTTTCAGCGTTTCTGACAGCTTTATTAAAAATGTAGAGTAGTTGAATTATCAAAATACTAATAAATTGTTTGCAGATATACAATGAGATGATCCGAGATCTGTTAAACCCATCTTCTGGATATCTTGAGCTTCGCGAGGATGCTAAAGGAGAAATACGAATCACTGGCCTTACAGAATTCTCTACATGTAATGCAGAAGAGGTACCTTATAAATATTTGTAATATCTAAATACTAAGATGCTTGCTTTGCACTGACTCGCGTTCATTTTCATCATTTGACTCTCATCATAATGCATGATGAACTTGTGATTTTAGATCATGGCTTTTTTGATCAAAGGAAATAAACAGAGGACTCAGGAGTCTACTGCTGCCAACAAGACATCATCTCGCTCTCATGCTATACTGCAGGTCAGTGTAGAACACAAACAGACACCCTAACCGGGTATACAGTATGACCTTAAATTGGCACACAGTCTGAGCATCTGCCTGTCTGCTGCAATACAGGTGACAGTCAAACAAAAGAGCCGAGTAAAGGATATCAATGAGGAGGTCAGAGTCGGAAAACTATTCATGGTAGACTTGGCAGGAAGCGAGCGGGCGTCACAGGTCTGTGTGTGTTTAGTCTGTGTCTAAGTTTGTGTACTGCATTGAAAGCTTTCCACTTCTTTAGGGACTGTAGTCTAATAATGTCCTCTATCATCTTTCAATTAAATGAATAAGTTAGTCTTGTCTCTCATTATTAACATGCATATAATATGTATATAATAAAGTATTTGACTGGCTAATATTGCAGCAATTAACACTAGTAATAAAGAAACATCTGTACTTCAGTACTCTTATTTTTTTCCAGACACAAAACAGAGGCAAACGGATGACAGAAGGTGCACATATTAATCGTTCTCTGTTAGCGCTGGCCAACTGCATCAATGCTTTGAGTGAAAAGTGTGGTAAAGGTCCTCAGTTTGTCAATTACAGAGACAGCAAACTCACCAGGCTTCTGAAGGTGAGCTAAACCAGGATTAAACCGTCTCAAATCTCAAACAGTTGCTTTAAGTTCTGGCCTGTCATTCCCAGGATGCTCTGGGGGGAAATAGTCGCACAGTCATGATCACTCACATTAGTCCTGCAAGCTGCAACTTTGAAGAGTCGAGAAACACGCTGGTTTATGCTGACAAAGCCAAAAATATACGAACCAAGGTAAAATATGGATAATCTGCATAAACCAAAATTTAAGTGCTTATTTTTGTACCAGTACAAGGTCATTTTTAGTGATTTACTGCTTTTACATACATTTTTCATTCTGTGAAAATATAACCTTAAAGGAGTAGTCCACTTTAAAGATGGGGTCCATTGACTTTTTATAGTAGAAAAAAAATACTATGATAAGTCAATGGGCCCCATCTATAAAGTGGACTACTCCTTTAATATGTATAATATTGACTTAGTACGGCCATGTCAAATATTGAAATCAATGATTGAAATCAAACTTTGATGCTTTTGAAGATTATGAGACTTCAATCATTATAAAAGCATTATACAAACAGAGTTTAGTATTTAAAATGACACAAAAGCTTGTTTTCAATTAAAAGTGACTATTGTTCTTCTGTGGCACTCTTAAAGGGGGACATATAATGAAAATCTGATTTTTGTTCAATGTTTAATTGCTATAATTGGGTCCCCAATGCAACCTAGAAAATGTGAAAAAGATCAACCCAGTAACTTTTTAACATTCTCTGCAAGCATGGGAAAAAATAGGTCATTGAAATTTGGCTCCCCATGTGATGTCAGAAGGGGATAATACTGCCCCTTAATCTGCACTATCCAACCACGGCACTGCAATTTAGTGCAGAGATCAGCTCATTTGCATTTTAAAGACACATTTTTGCTCACACCTACAAAGTGGCAATTTAAACGTAATAATAAATTATCAATATGGTATTTTGAGCTAGAACTTCACATATGTACTCTTGGGACACCAAAGATTTATTTGACTAAAAAAGTCTTGTGAAATGTCCCCTTTAAAACATTGCTCTGTATGTCCATTTGGTCACTTTCATACAAGACACTTCACATAACCTAAATTCTCATAAAATAATCTCTGAACTTTTTTTGCCCTTAGCCTAGAATATAGTCTGTTTTTTAAGTGTACGCTGTCCCCTTTTTAACAGGTAAAATGTAATTTGCTGAATGTTTCCTATCACCTGGCCCAATACACAAGCATTATTGCTGACCTACGGAGTGAAATCATTCGACTTCGTGCAAAGATCAACCAAGAGCAGCAGAAAGACATTGGTGAGATTCAAGGGGGGGATTTATGTATTAACAAAATGAGAGAGAGGTTAGAAAGGTAAAAAAACGTGTAGTGAATGTTGTCTGTGGTATACCTTAGTGATTAAATGTTTTCACATGTGTATTAGTTTGATAGAAGAATCCTGTGCTTGCCAATTAAATAAATGTTTTTCTTTAAAAAAAAAAAACTGAATAAAGTCGCACACAAAATCAAGGACCTTGGAGAATTTGGGCTGAGACTTGGCTTTGCTAAACCATACTTTTAACAGGATTAGGACAGAAACCACCTCAGCAAGCCATCTTTGAAAACATGGTGAAACCATGTTTTTAATTCCACCCCTTCAATAATATTCTCTTAGTGAGAACCGTACCAAGCATGTAAGCATGTGCCAGCTGCAGGTAATATGGCAAAGAAGCAACAGTGTCAGAATAGCCAAAATCGCCCGTCCAATTTCCGGAGAGGTAGTCGGCTGCATAACGATTAAATACGTCTTGCCAATAGTTATGGAGCTTAAGGCAGAACCAAAAAGAGTGAGATAAAGTCCCTCTGTGCACAAACATAAGGAAAATGTATATAGAAATGTATATTCAGACTGAATGTATTGATTGGTCTGTGTGTGTACTGTGATTTTGTGTTAGCTGATGTGCAGCAGTACGGTCAATATGAGATGGGTGAACTGCGAGAGCAGCTCTTGTCTGCCTTCAGAGAGCAAATGGAGATCAGACGGAGTCTGATGGAGTTGGAAAACTGCAACATGGAGCTCCACATAGACACCTCAAGACATCTGCTCACCATCTCAGAGTAAACACAAACCAAAAATACAACAACAAACATGTTTTCCATTGCATTGATGCAATAATCTTTTAGTTTGAGAATCTTGCCATCCCCTAGCGGTTAAAAAATATATATATAATTATTTATTTAAAAGTGCTGGAAACGTGTTGCCTTTCTTATCTATTAAGGACTTTAAATAAACACTTTTCAAGTAAATGCTCATTCCTAGATTATACCAAAATCCATTCAGTCCACTTTGTAGATTTTTAGCGTCATCTAGCCGTCCGATTGTAAATGGCGTGAGTGTAGGACCGTTTTGACATCTCGTAGTTCTGTGTGATTGGACAATGTCAAGTTACGCCCCTGCTTCAAGTAACACCCTTTCCTGTTACACCCCTGTCTTGCAGTCCGCAGACAGACGCATCTCACAAAACGCGTTCTATAGACCAGTTCAAAAGATGTAAACAACACTGGTCCAGAAGCACTTCCTGTTTCTGTTTTTTAACACTAGATAAACGTTGGGATAAAATAAACCAACAGAACATATAAACCTCTTAAAGATAATAATATATGTAAAATAAAAAAATAACTGTCACAAACTGTAACAGGAAGTGTTTCTGGACCAGTGTTGTTTACATCATTTGAACTGGTCTATAGACAGTTTCAGCAGTAACAACATAAACAAACGGCTTTAGTGGAACACACGTAACTTCCGTTAAACTTCGCTAAGAATCAAAAACAACAAAGACCTTTTAGAGTTGTGTATTTCTGATAACAAGCAAAAAAACAACAACATGTAGATAACCTTAGTTCAAATCATAGCTAAAGCATATCAAAAACTACACTGAGCTAACGTTACCATGTAAAATGTGTATTATATAATGTATGCAATCTTAACTACAGATCGGTTGCCAAACCTCCCATCAAATAGCGGTAATCCATGTTTGCCATCTTCCCTCGTCTTTAGGAAACAATTTGTCATTTTTAACGATGTATTTGTTCAAGAGTAAAGTTTAGCAACTAGTCAGACCATTAAACAAACAGAGACCGAAAGTTAAGTTTCACTCGTGACCGCTTGTCCATCCATAGAACAGTTTGTCTGTTTAGGGCTACTGTAGAAACATGGTGTCGCGAAACGATGTCTTCTATGTTAGGGGACCTGTCATGTTTATAGATTAGGGCTGTGTATCGCCAACAATTCCCCGATACGATGCGTATCCCGATACAAGGGTCCCGATACGATGCACATCACGATACAAGACTATTTTGAATTACATTTTTGTTCAGAATTTAGTAACATTATTATTATTATTATTATTATTATTTGTTTATTGTACATTGAATAAGCAGTGTTGTAACAGTTGTGTTTTTGCCATTCATTTATTAGCTATTAGAAATATTTAAAATCCCAGAGTTAGTACTTATGTTTTTTTAAAAGCAGTTTTACAAAGATGGTGCCTTACTCTTGTCTCTCATTATTCTACATCTATGAATATATCTATAAACATGCAGTCAGACTTAATACTATTTAATAGAAATCAGATTATTAATGTGACAGTTAGTTTGAAGTAGCTCTGTATCTCTTCTCTAGACATACACTTTTCACATGCAAATCTTTGTCGTGTTTCTTCTCAAATGCGTTAGTACTGTTTTATAAGAGCATGGCTAATAAAGCCCTTTGCAGTAGTATAGGCTAAGATATCTGCGCTTTCATACTGAACTCATTGACTTTAAGGCGCGCGCGCACGAGAGAGAGAGAGAGAGCGCGAGTACGCGGCTCACTATGCAGACACGTGCGTCAGCGAGACAGACACGCAAAGTGAAAGTATACTCCGCCACCTTTAACTCTACGTACTTCGCGGGACACATGCGTCCTTTTCATATGGATCACGGATCAACAGCAATTCGTCACATTACTTTCAAAAGTACATGCGAATCGATACGGAAGGTGCTGTATCGATGCGCGCATCGTCAGGCGTCCATGACGATGTATCGTCGTATCGATATTTTGAACACAGCACTATTATAGATAAAAACATTGCTCATTCTAAGGCAATAAAAACATTACAGTTCATTTTTTAATGTCTTTATACAGTACAACACTTATAATATAGTTATGTATATTATATTGCATTTCTGTCAAGCGATCCTTCGAAAAATTACACAATGCACCTTCAAGTGTTTCAGCCTTCATTCTCTCAAACTGTAGTTGGGAACGGGATCGAACCCGTCGAAGACAAAAAGAGGTGAATGGAAGGAAAGGAGACAAACTGAAAGATGAAGACCAGGAGAGTGGAACTGAGGAACCGCAGGATGTTGCAGCAGCACGAGAGGAGATCGGCCCCCTACTGGATGAACAGAGAAGAACAATGGCACTTATAGTGAGTAAGACACATTCCTACTAGAGATACTCGGGTCACTTGAGTTGGTCTAGGGTTGTGGTCATGTTCCCCTCTTTCTCCTATGTATCATTCTTTACTTATCTGTTAAATAAAACCGAACAAATGTGCATTGTGTAACTTTTAGAAGGATCTCTTGACCGAAATGCAGTATAATACACATAACTATATTATCATTTTTGTAAAGACAAAATGAACTGTAATGTTTTTATTACCTTAGTATGAGCCGTTTTTATCTACATACACCGTGAGTCCCCTTACATTTTTCGCCGACATGTTTTTACAGTAGCCGTAAACGGACAAACTGTTATATAGATTGCATTTTGTTACTACGTTGTCTCAGACCCTGATGTGTTTGTCCTGTGGCAGCTACCAAAGCTTCTCTATACATTATGACAAGGAGGGGTGAGCTGTGGACTGAGCTGTTGGTTGCAATTCACATTCTCACAGCAATATGCCGCTAAAAGTCCTACATTGCACATTTAAAGGCAAAAAAGTAACAAAAAAGTCCTTTTAAGTAACACACCAACTTTTTGGGAATTTAGCTTATTCACTGTATCCCCCAGAGTTAGATAAGTCAGACAGCCATCTTTAAACCATATACATACTGGGAACTATATTCTCAGAAGGCGAAGCACTGCTACTGGGCGGAGTGATTTGCTCGCAGAATCTGAGAAGCCCCGTGGTGATGAGCAGAGAGTTCGCTCAGAGTTGCGCTTATCACTCCGTCCAAGTTGCAGTGCTTCGCCTTATAAGAATATAGTTCCCAGTATGTATACGGTTACAAGATGGCTGTGTGTCATATGACCTTGTTATTTGTACACGGTGTGACTATACAAATCACAACATATAAATAGGAAAATGTTGGCATTTTTTGTCACTTATTGGAAGCAGTATGCTAGCTGTAGCCATTTACTTCCAGTCTTTGTGCTAAGCTATGCTAGCGGTGGGTGTGTCAGACAGAGTTACGGTACACACAGAGCTGAAAAAGGTATGTATGGACTTATCCAACTCTTTCCCCTGTTGGTTTCCTCTCGATTTCTTTTAGCATGAATTGGAAGAAAAATTTATGAACATGAAACTGAAGTCGTCTAAGATTGAGGAGCTGTTGCCTCAGCACATAAGCAATGATGAACAGAGAGAGATTCTGACTTTGCTCTGTAAAGTCCATGAACTTGAGCTGGGGAAAACTGAGATTCAGTCAGCTGTGCTTTGCAAAGAAAACACCATCCGAAATAAAGACTTCATCATTCGGCAACACGAGCAGCACATGGAGCTCTGTTATGACATCATACATCAGCAGAAGGCTCTGATTGAAGGTTCGGGTCACTCGGACAGATAAAATATGTTGTAGACTACTGTAAATATGTTAAAAATACAAAATAATTTAAAATATATATAAACAACAATCCAATATTGTTTTTTTTATATGTTTGTTACAGAACAAGGACTTTGTGTACCTAAGGAGTTACATGAGCTTTATTCATTATATTTTAGTGAACACAGTGATGGAGACATCGAACATTTAATCAAACCCAGAGCTGTAAGCGGTGTTTGTTTGCTCATTTCTTTACTCCTCCATGTATATATGTGTGTATATATAATATATATATATATATATATATGTGTGTATATATAATATATATATTATATGTGTGTATATATTAGTATATATTATATGTGTGTATATATATATATATATATATATATATATATATATATATATATATATATATATATATATATATATATTAGTATATATTATATGTGTATATATATATATTAGTATATATTATATGTGTATATATATATTAGTATATATGATATGTATATTATATATGTATATGTATATATATATATATATTATATTCTTTGTTTAAACAGGATGACTCTATTATGGCTACAGCCAGACAAATGACACACAATGTCATCACAGATTCAGACGCTTGTCAAGTGGAGAAAACACGACGGAAAAGCAGGAAGTTCAATCGGTTACATAAACATGCACCTGATTCCTCTTCTTCTGGACTAGATTATGATAGGTAAAGTCATCTGATGAGAAAAGCAGACTGTAACTTAAATGCACTAAATGTGGATTCATCTTGTATATATTATCTATCCATCTGACAGTGACAGTAACAGAGTTTTCGAATCATCATCTAAAATTCAAACACACAGTCGGCACCACTTGTCTTCTGGGCCATCGCATGCTGTTAAGGTAAACACGCACACACATTCTGTCAAGAAGTAAGCGATGTATAGCGTTTGAAATTGTCTTTGAGCAGGTGTATCGTAGTGAGGAATCAGCACCCGTATGTCTTGCTGAAGTCATGAGTCCAAACACACTGAGGGAAATCATCAGCGACACCAAGACCATCTCAGTCATCGCTGCCAAACGACGCTTTCATCTTCAAGTGAAAGAGTCAAACTTCAGGACGGCCGGTGGGGGTTTAGCGGCAGGGATCAAATCTTCATTGAGCATGGATAGCCTGTTTTCTATCTCGGCCGATGAATCTTCTGAGGTCAAAGGAAACTCTGCAAGACATGGAGGCTGTCGGTCAAAGCAGGATCCGAAAAGAACAGAAGGAAGGATGGGGTCACGTGAGAGACTACGATGCACGAAACGGTCAAGATCTTTTGACGCCAACAAAAGGGTATCTATCCTATTTCTGCAGATATAACTGCATGTAAATAGCTCAGATGCAAAGCCGCTTAACACCACCTCTGTCAAAAATAATATAAATGTAAGAGCTGTCCAAAACTGAAAACAACTTGCAATGACATATCTTAAAGTACATCAGTGCCCTTTGTTTTGCCTGAAAATGCACACAAGTAATGTTTTTAGTAAGGCATCTTTGTTAAAACTAGTCATATTTCCTAATTAAACTAAGGCCTAGTCCTGGTTTAAGCTAATCCCTGTTTGGGAAACCACCCCGTTATGATGATAATGATATTAACCGAATGCCCCCCTGCGCAAATTATGTGTTCATCAAATAGTTTTGCTTTAAATCCGCTTAATCGCCAAATATTGCGTTGTTGGCCGAATCCATTAAACGCTGTGATGATTTAGTAGCAAAGTCCTCTAAGTGCACAGAAGATTAATTGGGTAAATGACGGCCCGCGCACGTTGAGGTGCAATACATTTTTACCTGGTAAAAGGAGGTTCACTGAATATATTAGATATTTTTGAGTCTTTACCTTTTTTTCAGAAATGAGAGTGAAGAGAGCCTGGAGATTTTAGTAGTTGAGATTTTTTACTTAGAGGGTTTTGCATCTAAAGACAGTCAAATTTGTTAAATGTCAATTAAATTCCTAAAGTGAGATTTGTAAAAATAGGGCAATTTAATCACTGACTAATGATTTGAAAACCTTTTCATTGCCATGAACCCTTTTCCTGTTAAGTTGCCAGCCAGCACCAGCATTTTTGATGACTTATTCAAAAGTTTAATGCCTTCCAGAAAATGTTCTTTAAATATATAAACATACAATATATGAAATGAAAGAACAGTCACTCTGCTTTCAAAAAAACCCTTTTCATTCTATTTTCATTTGTTCTCTTTTTATCACCTCTCAAATATGGAGATTGAAGTTTCTTCAAAAAGACAAAATTTTGGGCAAAAAAAAATGAGATAACTGCATTTTTGTTAAGGACTTTTGTTAGCAGCCATATCACCCTATGGCCCAAGACAGCTTGCCCACTGAAGCTAAGCACGGCTGAGCCTGGTCAGTACTTGGATGGGATGTTTTGAGGGTGGGACAGGAAACAAATGGGAGAATAAAGGGGTTGTGGATTTGCAAATTAGTTCAGTCACACCAGCTTCAGAAGAGGAACAAAATGTAATTTTCACCATAGGTGGTCTTAATTTAAACCCCGATTTAATACTGTTTTAATTTTGCCACAGCAGGTACAAAAACCACCGCAAAACCCCTCCAGACGTCCAACTTTGGAGAGCATCTCAGACAATCTTCTTGTGCGACCGGCTCTAAACATGATACAACTGCACAACAGTCCTAGAAACCCTGCAACAACTCCCACAGCTACAGTAAAGAACCCCATCTTTCAGACTACAGGTACAAAACATCGGCTGTTACAAATTGCAAACAATTTTTGCATAAATTGATATACATCAAACAGGCCTAAAAATGAGAAAATCTTGATGTTTTATCCATATGATTTAGGTGAAGTTCAGCTTCAGAAGCTAGAGATCAGGGGAACACCACCCAGCACCCTTCCTCAAAGACATTCAGACCTCAAACGAGGACAAAACTGCAAAAAACTGCAAGGTAAAAATTAGGGCTGCACAATTTCAGCAGTAGATGTTTGGGCACCAAATACAGTGGTGAAACTGAGATTTTAAAATTGATAAGTTGACATGTGCATTAGCAATTGTTTTTGGACATAGCTTCAATAATTATTTGTGATTTACATTATATTATTTAGTTTTGGAAGTTTAGAATTTACCATGCAGCTGCTTCACAGAAAGTTATAAAGCATTTAAAGGAGGGGTGCATGATCTCTGAAAGCCAATGTTGACATTTGAAATCACTAAAACAAACACGCCCCTACCCCAATAGAATCTGGACCTTCTTTTGATAGACTCGCCCCACACATATGCAACCCAGGCAACAATGTTGGTTAGTAGACACGCCCCTTACTGCTGATTGGCTATAAGTGTGTTTTGGATCTCGGCCTGACTCCCTGTTCCAGAGTGTTTTTCAAAAATCATGCACCCTGCCTTTAAAAACTTCAATGTAAAATCTATTAATTGCGAATAATACAATTACAATATCACGGTGAGTAATCGGTGTCATAATCATCCAGCCCTATTAAAGGGACTTAATGTAGGATTTAAAGTGTTTTATTAATCAAAATCAATATCTTTTTTCACAAATATGTCCTCATTGGTGTCAAATGACCTCTGCCAATGATTTGACTTTTTTTGTAAGCTTAGAATTTCTTCTCTTTACTTACATTGAACGGGTAAGTCCAAGGAGACTTTCATGTCATTCCGCCGTATTGATAAACTATAATAGCAGAGAGGGACAAAAAGCACTAGACTACCAACGAGTTTCCACAACAGCTTTTCATTCAGAACACGTAAACCAGCTGAAATGGAGAAAGAGATCAGTGATTACATAACGCCTATCGTAGTTGCAACACGCATTTGGAAAAGCGAGGCGCTAAAGAGCACTGTTTGTTTGAATGCAAAATACAATTTCTCCACTAGATGGGGGAAAATTCTACTTACAGTCAGTCCCTTTAAACATTCTTGTCTTACTTTTGCAAAGCTATTCAACCAAAAGTTTCTTATGTTTCAATTTTTAATTTGATTTTCAGGTTTTGCGGATGGTTCCCAAACCAGTCACCTTTTGCAGCAACAAAGCAATAACAAGAAGGCCACTTATAAAAATGTTAAGCATAAAGCAATAAACAATGTCAATAGAAAGACTGAAGTTCAGCAGAAATGCAAACATACTGTATAAAATCATTTAAAGTCATACTTTTGTATGCTACAATAAAGGGAGAGGTTATTTACTGTAGCTTTGTCTTGAAAATCCTTGTAATTTTTTATTGATTTTGCAATAAAATGTATTATAGTAAAAATGTTTTATTCATTTTTTTTATTTAAATTACATTCAGAGTCAATGGTGTAGTGAGCAGTGCTCCGACATATAGTGCAGACACACTTTTGGCGACCCGAGTTTGAATACCGGCTCGAGGTCCTTTGCCGATCTTGTACCCCTCTCCTCACTGCACTTTCCTCATTACATTACTATCTGCCAAGTAAAGGCAAAAATTATTATTTTTTTATTTTATAAATATTTCTGTGTAGCTCATAACCCAATTTAAATTCACTTCTATTTGCATCATTTTTGTGCAGATGATTACAAGTTATACAGCAAAATGATATACTGTATAATTACAGTTGTACAGTATAATTACAGATATATTATAATCATAGCATAGGATGCATCCCATAGAAAGTGCTTTTGTGTTTATTCACTTTTCCTCCACCCCTATAAACAATAGTATACATATGGTCTCTCTCTCTCTCTCTCTCTCTCTCTCTCTCTCTCTCTCGACGTACTGTTCTTTCAAATCCCGCGAGACGTCTCTCACTCACATGTGTTCTCATGAGTTTATTTCAGTAACCTAAGACACGACTCTGCTCTGCTGAATGTACCGTGTGGAAGAGGGAGAAAATGTCATCACAAACTTTAAATGTCAGCACGCAAAAGGTAATAAAATCACATTTTGTATGTGAGATGTGTGAACACTATAAATCTACAGTTAAGTGATGTGCATTTTGATTTAAGAAGAAGTGACTGTTACAATACATTTGATTGCACATGCATTGTTTTTTTTCATTGTAAACTGTAAAAAAATGCAGCACGAAGTTAAAACAACTTGGTTTTGCAACTCAATTTAACCTACTATAACTAATACATACAAGTTAAAATTGTTTAACCTAATTTGTTATGTTAAGTTAAAGTAACATAAAAATATATGTTGATTCGACAAAAATGCTGCAATTTTACCGTGTATTTTAAAATGAAAACTATGATAAAAACAATGCTCACAAAATCTTTTGTTAGCTAAAGCAGTGATTTATGTTGATTTCAAATTCCTAGTACCTAACTGTTTAAAGACGGTAACCTTTAAACCAACACAGAAATATTGATATTAAATAGCAATAAAACCTCATTCGAATACATTAAGATTAAGAGTACTTTCTGGACTCATGTTTGCAAACTATAAGTCTCATATATTTCATGTTTAATTGTTTATGCATTTTGTTTTATGCAACTTTCATTTAATTACAATATCTGTAGGCTAAACCAGCTTAAATATGGTTTAGTGTTGCATAGTTTTACATTTTGACGTTTTATGAAATGTGTATAAATAATGCTGAAATGTTTTTGATAAAAAAATGCCTCTGTATATATTTCCACATTATATGTAAATATATATAAATTGTGAAGTGAACACTTTAACTGGAAGCTTTTATTTTTAGATGTGGTTTCCTGTGGATAGTTGTGGTATCTCTGACTGAACTTTCTCCATAGCAGCATACCATTTTAGTTATGGGGGTGTGCGTTTCTCCAGCGATCACACCCTACTGTTAGTTTAGATATTTAACTTGAAGAATTCCTTCTCTTGTAATGAAAGTTATAAATCAAGTTTTGCTATGTGTACAAACTACTGAAATATGCAGAAGTAAAATTGAATCTAATCTTTAAAATATTATATTATGTTCTTTGTGTTTTTTCCAGAATTCGTATCATGATGTTACATATCCAAGTTGGGATCTGTTTTAGACTTTGCTCCAATGAAAATGGGAATTCTGAGGCAGCTCCAATGTTTCCTTCTGATGGGAACAATGTTGAGTGTCATCTTCATAATTATTTACTGGGATGATGTGGCAAAAGGCACTTATTACGTCCCCTCTGTTGACTTGAACTCCAGTTCAGATAACTCCAAAAAGTCAAGCTGGTCAGTCAAACTAAACCAGACATTCATCACAACTCCCCTTAAACATATCTTAGAAGATAACAACTTAAGCTTACACCCCGACCTCAAAGTGCGGCAAGCTAATCGTACACGTACGGTAAAAGAGCTATGTTTGGCCAACAGCAGCCTTCATTTCCCTGGAAAATTTAAGACATTTGATCAAATTCCAAGCCACGCCTTGGATCATCTCATTGTGGATGATCGCCATGGTGTCATTTATTGTTACGTTCCGAAAGTGGCATGTACCAACTGGAAAAGAGTCATGATCGTGCTCAGCCAAAACCTTAAGAGACCTGATGGAGCTGCATACAGAGATCCTCTTGACATCCCATCATACTTAAGCCACAATGCCACCCTTCATCTGACCTTCAACAGGTTTTGGAGACGCTTCGGTCGCGCCTCCCGTCGTTTGATGCGCCACAAACTCAAGACTTACACAAAGTTCATTTTCGTAAGAGATCCATTTGTACGACTTATATCTGCTTTCAGAAACAAGTTCGATCAGCCAAATGAAGATTTTTACAGACAGTTCGGCTCTGTAATGCTTCAGCGTTACGCTGATATTTCAAATCCGCCGAGTTCAGCTAAAGAGGCATTCGCTAAAGGTATTCGCCCCTCCTTTGCAAACTTTGTTAAGTACCTGTTAGATTCTCAGACTGAAAAGGAGGAGCCATTCAATGAACACTGGCGTCAAGTCTACAGGTTATGTCATCCGTGCCAAATCGAGTATGACTTTATTGGGAAACTAGAAAGTCTTGATGAGGACGCAAAACATTTGTTGAAGATTCTTGGAATGGATCAGATTCACTTTCCGCCAGGGTATCACGATAGGACAGCGACAAATTGGGAGCGAGAATGGTTTGCGAACATTTCTGTAGCTGACAGGACAAAACTTTACAATCTGTATGAACCGGACTTCAGATTGTTTGGATACGACAAACCTGAGACACTTCTCCATGATTGAAATCGTAATAACTGAAAATTGCACATAAGATTTTTTATTACATTAATGAAGTCCTCTTTCACTTTATTATAATTAAATTAAGTATTAGCAGTGTATATTGCAGCTAATGCCTTCTGTAATATATATTAAATGAACTTTTATGTGTATTATAAGTTCATGACTTTTAGATTTTTAATAATGACCAAGATTAATAATAATAGTTTCAATTTACTAGGTTTAATTTACCTCGATTTCATATAAAAAAAAAAGTTGTAATAGTTCAGTTTTGTGTGGACATATGCATGGAGTTTAATGGGTAAGAAAGTCTATAGCTCATGATCTTCACCTTGTGGAAACCACTTTCAAATAAATGTTTACAATTACACTGACTTCTAAGACACCACTGAAGCCTGCAGACCTTCATTTCAAATTGTGGTCCAAAATTGTAGACCTTCCCCTTCATTAAGTCAAACATCCAAAGTTAAAGAGTACCTTTCACTATATGTGGTCATCTTTTGAAGGCTATTTTAAGGCTGCTGACTTCTTCTTCTTCAAAAAAAAACCTCACATTTTAATAACATTTCATATGACTATCAGAGAATAATTAATTAACACAAGAAAAAAGGCAATTTACCTTAGCAATCATCACAAAAAAATTGCTTTTAATAATTTAGGAATTTTAGAATTTGTATCTATTACACTGCAGGGCATTCAGATTAAATTTACTGACTGAAATTGATCTGTGTGTGAGTTGGATTTGGGTCATTGCTAAGTTAAACCCATTCAAACCATTAAGTGAAATTATAACTTAAATATACTTTCCAAATTAAGCTTTTCTCCTAATCTGGTTTGAATGGCTCAAGCAATGCATTGATTTGCTTTGGCCACCAGAGTGCAGTGTGCTTTAAATGAGTTCTTAAAGGGATAGTTCACCCATTTACTCACCCTCATGTTGTTACAAACCTGTATAAAATAAAAACGTTTGTGAGCCCCTTTTCCATATTCTTTTTTCGCAACCCATTCTCACCAAATTATCGTGCAATAGATTTTGCGTACACCAGTCCTTCCCGTTCACTTATTTGGCACATCGTTTTTATTTATTGGTTTCTCATTTGTTTTCCGTTTTTTAAACCATTTTCGCTTGGTTAAGGGTTAG
Source organism: Paramisgurnus dabryanus (assembly GCF_030506205.2). Taxonomy (NCBI): domain Eukaryota; kingdom Metazoa; phylum Chordata; class Actinopteri; order Cypriniformes; family Cobitidae; genus Paramisgurnus; species Paramisgurnus dabryanus. Next base: position 35,398,415 of record NC_133340.1, read on the forward strand.
ATTTGGGGTTTGCTTTAGGATTTAATTTAATATATTGGTTTCTCCATGTTTTGTCTATTTTTAGATCATGGTCACTTGGAGTTGGGGTTAAAATCGGGGTTTGGGTTAGGATGTAATTTTATGTTACAAAAAGTTGCTCTAACCCAAAATCCAATCGACAATGGTAAAAAACAGAAAACAAATGAGAAACCAGTAAATAAAGTGACATGAAACGATGTGCCATAAGTGAACGGGAAGGACTGGCGTATCATATGCATGCAAAATCGGAATTTGGCATATCTATTGCACGCTAATCACACTGCGTGTCATTTGTACGCATTTTGGTGAGAATGGGCTGTTTTTCCTATAATGGCAGTGAATGCGGTTCACGATCGGTTTGGTTACAAATATTCCAAAAAATATCTTTCTTTGTGTTCATCAGGACAAAGAAATATATACAGGTTTGTAACAACATGAGAGTGAATAAGTGATGACAGAATTTAATCCAATTCAAGTACAATCGTACAATTTATTGGATCATTATACATTTGAAAAATCTGATGTGCATATTTGCTTAATAGCACAAAATAGCAATTATTTTTGCTTGTTTATAGCTTTAATGAATATAAGGGTCAGATTACTGTAGTCTATATATTTCATAAGCAATATACTGTCTCTACTGTCTGTACTTATATTTATTTACTGTAAAGCTGTAAAAAATACTATAGAAATAAATATGATCTGAAATAAAAATGTTGATGCCTAAAATGCATAATTTATGAAAGGACACATTTTAAAGGCGCAGTAAAAGGTATTCTTATTTTTGCTAAAGCAGATCCCTGTTTTTTATTGTAAAAATTATATTATTTTTTGAATGCAGATTATGAGACACAAAACGTCTGCACAAAGGTTGATATATAACTGCAAAAGGATCAAAATAGGAAATTATAACTGCAAGTTTAGGATTCCTTATTTCCTTAACCTGTACAAAAATGATTCAGCATGGTTTGATTAAGAAGTGCTATCTGTAAAAAGATTAAAGGCTATTTCAAGATTTGAGCACATTAATGCAATCTCATAAATTGAATATATTATCTTTAATGAAAATCATTAACATAAAAACCGGTGTGCATAAATTTTTCTAAAAGTCCCCAGAGAGGCTTTTCTCAGTTTTATTTCATCAGGTATAACTTTTTCTAATTGTTATATAAAACATTGCAGAGGTTTCTTCATGTTTGACTAATATTATTTAATCTATTCTTTTATTTTTATTTTGTTCTAGTTTGATTATTTGGCCTAACGTAAAATGCTAATTTAACACTTAAGGTTAAATTTGCATACATTTATGTAAAGTTGTAAAGTATTATTAATGTTGTTGTCGAAGACGTATAATTTATTTTTAATTATTTTTCCGTGTTCATAAGTTATTTAAATTCAGCTAAAATGATGCTGGGGGTTTTGTTTACAGTAATGTTCATTAATTACAAATGGGGCAATGAAAAGGTCACATCATATTCTACAAGCAAACGGTTTGCTTGTCTCCCCCTCTTTCTTCATTTCTCTTTTTACCTCTATCAAACTGACTGGGTCTGGTCTGTCTTCACAGGTCAAGGTCAAATTCACAACTGTTTCAAACCTCCGGCACCATCAGCTATCTTCACAAGCTACACTTGCTGTATGACATCTCAAAGGGTTGTGTGGCAGCTGCTTTTGAAGTCGTCTCCTCAGATGTTTTGGACTGCTGTCACCTACAGTAGAAGCACAAGAAGCAAATGTACTGTAAAGGGTTTACTTCTGCGTTATCCATTTTCACATAAAGGATAGGGTGAAGTTGTAGTGTATTTATTGATCGGACAAATCTATAAGCAAAAACATTTTCCCTCGCTATTCCTCTCTTCACCATGAGATGGAGTGAATGAGTACACAAATTACACGCACTATTACACCTGTGTTATAGGAAAATGTATAGGCAGCCACTTCATGCCGGGTCCTAATCACACTGTCGGGGTTATTTCTGCCATAACAACCAGTTGCCTATATATTATTTTACTTATTACACTGCTTTTTACCTCATAAGTAAGGTAAGGAACATTAAATTTTGGTTTGAAATATTTTAGTAATTATTTTTTAACGAATGCAGAGGAAAACTTTTTTTTGAAATAAAACAAGACGTTTAAATGTCATGACCACAGGATTTGGTTGAAACATTTGTACTGTTAAAAAAGTGAACTTGCCTGGAGTCAGTTTTACTAAATAATTTCCTGTTTACTTTAGCCTACTTAACAAACACAAGTAACTGCATATAATTCATTTAACTTTAACTTGTTCTGTAAAACACACAAATACAAGAAAACCAAAACTCGATTTACCTTTGCACACACCATATGTAAATGCAGCAGCGCCAAAGACAGACGAACGTTGAGGAGATGACATTGGCGACTTTGTGAGGAATGAATATTTTGTTCAAATCATTTGCCATCCTGAAAAAAGTATATGTAGTACCTTATAGTTTTATTTGTTTCTGAAAAATAGTAGTCTCTGGTTATGTTATGGTTTTCTTGAACACTTGTATGGCAAAGTATTGTAATTACTAAGCAACTATAATCCTTAAATGTTTATTGCACACTAAATGTTCGCAAATTTAGCATAACATTAATTGTGACTTTACTAGGATTTATAACAGCATGACATTAAGTATAATCCAGAAGTAAACATAACTTAATATTTTGAGTTTTGGTTCATTTTACTTTTAAGCGTACAAAATTCATTAACCTTAAACATTCAAGTAAATTGAACTTAAAATTCTTAGTTTATGTTGTGAGGAATACCCATAATCCTTTGCACCTGAATATTTTGATTATTTTCAGCTTTTTCACAGAATAAAAACTGATAAAAACTTTCATTACTTAAATATTTGTTAATAAAATGTCATAGAGGCTTAGTACCTGTCAAAATCATTTGCAGCATCTGGGTTATTCCTTGTTTTTAGTTTTGAGCGGTTGTTATCTGGGAATAACAAACCCGCACAACTGCCTGGCCAATCAGAATCAAGCATTTCAACAAGTCGTATAATAAATAATGTTAACCCAAAATGAATACACACCTGCACAGAAACAAAATATGCACTTTCTGTCTCCATAGAAACCCAGATGTTACATATAGAGTCAAAGTCTTCTCTTGCACATCCCAAAGACTTTTGGGGCTCTGTAAAAATGAACAGTTGTTAGTGTTTTCTGCTTCTTCCGTGTAATTTGTCCCAAATAAAACGTTACATCTTTTCCACAACAATGGAAAAGGTCTTCTGGCATGGTTGCTTTAAAAACTGCACACTGCACCAGTTAGGGTAAACAATCAATGCAATAATCATCCATGAGGTGTAATTTAATTAATGCAAATAAGTAATAATACATGAGAAGGAAATACTTGACTTTTTATTACATCTCTTTAAAAGACTTTCTCTGGACACTTTTTTACAATTGGTTATCTTAAAGTGTTTATCTCCTCCACATTATCATCAATATATATGCAAAATAGTGTACGGCTATGAAGCTGTTCATTTAATGTTACTGATATAACAGGAACATGCATATTAAAGTTACAGTACATCATTATCATATTGTGTGTAAATACCTAAAAATTGCATTTTTCTCTGGGTATTGTGGGTAAATTAGGTCTCTTTGTGTATCAAATGAGAGCTCTTGTTATTCAACCTAAAGAGATTTGCTCTTCCTTAAACCATTTAAGATAAAAACCAGCCACCATTGATTCCAGGACAACTAAATGTTCACTGACAGAATCAATAACTTCTTTAACCTCTTCAACCTTGTGACGTCTATTTCTTGTGTTTTGTGCTTATGTGTGCCAATACCAGAAAATAAGTGTTTATGTGTGACTGCTACCTCCGGCCTCAAGCCCCTTTTTCTGAGTAGCATTTTTGTTTCAATTAACAAAAAAGCAGAAACCATATAGCTGGAGGCAAAGGTGTCACAATCCATTTAAAGCAGTGGCATTAAAGGGATAGTTCACTTTAAAATGAAAATTCTGTCATCATTTACTCATCCTCATGTTGTTCTAAACCTGTATGAATGTCTTTTTTCTGAAATGATGGTAAACACACAGCAGTAGTGACCATTGACTTCCATAGTACTTTGGTAGTATTGTGATAAATGATGAAGAAAATATTTTGATAAATGATGGCAAGCACACAGTTGGCGGTACCCATTAAATTTCATCATTTTTTTTCCTACTATGGAAGTCAATGGTCACTATCTGCTGTGTGTTTACAATCATTTCTCAAAATATCTTCTTTTGTGTTCATCAGTAAAAAATAAATTCATACAGGACTAGAACAACATGAGTATGAGTAAATGATGACTCATTTTGAAGTGAACTATCCCTTTAAAGATAACTTGTCTTTAGCACACTGTTAAATGATGCAGCGTTAAAACAGGTTATGGAAGTGAATTAAACCTACTATTTTAAGTTGTGATAAGTTGACATAACGTAAAAACAAGTTGAAATTGCTTAATTTAATTGGATAAGTTAAACTAACATAAAATATGTTGATTTGATATCATTTTTTACAATGGACATATTTTGCATTTTTGTCTGACAAAAAATGATTGATGAACTTCCTATAGAAACCTGTTGAAAATTCTTGGTGTGCAAAAATTTTGGTAATGAATGCATTCAGGAATAAAATAATATTTTGTTCTTAAGATATTGATGTAAGATGTAATTGTGTTTTAAAAGACCTGGAGTTCAGTATGCCTGAAATTGCTAGCCCTGCGTGCTCAAGATGAGGAAGATTAAAATGTGCCATCACATTCTGTATCTGTTAAAATGAGCATTATGTTCTTCACTGTTTCTTCTCCTTAACAATTATCACTGCTGTTGACTGAATGCCTCCCGGGCTCACTTTAAGCAAGGATGTGTGATCTCATAAAAATGTGTGGGCAGTGATGTCTTGGAGCGGTGTGTGATCATTTTCGAGTACCTTTAGGCTGAGATCAGATAAAATGAGCATAACATGGTTAAACACCAGCGTTGATGCACTGAAGGCACTTTTCTACACAAACACCCAGCGAGGCAGGAGAGAGAAAGGGGTGAATAATGGAAAGAAGGAAAGGTACTGTAGACCAGGAAGAGGAGGAGAGTGGTAAATCTTTGCGATTTAAGAAGCAGGAAGGAAAACAGATTGCTCTGAGAAAAGAAAACAAGCAAAACGTCCTGTGAATCATGCTGTGTATCGAGTTTTAATCTCAAAATGAATGAAATGGATGTTTATTGTATAAATCAAAAAATGATTTGTCATGTCATGCCAAGGAAACAATTTTTTACAAGTTACAGTAAGTGCTCTGAAATGTTTTATTCAAACAATAGAACGTAAAAATAGAGTTTGTTTCCTCCATAGAAAAACCAGAAAGATCCACGTACACTCTGAAAATGTTTATTTTCAACAAACCATTGGGACAAAAAAGGACGAACCCAGCCATTAAGTTCAATTAGTTGAACACGTACTAAACTTCTGGGAACTATAGCCGCTTAGAATGGCCAAGGACCACCCTATGGCCTTATATGACTGACACATAAAGCGACCAATAATGTTTCGCTTTGTTTCACATGTTTAGGTGTGTAGAAAGTCTCCACAATAACAGACTGGTGTGCAACCAGTAAAACATTCATTCACAAACGTCTCTGAAGTTCATAACAACAATGGCAAACACATTAAAGGAACACGCCCACATTTTGGGAATTTAGCTTATTCACCGTATCCCCCAGAGTTAGATAAGTCCATACATACCTTTCTCATCTCCGTGCGTGCTGTAACTCTGTCTGACGCAGCCCCCGCTAGCTTAGCACAAAGACTGGAAGTGAATGGCTCCAGCTAGCATACTGCTGCCAATAAGTGACAAAATAACGCAAACATTTTCCTATTTATGTGTTGTGATTTGTATAGTAACACCGTATACAAAAAACAAGGTCATATGAGACACAGCCATCTTTTAATGCATACATACTGGGAAGTATATTCTCAGACGAAGCACTGCTACTTGGGCGGAGTCATTTGCTTGGAGCACCCGAGAAGCCCCCTGGTGAGGAGCAGAGAGTTTGGTCAGAGTTGTGCAAATAACTCCGCCCAAGCAGCATTGCTTTGCCCTCTGAGTGTTAATTTGTCACTTATTGGGAGCAGTTTGCTAGCTGGAGCCATTCACTTCCAGTCTTTGTGCTAAGCTAAGCCAGCGGGGGCTGCGTCAGACAGAGTTACAGCACGCACGGAGATGAGAAAGGTATGTATGGACTTATCTAACTCTGGGGGATACGGTGAATAAGCTAAATTCCCAAAATGTGGGCGTGTTCCTTTAAAATATAGATTCCACTAACTGCGTCAATCAAAACTCTTGGACGTCTTTTAAAGACTATACTGTGAACCGTGCATACTTTGTGTTGCTTCCAGTTGAACAGAACGCGACACACACATCTGCTGAAAATTGTGTAATTCAACCAATCAGAGGACGACTTTCAAAGATGCTGTGTTTCCAGAAAAGTGTGCATCAGACATTCAGCCAACGGTCCGTCGGCGTGACGTCTGAGGCTGACACTAGGTTCAACTAACCTATAAAATGTTTATATATGACCACAATGGTTTGAATAAACTTAGCCAACAACCCAGCTTCTATTAAAGGGACACTCCACTTTTTTGAAAATATGCTCATTTTCCAGTTCTCCTAGAGTTAAACATTTGATTTTTACAGTTTTGGAATCCATTCAGCTGATCTCTGGGTCTGGCGCTTCCACTTTTAGCATAGCTTAGCATAATCCATTGAATCTGATTAGACCATTAGCATCACACTAAAAAATAACCAAAGAGTTTCGATATTTTTCCTATTTAAAACTTGACTCTTCTGTAGTTACATTGAGCACTAAGACTGACAGAAAATTCAAAGTTGAGATTTTCTAGGCAGATTTGGTTAGGAACTATACTCTCATTTCGGTGTAATAATCAAGGACTTTGCTGCAGTAAACATGTCTGCAGGAGGCGCAATGATATTACGCATTTTCTGAAAATAGTCCCCTGCTAAGGGGACTATCATTGTGCGTGCTGCAGCCACGTTACGGCAGCAAAGTCCTTGATTATTACGCCAAAAGAGTGGAGTGTCCCTTTAAGTTACAAACCAATAAGTTGGGTTTGTCACTTTTTGAAAATTACCCAGCCATTTTGAGAGTTTATAAAGGTTAGAGTCTTATAGTTATTTTTTAATCAGAGTTATTAATGTTGTAATTCATCTCTCAAGTTAATAGTGCCTACGTGTGAATCTGTCCTCAGATGTAGCCTAATATTTCTGCATCAACTCAATCTATAAATCACACCAGACATTGCCTGTCACAGGTAATCAACATAAATTTCCTATAATGACTGACTGGAAACAAGAAGCCCCCAGTTGACTCTGTTAATCAGTTCCTTAATATTCTATCCTGTGCGCATCTGTTACATTAATCAAGATGTTTTTAATTTGTAGTTTATTAGTGGTATTAGTTCCACGGTACATGGATGGTATATGGATGAAACATATTGAAGATAAATTACATTACTGCCTTCTGTTCAATTTCAAAAATTTGGCTGTAGTTTAAAGGGACTGAAATTGGACCACTCACATAAATAGACAAGACACATGCATCTGATGATAAGCTTAAAGGCAACGACTAAATCCTTCACAGATTCGAGAATATATGAACAGGAAAGAGTGTGACGGATTCTTCACAGGTGAAGGTCACATGCAAATTACATGTCGTTGGTGTAGTTCAATCATTCTTTATGTCCTGATGAAATATAGGTAACGCTATACCATAAGAATTCATTGACATTAGTTACTGCACTAACATGAACAAACAATAATCAATGTATGTTCACAGCATTATTACGTAATACAAGTGTTCCCTGTTTATGTATGTTAGTTCAACCAACCCATCCTCACCCCATGTCGTCAATATTTGACGACACTTGACCATTCGTCAATATGTGACGGGGAGGGTATACCTTTCGCGTCATTTTTTGACGAACTGGGGACTTCAATACTATTACGTCCGTTGCATTCTCTTTCCTATTTTCTTACCATTTTCGCGTCGGTTTAGGGTTAGATTTACATAATGACATCCCTACCCAAACCTAACTCTAACCCCAACGCCAGGTGACAACTGTTTCTAACCCCAACGCCAGGTGACAACTGTTTAATTTCGCGTACATTGTTTAATTTCGCGTACACTGTTTAATTTTGCGTAATCTAACCCTAAACCGACGCGAAAATGGTAAGAAAATAGGAAAGAGAATGCAACGGACGTAATAGTATTGAAGTCCCCAGTTCGTCAAAAAATGACGCGAAAGGTATACCCTCCCCGTCACATATTGACGAATGGTCAAGTGTCGTCAAATATTGACGACATGGGGTGAGGATGTGTTGGTTCAACAGGCATGAACTACGTTATATTTATGCATTTGGCAGACACTTTTATCCAAATGAAGTACTTTTATGCACTTTTTAGGTACAAATGTTTACTTTTACCACCTCAGTGACAACATTTGTACCATCTGACTCTTTGTTCCAAGAGTTATTATTATTAATAATTTTTTGATGACTTTTAAAATGTACATTGATTTAGGATAATCCCTCTTGCAGGTGACTGCTAAACAAGAGAGCTTTTTAAGTTTTGCCTCTAATTATCATCTGCACTATAGCTTAAATGAGACAAAGCAAGATCAATATTGCGCAGTAGTGTACAGAGAAAAACGTCACGGCTGGTACTGTGGTTTTCTCATCCTGTGACGCACACAGGTTGAGTGAGTGAATCTTACACCCTGAAACTCATGAGATTTCACTGCAAGAGCTGTGATCATGATGGCAGTCACATTTAGATATAGTTTACACCCTCAGGAGACAGGCGAATTAGCTGATGACCTCATCTTAAAGGACCATGCACACAAAAAAAGATCGGGCTGCCTTGTGGCATCTGAGCTGCTTTGTTTTCACAATTTTTTATAGACTGTTTCATCGGACGCACACACATTGCCATGTTTAGGCACCTGGCCCGAATTTATCTTCTGGTCTGTGATTTTTTATCGGCCTGGACAGTGACTAAAATGTCGAAAATAAAAATGTTTCAGGTTCCTAAAGACAAGGAAGGGTTTTTATTTCCTAACCAGTGGTTTGTTTTGCTCCCTGCGCATCTGCGTTCGTCACTACATCCCATGTGTTATGTCCTACATCAGACACTGGAAACGCACTCATTCATGAACGCATGCCGGTCATTACCAGAAGCTAGTTATTTTAGTTTGCCAAGTTTTAAATATTGACATGTTTCTTGCAAAATTGTATCGAGTACCCTCAGAAGGCCTTTATAAACCAGCAAAAGCCGTGTGTATTACTTTGGTGAAGGATGGACAGACTTTACTCTGTTGTGTGCTCGTCTGAGAAAATATAATCATATACATAGAAGATGGCTTGGGGATACGTCAATCATGGGGTAATTTTCCATTTTTGGTAAACTATATCTTTAAGCTCTTTTGTCCCTCCCCAGACCCAGACTACTACTATGATTACAGGCAAATCATGAGGAGGGGAAGGAGGAGATATGCCGAAAGAACTAATACATAATAGAAGAAGCTGCTTTAACATCCTGGTAATGATTAAAAGATTTGATGGGCATACTTAAATTACATGTCATAACTTCCTTGGTTTATGTGTCTTAAATACATTTTTTTTATTTGCAGACCAGGGATATATTTTTATGGGTCTCCCCATCCCTGCCGAGTGGGCTATAATATATCACACGCAGCGCACATACATTATAAAGGTCACAATTGCTTGTTGGTGCACCTCATTTATAAAATAGTAAAGAGGCCGCCGCACTATGCATAAATACTTTATTTGCAAGGTCATGTACAATGATAATGTTAGGGCATCTATATTGCATTGTCCTTTCGTCCATTTATTGCTACTTTTATGGCATATCGTTAAAGGACTAATCCATCACTGCCTTCTCACACATCAAGGAGCCCGGGGGAACAATTCAGGTTGATCAGGAATGATCAAATCAGTAAAGTCCTCAGGCAGTGGAGTAAATGCTCCAGCTCTTTTGTGCTGTGAATTTTACATCAATTCTGAGAAATAGATTGTTATGTAAGCTGACAAAGAAAGAAATGTACAAATAAAGAGAATGCAAAATCAATTCAAGATGCTGTAAACTGCTTTAAAAAATACCTTTTTGCTTACTTACTGAAAAAAGACAGTAATAGATGATAGAGAACGAATCATTATGCTTGTACGTTTTTGCTATTATTAAAGATATACAAATTCAGTTCGTCAAAACTAGTGTTCGCATGCCAACCGGATTTGCCCACAATGCTTCAGTTCAAAGTTTTACACTGTATAAAGTGAAAGTTGGATGTACTTAATAAAACTAAGTGAAAAATATAAGGTGAAAAAGTAGTTTTTAATCCAACTTTCACTTTTTACATTGTAGGGTCACTTACCAAGTTTTTCTTTTTTTCACATTTTAAATTAAACTTAGAATGACTTAATGTGCTGAAGTACGAGAGTTGTGACTAAATATTCAAACTATTTCAAACTGTATGTTTTATGTGACTCCAAATTTTTGGAGATCAACCAATTAGATTCAAAGGATTTTATGTACCTGTCATGCTTTCAATTAATCAGTAATTATATGTTTAATAACTTTTTTATTTGCATGACTAAAGCACAGCTGGATGCCAATTTGAACATAATCAGCATCAGATTTTAAATGAAGTTCATTTAACTTAGAAGCAAGGTCATGAAATCCAACCAATCAGCGCAAAGAGGTTTCTATATGTGACTGTCCCTCACCTTTGTCTCGTGACAGTTTTTTGAAGCATCCAAGCAAGCAATTTTGGGTAAAACAAGGCTAAATTTGGGCTGTCAGTGAAAGTCTACAAGACGTCTACCAAAGCCCAAGAATAGACGATACATTTAAAACATATGAAAGCAAACACCTTGAACACCCGCTGACTTTGCTTACATGTTGGAATATCATACATCTTCAAGGTTTTGTGGCAAAATTGGCATGTAACCAAATTCAAGGTTATTTAGGGTAAATTGGGTCTATAGACCCTTTTACAGCCCATGTGATCAAATAGCCTGCACGCGCATTTTGGCAACAGAAGTGGTGTTATTCCCTATTGGTTCTAACGTGTTAGACACTCAGAAAATTTATAAAAACTAGTGATTCACCGATGTATCGGCCGCCGATATTTATCGGCCGATTTTTTGTGAATTTGAAAGCATCAGCATATCGGTAATAGCATGAGAAAGGCCGATACCGATTGTTTATTAATTAACTGCATAAAGAAATCCATTATATGTAAAAAATGAGTTAAATGTTGTTAATAAAATAAATGCTGAATAGCAAAAACCACCTTTGAAGGTTGTCATGCTGTCTTATTATATTTGTTTTAGCTTTATTTGTGCCTCTCTTATTATGTTGGTCAGTTGAATGTTAATTAGACCCAATCCATGTTCAGTAAAAATAATTTGATGCAGAAATAAACTAGCTAATAGACCAACTGTATAGTATTGTATACAAGTGTTTAATATCGGTATCGGCATCGGCCAGAAGTTGTCTGTTTAAATCGGTACCAGCCCAAAAAAATCCCTAATTAAAACGGGTTCCCAGCATCCAAATGTCTGGTTGTTGCGTTTGGTTGCACTAATATAATATACTAATATATATGTATCTGGCCCCTTTTATTTGGCCCTCTGCTAACGTCTTCTATCCACTCCACTATAGCTGACAGATCTGGTCAACTTTTTAAAATAACTTTCTCTGTCTGTGTTGCTTCACTGCTGATTCTTGCCATACTTTCGTTACCAAACTGTGCGCGCATACGCTGCCACGTCATCATTGTGTACAAACAGTAAAAGGGTCTATAGTTAGCCGTCATTTCAACTTCTCGGTTTTTGCTTGCTGGGATCCCGCTTCCACCCCATCACCTGCTGGTTATCTATCCCAGATAAAGAGGGGGAGGTTTGAGCAAATATTCCGAGCTTGAAGCCCTCCCCTCGGACAGCATGCCAAATATGCTTTATTTCATAGTTATTTGCATGTTAATGTGAACTCGTGAAAGGTGTGAAATACTGTTATCACACATCAGGCCCGGTTGAATTTAATACTTCAGTAAAGAGTTTAGAGACTTACAGCTGTAAAAATGCAATATTTCAAGTTCCATAAGAACACAAGCCTGCAAAAGCCTTTTCCTTTTAGTTTTGTATAACAAAAATCTGCCACATTAAACCATTTATAGTTCACATATTATGTGTTGGTGTAATATGAGTCTTCATAGATGGACAGGAATTTGACTGCAATTATCTTAACTTTTGATATAACAGACAGGAGAGTTTAATCAGTCCAAAGGGAAAACACTTTGAGAGTTCATTCAAGCGAAATTATTGCAATATCACTGTCACAGAGAAATCCTTAGAGAACAGTGTATCCACCCACATTTTCATCGCCTGTCTGAAAAGGTCTGTCTAAATGAAGTTCCTAAATGAACCTTTGGGAAAAACATGCCTATCTAATCTTTTAATTAACCACCAGAGTATATACACCACTGCTTACCTCACTCTGTCTGGTGTCAATTCATTTGGCATTCCTCCACCCCTAAATCTACCGCTTTATCTTCGAGCCTGTTTACACCTGATATTAAAGGACAAGTTTGGTATTTTACACTTAAAGCCCTGTTTTCAGACTGTTTATAATGAAATAGAAAGGTTTTGACTGAAATTTGGACATATGATGCTGGCCCGAGAATTTTCGGTTTCTGTTATATCACCCCCCACCTTTACAATAGTTGCATAGGTGCACTGGAACAATCCTTCCTAAAATGCATTAAACTTTCATTTACAAAGACGCGAAACTCACCGAGTGGTCATGGGAGATCTCAGGAGTGGTCACTGATATGCTCACACAAAAAAATCGCTGCAAAAGATGCTTTCCAACAGGTTTTATCGTCGTTTTTGTCCAACTCCATTGACTTGAATTAGATGTGCTTTGGGGTGTTTTAGCATTCGTTGTAAACTTGTGGACCTATTTTTCCAAACACCTCACAACGGTACATTCTTCAGTTGAGAGCTTGAATAAAAGACACTCCAGCCCAGTTGGTGGCGATAATCCACATTTGCCAATTGCAAGAAGTCAATAGAGTTGGACAAAAACTATGATAAAACCTGTTGGAAAGCATCTTTTGCAGCGATTTTTGTGTGAGCATATCAGTGAACACCCCTGACCACTCGGTGAGTTTCACGTCGTTGTAAACCAAAGTTTAATGCATTTTAGGAAGGATTGTTCCAGTGCACCTATGCAGCCATTGCAGAGGTGGGGGATGATACAACAAACACCCGAAAATTCCCTGGCCAGCATATGTCCAAATTCTGAAAACAATCTGAATACAGGGCTTTAGGTGTAAAATACCAAACTTGTCCTTTAAGATGCGCTTTGTTAATTGAATATATCTTAAACTATGCAAAAAAAAAAAACTTTTTAAGGGGGAACAGTGTGCACATCTTACAGAAATGTGTGCGTGAACAGACATTAAAAGAAATATTATACCATTAAGTCTTTTTAATGGCATTCCCATTTAAATTTCTAACAATTTGAGACCCCCTGTCTTCATGTGAAAACCACCCAAATAAATGTGTTGACTAACTTTACACAGCAAGATTACCAGTGTTAAATGTACACTTGTTGTCTGGTGGTACTCAAGCTCAAAATACACTCTATGTATTCATTATTCAAAGTCAAAGCAATAATTTACATACCTAAACTCAGTGCATATCAACCTTGGCCGAACCATCTCAGATTCTGCTCATACTACAGACAGAGTTACACAACACTGAAGGTTTGACGTTGAAACTGGAAGGCAGATTTAGGACTGCTGCTGGTACACCACATATTATACAGACCTACAAACACATGAAGAATTTAGTCAATTAATCACTTGGCTTTTGTAAGACTATAGATTTAAAATATGTACATGCATAGTATACTCAAAAGTAATGTTTGAATTATGTTCTTTTGAAATCAATGGTTTATGTACAGTATTTAACAACACACACAAATACACACAAGTCTTACAACATCTAAATATTACCCTCACCCATCATCCCTTAGGCAAAATGTCATTATTAATCTATGCAGCCCAGGGACCGTGCTGATAAAGATGGACTCATTGATAATGTATGCAAGAGACACTCTGTACTTGCAACACACAAAGAATTCAGACAGTCATTAAGACTAAGGACGCAGGTTGATGCTTCACCAGAACATTTTTTTTTATCTAAATGTAAATTAGATATTTAATATGGCCACATTATAAACTTTCACTTGTTCTATTTTAGTCAATTGCTCTTGTTGCTTAATGTTCAACATAAAAATATTAGTTTTATTAACATAATATTTCAAGTAATTACAAAAAAAATTCCTGTATTGAATATCACTCATTTATAACACTCCATAATTTCTTTCTTTCTAAATGTAATTTATCTACATATTTCTAACTACTGTTAATGTATGTACTAAATACATAGATATAGTTTTGTCTGTGTGATCAGGTATCCAGGTTCAAATTGTTCGCACCAATCGATCAAATTACCTAAATTCCCACCCCAATTGTCCTGAGAGATCCTGACCGTTCAGAGTAAAGTGAGAAACGCTGTTAGAAAATAAAACGGTCGAAATATCTACCCCAGCTGTCACTGGGATCAATATTTTGATTGATCGAGTCTTTTCCTGTATCTTTTATACCTGTCAATTTTTTAGCTTCTTACGCAAGTGCCGCAACATCATCAATAAAATATTGAACATTTTCACTCCACACTAAAAAGACTGCACAGCCAATTTTAGGACATCAGCACAAAACATCAGACTTTTCCCAAAAAATAGATTTGGGACATTCGTTTGACTTTCTTTTTCCTTTTACAGTTTAGGATCTTAGCAGAATCACAAACTGCTTACACGTTAGAAAAATTACAGAAGAGGGTGATGTACCGAGATGCTGATGTTTCTACATTTAGCATATGAAGTGAGAAGTCGTGAGTGTTCGCAGCAGACTATACCATGTGTTTCTTCACAAGTGCGTAAGCAAAGGTGTCAAGTGTGTGTACTGTATGTGTGTTTGGGTTTTACCTCTGAAGATCATTTTAATTAAACCATATTGGAGGATGACATTTAAATAGTTTTTTTGAAGATGTTTCTCCATGCAGGGTTTTGCAACAGAACACAAGCACAGATTTGGCATTACAGACGACCATTTTATTCCCTCATGGTATAGATTCCTTACATATACCCTAGTAAGTTTCAATGAAAAGATATTTTAATATTTACAGCAGATGTAAACAATTTAAGCAAAAACTATTACAACAACTTTCTTTGTGTTTATGCAATATGAATGTTAAGCTTAATACTCAGGAAGCATATAAAGAGCTCAAATGCAAAACCCTCTAAGTGCATCTGACATATTTTCTTGTAAATGTGCATTTTTATCAGATTCTTAATGGATTCTGCCAACAAACCGATATTTCTCAATGGTCTGAGATTAAGTGAATTTGAAGCTAATGATGCTTGATGAACGTATAATATGTGCCGAGAGCATTCGGTTAATATCATTATCTAATTTTGACAGAGGTAGCGTTTAGCGGCGTTTACATCTGAGCTCCAGATGTAATCCTCCTCAGTCCTATTTCTACATGAGTCTAAAAATCCACTAGAGTTTACCAGTTTTTCTCAATCCTTACTAGGTATACACAATAATTGACATCCTAGAAGCACAAAATACAAAGCATTTCAGACAAATCTTATCAGGTGTGCTATGTATCAAGTTTAATGGCTGTGTCAGTCATTCCAAGGTGATAGGGTAACCCTATTGATCCACATGCGCTAGATGGAGTCCACCAAATTGACAGACTCAGATCCTCAGCATCCTCCCCACAGGAGTTGGATTTGTTTGCACCATCCACAGGTGTTTTCTTATCATTTTGTAACTGGAAGATTGTAGGGAGTGAGGCTAGCGCTAGCGCTGAGGCAGGGGACGGGCCGATGAGGCGTAGACGCAAAGCCTTGGCTGAACGGTGGAGATCTCCAATGAAGCAGTAGCAAAAAGGGTTGAGAGATGAATTGGTCAGTCCCAGCCACTGTGCAAAAGGTCTGGCCTGCAATAGCCAGTGTGGCGGATGAAGCAGTTCACGATCCAGCCAGATGTCAGCCACGTACATAGGCAACCAGGACAGAGCGAACAGAAGAACCAGAGCTGCGACCATACGGGCGATTTGACTACGCCCTTGCAATCTTGCTTCGTGAAGTACCTGAGACCGCGGGTCCAGCTCTGTAAACCGAACCTCTCCAGTATTGCTCCGCAGCCGGCGATACGTGAGGAAGGCTAGGGTTAGATTAAACGCAACAGGTAGGCAATAGAGGGCGGTGAACAGCAGGACATTGTACACCTGTCGCGAGCGTGGCTGAGGCCACACCTCTCCACAGACAGGCAAAACGATAGCCAGCCCTTCAATCAAAGCTACATCATCACGTCTGGTAACTATGGCAACCGGCATGCAGATCACTGAGGAGATCAGCCACACGGCTGCAACGGAGACGAGGATGCGTCGACGGGTGAAGTAAGCACGGGACTGTAGCGGAGAGTGAACCGCATAGTACCGGCTAATGCTGATGACCGTTATGCTCAGGACGCTGGCGGAAACAGACACAGCCTGCGTAAAAGGTACAGCGCGGCACAAAAAGTCTCCATACACCCATGGCGTGTAGATGCGGTGGCCCAGGGTGACTGGCATGCACACGCAAACTACCGCCAGGTCACACACCGCTAAGTTTATCAGCAGGTAGCGTGTGGCACTTGCGCCTGACAGACGCACACTTCCATTTTGCCCTAATAGGACTTTAAGGGACATGACGTTTCCAGTGAAACCTACAAGAAAGGAAACTGAGTACAAGACAGTCAAGATAATAGTGCCAGGCTCTCGAATGGTCAGAAATAACTCCCATTCTAAAGCTGCATTATCCTGGAGGAAAAAGGTGTTGTTGAAAAGCATGGCTCGAGCTGTAAGGTCCAGCCTGCTTTTGTTTTGAAGGTCCAATGCACTGGAAAGATTAAAGAGCTGGGTCGGTGGCTGATCTGGAGTCAGATTCATAGTGTCATTCCTGTAACGTAAGCAGGTTACACCATGACATAATGGGCTAACACTTTATTTTTCTTTATCTCTAATTTTTGTATTTTCGACTTTGAGGGTACTAACGTTTCTTCTCATGTATGTGAAAGCTTGAAGACCACGAGGGAGCAAAGACGACCCCAAATCCATTGTTCTTCCTGTAATCCCTTTTTGAACTTTGATGCATTACTGCTGGACATAAAACCAAAGATAAAGTTATTATTGTCCTTGACGAATAATAATACGAATGAGAATAAAGGCAAAAAAGATCCTCTTCTATATCCACAACACATTTTTTTCAGTTCCTTCTCTTCCTCTCTTCACACCTCAAGATCATCTGTACCCTGTGTGACCTGAAAAAGGAAAGAGCGACAATTACACACATGATATATTGCACTTACACAGCTATACGCATATCAAGTGCCCATTGAAAGCAAGGAGAAAGACCAACAAATTTTAACAAGATACAGCTTTCTAGATAAGTTACTTTCATCAGTGCCACATTTCTTTGTAAAGGCAGCCGAGATTCCCACATTAAATGCTGCAAATTAAATGTTTAAAAGCAGTGTATAAGTAAATAGCCATATGTCTATTGTTTAAAATTTGACCTGCTGTATCTGAATTAATGTGTTTGTACAGGCACTAAAACTATGTTTTATAGTCACAATATAACGTAATTTAATTTGTTATCAATGGTTGTAAATACAATTTTAAAACATGTAATGCTGATTAATGTAAATCTTTAAAAATGAATGTCTTCATATTTCATTATCCAACTGAAGCAAATAAACCTTAAAGTTATATTATCAATATTATTAATATTTAAGAATTATACATTTGGTCATACTAAACAGTTAATATAATGTAATGGTTTTACTTGCCTGCATTAATCTGTCTGTAATCCTTTGTCTTCGGATAACTTTCAAAATATCAAATATTACGATATGTCCTCAGGGTAAAAATTCTCACGTAGATTTTCCCAAGCATTTTCATTAAATCCAGCGCGGCGATGTGTCGGCTACCTGTTCACAACCACTGGTGATGCAGAAGAGTTCAGTCAAGATTTAAGGTTTTGCTTCAACTGTGTGCGATCGCTGCGCACATGCGCCCTCTCGTGGCAGCACGAAGTTACAATGATTGACCCGCAGGTCTACCTGCTCATTGCCTGATATCTATTTAGTTTCATATAAATATTAAAAATAGTATTGTTATACTTCATGAAATTATGAAACACACACGCACACACACACCGTACAAACTGTATATTCTGTTCCCTAACCCCAACCATCACAGAAAATTTACGAAACGTTACGTTCGATTTTCAATAAACATCATTCGGTTTGATTTATAAGCTTGCTCTCCCAGTTAAGTTACATATATCTTTTATACCTTAGATTTTGCTGTTAAAAGTGTCCACTATGTCCAAATATTTACACAAAATATTACACGATAGTGTTACTGAGAAAACTTTGTAACGTATGTGTTCTGTTGTAACGTGAGGCCTACTCTAAATTGTATGTTGTTAGACGTAGTTGTACGTTTTCTGTCACCAAAATAGTGTGTTGTTTCTCCCCTTTTGAATTATGAACTACTTTTTGTCCATCAAATGCATTAAATTTGCGTTTAGGGTTGATACACGCGCAAAGCTGTTAAACACGATATATTGTTCAAGCAAATTCACTTTCCAATACAACTCCAATAATATAAAGTGATAAACATCTTACTTACAATGTTATGAACTTAAAAACATCAACATTAAACATTTTTGCTCATGTGCCACAGGAATCCCAAATCCGCTCGTGCTCTCAGACGTCGAAGTCCGCGGGCTCCTGCCCCCGCGCTTATTTTACTTTAACGGTTGGTAAACATTGTGACGTATTTGTGTGGGCGGGGCTTAGTTGGAGGCAGAAAGAGCCGCGGAGCAATGTTGACAAGCTTAAACTAGCACGTTTTATGAGGGATTTATTAAACATGAATGCAGACGAAGTTTCGGATCTGTCCGAATATGTACAGTCACTGATTCTGCGGGACCGTGACAGCTATTTTTGTAAATTAACTATCGCGATTTTAACCAGGTTTTGGATATTTCCTAGACAACATATGAATTACTTTCGGGTGGTTTCGGGAATTTTGTCAAGGCTTATTCTTATTGTCTAATGTAACCTATCGCTGGGCTAACTATGATTAGCAATGGGGATCATTTTAAGAGATCATTCAAAGGATGGCACACACATCTATCGCTGTGTATGTTTGTTTAACATTTAAGCTAAACAATAGCGCGGTTGGTGACTTTTCGCCTATAAAACAGAAACATGCTGATTTGTACTAGATAAAACCAACACACCAGTACATATGCATAGATTATATTCCCTGATATGAAGTGTGCACTGCAAACACAAGCATTATTTATGATCGTCTCCGTCCAGTCTGTACGCCGTATTGCATTCAACCACAATTTTCTTGATTTCTGTGAAGGAATGTCTGCCGGGATCCGGTAAAACTTTAGTTTTGAACCAAAAGTGCTGTTCCTTCTATTCTAGCAGCCAAAAACACGTCAAGATGACATTTTAAAGTCAAAACCTCAAACGCACCGGCTGTTCCTACTTATTTTTTGCCTCCAGCTAGAGCGGTGACGTCACAGTGACGTGGGCGATTAAGGGGTCTTTATTGATGTTATGCTGAAACGCAAAAACATTTTAAAGTCAGTTATGTTTAAGAACTAACTTGTTTTATAAAGTGATTTCTAAAATTTTAGCCAGGTGGCCCCTATTACCCTGCTGAAAAAAACAGCATAGGCCAGCACAATTCCCATAAAACACAACATATGCTGGTCTTGCTGGTATGCTGATGAGCACCAGCTAAACCAGCACCAAACCAGTATGGATCAGCAGGCTAAACAGGCATAATATTTCTAAAATGATGTAAAGTATCAACTTTTATAAGATTATTTTTTCGTAAATATAAAAGGCTACAGCCAAATTTGTGTATGGTCCTTTGGATGCAGTAAAATTTAGTAGAAACATTTTCTACTAAAGAATTTTAATAGAAAAATGTATACATTATTCCTTAATAACTTGTATATCTATATGTTAGTTGTATGCGCACTCCATGGAAAAACAGGTTTGACACAAGTGGGATATGATTACAGAATTTTCATTTTGGTGTGAACTGTTGCCTTAATACAAAATCAATGCACAGCATTAGAGAACCTAACTACAATTATTTTATAGCAACTTCAATGTTGTAGTGCATATTTTTGTAATAATACAACAACATTTGAGGAACAACAGACAAGTTTAGACTACTTTCTCTATGGCATTGAAACATATAGTAGTTTATTAACAGCCCAACTGCATATTTTTGTTGTTGTACTACAACATGGCCTATTTTTAAATGTGGGCCCGCTTACAGATTCATGCAGTTTTCAAACAAACATGTGTACAAATTCTCTTCAAGAACTTTGGCATACGCTCATAGCTTATTTCCTATTGTAAGCATTAAAATTTAAGGACCAACCGTTTTGTTTTTAAAGTGATTTTTTTTCTCTGTCTTCAGGCACTGATGCTCAACACCCTGCACCAGATAAGTTCATTTTAATATATTATTAAAACATTGAATCCAGGCTCAGAAAATCAATTTTCTGACATGTACAACATCTTAATCACAAATGAAAAAACATGAAAAATCCATAAGAATTGTTATCAAAACATCAATTTATGACGAATCGTTCTTATTCACATTTAGAAAGGAGTGAGTAGGTTTATTTGTTATGATCTATACAACAAGAAAAGCTATAGAATTTAAAAATGTGTACATTTAGAGAACGAAAGGATACCGTATGAAAATGTTAAGAAAGGCAGATTAATTCTTCCTCGTATTTCCTTTTGTCATGCAATGGCATCGTATGGTACAGAATCATAGATCCGAACATCTGGATTGTCTAAAAGATGGTTAGTGGCTTAAACCATGTAATTACAAAAATCATTATATAGCGGTTTAGCCACTAATGTTTTCTGTGTGTGAAACAAGTTTTTAGTTAGTGTTCTGTGTTTGTCACTTGCATTGCTTTATTTTTCCTATGCTTTTGTGCACAAGTGTTTTCCTAGTAATGTAATTTAAGTGGCTGCACACTACATCAAAAAGTGTCTGTATATGTGTACGCTTTGACGGTAAGGGACACAAGTCCTTTCCTGTTGGCATCCGAACACAGCATCCACTTTTGTTACACAATAATTCACAAACACACAACCTCAATTGACTGAGGGTGTCACAAAGTCAGCATAAAAGATTTCACATGACATTTCCTAATGACATTTCTACCTGCTAATGTATTTTATGATATTATTCATAATACAAATTAATCCATAAAGTTCAAGAATAAAGGTTTGATGTTTTGATAGTGGCATTAAATACCATATCTTATGCATGTTTCAAACACTGTTTTGTCAGATTTATGACACTGGATGCAAGTAAATGAAACCAACAATACTGCACTTGGTAAAGACAGCTAGGTTATCTTACACTACATCCACACAAGTCTTACTAGTGAGTGCATGACAAGGAGGAAGTTCATTTCAGTTTTTCATCCTCCATATTATTTTGTCTAAGAGGCAAATTGCAAGTCCTGTTAGTGTCAGGCATCCAGATCCCGATGTCTTCGTCCATATTAAACGATCATTCATACCCGAGAGAAGCGTTTCCCCATGAACATAACAAGAATAAAGGCTGATCGTGGTGAAAATCAAATCTTATTCCCAATCTGAATCCATCAAAAGTCTAACAAAATGAAACTAAATAAAAACCAACTCACTAAGTCTGAACACCATGAAAAAAAAGATTTACATGTGGGGAAGTATTTCTCTATTTGTCCATTTATCCCTTCTTTCCTCTCAGCAAATTTTCCCCCATTAGAAATGTTCACATTTAGAGTGTGCACATACACACGAGCACCCACGAATTCAAGTGTTATGTCTACAAAACATGTACTGTTATTTTATCACAGAAATCATTAATGACTTTTTTCAGGTTTCTTAAACCTGAAGTATAGTCACGTTTTATGTGTACGCGAGGGTCAGCGTAAAGTGCGCAGGAGAGTGCATTTTTTTGCATACTTTGTACACATTGATCGCACATGTACAAGAGCATGTAGTATGTAGGCGTTGGAATTTGTCGTAATGCGTATGCGTCGAGTATGTACGAGTATGAGCCATATAAACGATGCTTTGCGCATACGCTCACGTACATATAAAAACTGAACTATACTTCAGGCTTTACATGTATTGTTTACTGCAGCTTTAAGCCACGGCAAATGTCACACTGCACTGTTACACAGAAGATAAGTAGTGCACTGAGTTTGTATTGTTAACATTTTTTTACGTATAAAAACACTTATTATTTACAAAAAGCAGAGCTTGAGATTTGTGTCATCTGTAAAAGGCAAACACACCACGCACATGAACACAACCGGAAAGTGTACTGTGCAATTGTTTCCCTTATAGATTAAGATACCGAATGTGCGTAATGGCTTAACGGCTCGATGGCTGTCAATTCACACTGTGGTACACCATAGATTACATTGTAAATACAAACAGTGGCCTTATATGAGAGGACAATTTGTTAAGCCACAGTGTTAGAATGTGACTCAATAGAGTGCCACATGGATGACGTATTTTTGTAGGCCAACCCAGAAGTTAGAGAGATACTGGTTCTCTAGCCAAAAAGTCCAAAAAGATTATAGCAAAAAAAGCTCAATAAGTTCAACACTTCAACGTTTTGTCCAATAGGACAATCTTCACAGATGAACACAACTTTTATGAATTTTTAAGTTTTATTATACGTACACACCAAACGCGTAGCATCGCGTTGCTTGCTCTAGATTACTCGTGGGATTTAACTTTATGTCATGCTAATTATTTCGCTTGAGTTAAATATTTTCAACTTGCATGAAGGCGCATTTGAGTTGAAAAGCACATTTTCGCAGCAATCGCGGCGCCCAGTTCGCCTCTTTCGCATCGCCCCGCGCTAGGATGCGTCTGATCGCGACTTTGCATTGACATTGTATGTAATCTACTCGTGCAAATCGTTGAACTCGCATCTGGTGTGAACCCACAGTAATGGTAAGCGTTGAAGGCGCGAACGTGAAAAATAGTTGTACAATCTGAATCTGAACTTTGTCGGATTTTCGCACTGCATTAAATCAGGAGCTTGCTCTAGCAGTGACGTGATTACATGAAGCGAGAGGAGGCAAAACAACAATGGAGGACAATCATCATCACTACACGAGACATCTTCATACTTTTACAGGAATTAAAAGGATCTTGTTTGAAATAGTGAGGAGGTTGAAAAATCTGGTAAGTTTACTCAATTTGAGCTATATAAGCCCCTCCCATGACGTGAATTTACGCATGAATGTCTCGAATGACTAGAATTTCATGCACAAATGAAGTGAGAAACTCAAAATGTTCAAGCGCCCAACTACATGCAAATAATGCGTTTTTGCCGCCTCTTCCGCGTCTGGTGTGAACGCGCAGTAAGTTCTTTGACTAGAAATTCAAAGCTAACCCTAGGCTACAAGCGAACAACACCAGGATCTCTCGACATCAACGTCATCACCACCAACCTTCTGAAAGCTGTTTCAAACTTTATTAAACACATTTAAAAACATGTTCCCTAATAAGAAAATACTGTGTGGATAAATAATTGTTGGTAATTGACATTTAAATTCCCTGACAAATTCTGTAGTCCCAACTTGTTAGCAACCACCCTTTAAAAGACACTTAAAAGCTTTAAAAATTCGCAAGTGGTGGTATTACTGGTGTGTTTTATGTCATAGAATAAAACGTGAAAATATCTTGGGCTTATGTTTTTAAGAAGTTTAAACCAATTAAACCAAAACCTCATTCAAAAAACCATTGACTTCGGTATGATGGAACCGGAAGTGCTAAAATGCTAACTCGCTTCCGGGTTTTGCCTACAAAAATACGACATCCCTGCGGCATATTTGTTAACATTTGTAAACTGGTAAAAGAAATAATTGACACAATAATGATATTTCTGTCTTCATTTACTTATCCTTACAGTATGTAGTTCATTGAATGTAAACTTATACAGAAACAGAAAGTAAATGGTGAACATGGTT
The DNA here is from genome assembly GCF_030506205.2 of Paramisgurnus dabryanus. Classification (NCBI taxonomy): domain Eukaryota; kingdom Metazoa; phylum Chordata; class Actinopteri; order Cypriniformes; family Cobitidae; genus Paramisgurnus; species Paramisgurnus dabryanus. The sequence continues at coordinate 35,422,778 of NC_133340.1, forward strand.
GGTCCCCATCCACTTTTATTGTAGGGTAAAAAGGAGGTCTTAAAAAAAGTGAATCAAAAACATTTCGGTCGCCCCCTGGTGGCTGGCTCCAGTATAGGTTATAATCCCCGCCATCTCCATGTGAACGAATGGGATGTGTTCTTTTCTATTAAGTTTGGTTTAAATGTATTATTAAATGCTGTTAAAAAGGGGTGTGATGACTTGTTTTGTGCATTTATGTTTGAGTCAAACAAGGAAATTGGGCGGGGCCTTAATACAGCAGCTCCACCTCACGATCACTACTGTGCAGACTCCAAATGACGTCATTGGCCATTTCTAAAATATTTTGGCTTCGTTTTTTACCATGGAGAGACGTCGTCCACTTTTTTTTTTACAGTCTATGGCTTAGACATTCAGGTAAATAAATACTTTTTCAAGGATAAGTAAATGATGATGAAATATTCATTCTTGACAGAACAATTTTTTCAAATAGTAGTCATGAGAATCTGTAAGATAAGAAGAATGCTGCCATATTGCCAGGAACTGCAGAGAAAGCACAAAGGGTGCACCTTTAAAGCTATTTCAAATGATATTATCAGTGTCATAATTTCGAAAAATACCTAAAAATATAAAACCATCATAAAATCAAACGTCATAGTGACATTTCTTGTCTGATAGGAAAAGTTTAAAAACGACAATGTTATATAAACCATCCTGCTGTGGTAATGTGGACCTGCAGTCCTTGCCAATATGGCTGCCCTGAGAGACTCTGTAAGGGTAGCGTGAGATTTACTGTGCAGACAACAGAGACGAGTCCTCCAGAAGAGGGCAGTTTAGTTGCTGTGAAACACTGTGTGAAATTAGGGAAGTAAAAATGGCAGTTTGGTTGAACGTTTGGCAGAATCAATTCTGCAAAAGCAGTGCCGGATCAAGTATGCTTGTTTGCCTAAACCAGAAAACTGAGGATTGATGTTAAAGTAAACCAAAAGAAAAAAAATGTCTGGAGACAAACTTCATACTGGTGGACTTGATAACAGGTAGTTGCTTTGCGTTTTTGAATGATGACGCTTTTTCACTTGAGGATGGTTAATGGATGGCGGAGTGGGGTCGGTGGATAACTGAATTTGGTCGGCTGTTGGGAGCGGAGCGGCTGCTTAAGTCTGGTCGGATGCTGGGTTCCAGGCCGTTCTGGGATTCCGATGGCCTGGATGGGTCCGGGCGACTGGTTGCCAGATATTTAGCTCTCATGCTTGAGGTGTACTGCAAAAGAGGAGAAAAACGAGACAGGAGAGTGTAAAACACCATTATGTCATACTGCAAAGTTTCAGGTTTTTGTCATGTAAGGTTTAACAATACAAAATATTCAAGTGATTGAGCAAAATTCCTTTTTTTTTCTAAAATTGGGACTCAGTTATGAAGTAAATGAAGCACATATAAATATGAACCTCACCCTGTTGCTTTCGGTAACTCACATGGATAAGACAGAAAAAGACAAACTGACAGTCATTTGGACAGCCTGATGATTTTTGAAGCCAAGTTATTATGATGATGCACAGCATAATTATGTGATTAATTTGTTTAATGTGAATAATTTAATTTTCCCTGCCAGCAAGGAGAAAATCTGATATTATGACAAACAGAAAAAACAGCTGTGGATGGCAATGACCATTTACGCAGATAGACAAAGAGAATGCAGGTGCTAAAGGATAAAAAAAAAATCCAGATAATTTACTCACCACCATGTCATCCAAAATGTTGATGTCTTTCTTTGTTCAGTCGAGAAGAAATTGTGTTCCAGGATTTGTCTAATTTTAATGGACTTTAATGGACACTTAACAGTTTTAATGCAGTTTAAAAGGACTCTATCCCAAACAAGGCATAAGGGTCTTATCTAGCAAAACGATTGTCATTTTTGGCAAGAAAAATACAAAATATGCACTTTTAAACCACAACTTCTCTTCTTCCTCCGGCTGTGTGTGACGAGCCAGCGTGACCTCACGTAATTGCGCAATGACGTCAAAAGGTAACGTGTTACATATATGAAACGCACATTTGCGGACCATTTTAAACAATAAACTGACACAAAGACATTAATTAGTATCATTCAACATACAAAAATGTCGGAACGGTCCTCTTTTTCCACACTTGTAAACACTGGTGCGTAGTTTCGATACGTCATCCGTGACCTCTTCCGGTCACAGGACAAGAAGATGTGCTTTAAAAGTTTTATTTTTCTTGACAAAAATGTCAATCCTTTTGCTAGATAAGACCCTTATGCCTCGTTTGGGATCGTTTAGAGTACTTTGAAACTGCAATTTTAAAATGAATTAAAACTGTTAAGTGTTGGTGTCCATTAAAGTTCATTAAAATGAGAAAAATCCTGGAATATTTTTCTCAAAAAACATAATTTCTTCTCGACTGAACAAAGTAAGACATCAACATCTTGGATGACATGGTGGTGAGTAAATTATCTGGATTATTATCTGGACTAATCCTTTAAAAGAACCATTTTTGGTTCCCCAAAGAACCATTCAATCAAAGGTTCATAAAATAGTAATTTCTTTCATACCTTTTTTAGAATCTAAAATACCTGTTTCACAAAAAAAAACTTTTGTGAAACAAAAAGGGGTTAAAGGTTCTTTATGGAACCATTTAGCCAAAAATGGTTCTTCTATGGGATCGTGATGCACCTTTATTTTTAGTGTATATGTGAGATTGTTAGCAGCTGTTTTGGGATTGGGGTTATAATGTGGACAGACATTTTACAAGGGACATGCATGAGGGATGTAAGTTTTCAGATTCGTACAAATTCATGCATATTTTGAATAAGAAAATCCAGAAAAGGAGAGACAAATCCATAATATATAGGCTATTTCAATTCCAACATAAACAGGCACCGCATCCAGGACCAAGACATTACTTGAAAGAGTCAGAATCGAACTCCAGTACATCCTTTCAAAGTAACAAGGTTTCTTGTTCGGTCTCTCCAGTCTGGAGGTTGAAATACGCATGCGTGTCACGTCCAGGATCCGTAAACACAAAAACGAAAGGAAAGCAACTTAAAAGAGTGTCGCTCATTAGAGTTCTGTGTGTTTCCACTTTATTACCTCAAACCTATGAGAGGATGAAGGATGCCCTCACATGCCAAGTCAATTGAGGGGAGCCACCATGATCCCAGAGAGAACCATGCTCCCATATTCACTGCATGTAAATCAGGAGAAGCATTCTTGCCATAGACTCAACATGCAATCGTCATGCAAACTCCAGGATTTTGCAGAACCCTTTTTACCATTTTACTTTGGGGTGGGGGGGGCTTCATATAAAAGAAACTGAATGTCATCTCAAAATATACCTTAAAGGAACATGTCACCCAAAAATGAAAATCATTTATTGTTTAAACTTTAAAGACTTTCTTTATTCCATGGAACACTGAATGTGAATGGGTGTGAAGGAGGACCAGGGGCCGGTTGCACCAGCTGGGCGTACACCTGGTCGTAAGACTAGTCCGGGCGTAAAATGCATAAAAAGTCTGACGTTTAATTTACACCTGTTGCATCATCTAGGCGTAGCGGACGTCTGAGACCTAAATCTTACATCTAATCAAGGGTAGGCGTAAGTATACAATTTAAACTTGTTTCTATGCCAAAAATAGAAATAATGAATTTTGACATTGGCGCATCTAATACACACGATACGTGAGCAGTGTGCTTTCGTGCATGGCAGAGTGAGAGACCGCACAAGAAATTATATCATAAAATAGATAAATATTTACAAAGACACAGTAGAGAACTTATTAAAAGCGTTAACATTAAAGGCTTTCGAAATATGCAGGTTGTGTTTGATGGGTCTGCATGTGACCCACGTATCTTGAGGGAGAGCGCACTAGTAAACGTGAGTAGGGAAAGCTGTCATTTGTCATCTATTAGCTGACGGCAATTGATGTAAGTTTTTAACCAAAGTAAAAGGGAATGGCGTCTTAATATCATTGCGGTTAAACGCATACGCGGGGATGCGCATCATCTACGCCTAGCGTAGCTGCGACTGGTTATAGTTTCAGATGGTGCAACAGGCGTAAATATTTTTCACAACGTCGGACGTAGCTAAGCCCGACGTAGGGCTTACACCCAACTTTTTTACGTCCGGCTGGCGCAACCGGCCCCAGGAGATTTGGTCTGATTCCGGTAAATACAGTCTGTGACAATAGTGTTTTTAGCCGCATTAGCGTTACACTGCGCTAACAAACACATTAGAAATTAGGTAAAAAGAACAAGTCAGTTAGTGGCTGTGGGCGGGGCTTTATCAGTGTGATGTCACATTAACAAAATAGCATGTTTAAAGAGACTGCTTTGGATTAATGGGGATTAAAAAAGAAGGAGAGTGTGGATTGTAAGGGTGTTGTGTTCACACGATGTCAATATACGTTTATGTCCAAACATCTTGAAAAAGTGGATTTTTTGTGGATCCTTAAATGATGACAGACTTACAGTCTATGATGGAATTATTCGGTAAATAATGACATCAAAATTTTCTATGTTTTTTCTACATAAAAAGCTGTTTAGCTAGACAATATGGATTTTGGTGCATGCTTGTCCCCATTTAGACAATCGTAACCTAATAAAGGCAAGCTACTAAAAATTCTCCTTTTGTGTTCCACTGAAAAAATAAAAGCATAAATATTTAGGAAAATTTGAACTGTTCCTTTAAGACAAAAGTAGGATTGGCCAGTGCCATCCCACCTTGAAATGAATTCTGCAACGATTTGCCGCATACAGGCTGCCAAAATGACCATCGAAAATTGTGTGTGTTTGGGTTTGCAATGTCAGTTGATGTATTAAACGTTGCTGTAGTTTTTTAAGTTATAATCATATTATATCAGACAAAAATATTTGATATTTAAGTTAAGCACCGGGCAGGGTTTCAGGAACAGCTGTGCCATTTGTTCAATTAAAAAACTATTCGTGTGACTGTCCTAAATAACGCCTGTAAATCTACAGATGATGAAGATGCATGCGTGCTTGTGTAAGTGTGCTTGTGCACTTACTGACGGTGGGGGGGATTCTCTGCCAATGAGTGGCGTGTTCTCGCATCGAGGGGTCTGAAAGTTAGCGTTCTGGCTCCTGCGTTACAAACGAGACACCAGTTACTCTGACTCCATCTTCATGGGAGGAATTTCCACACCGAACGGCATATCCGAGATCCACTAAACTCTTTAAGATTTGCAGGGTAGGAGTGTGCGCGAAGAGATACCACTACGCACATATTCACTATCGGAGGAACAGAAGATATCGTCTGTCCTGCTGAAAAGACCAGTTTAGACCAGCTTTCATACTGGTCCAAGCTGGTGGACCAGCATAGCCACGTTGTTCAACAGCAAAATAATCCTAGTTTCAGTTTCCAAAAACATCATCACAATACTGGCTATGCTGTTTTTTCAGCAGGGACATTATCTATCATAGAGTAGAAGTATCTATGTTAAACTTGCTATATCCATGCCGTAATGTGTTTGTTTCTATACGCCAAACAATGACTTACTCTATAAGTAATAACTTAATGATAATAATAAAAACCCATGCAATATTATCATGACCTTAAATCTATGATACAGTAAATAAAGCCCATGCAGTAACATACACTAGCGAGTCTACCCTACAGGAAATGTAATCCAGATTATCGCATAAAAGTAATAGTAATCCGGTAACGCCCTTAATATTCAGCCCATGCATTAGGATAAGGTTAGTGTGACTACACTCACATGTACTCAGTGACTGGTGCGTTGCTGACAGTATGTGCCGCAGCGGGGAGGCTAGCCTCGCTGCCGTAGGTGCTGCTGCCACAGCTGTACAGGCTAGGCATGTGCACGCGGTACAGGTTATCGTGCGGCGCTCGCGAGCCGAGGGTGCCCGAAGTCTCATCGGCATCCTCCTCCTCAGACCTTCAGACAAATTAGCACAGGTCAAACACGCGGCCCCGGGTCAGAGGGGAGGGCAAAAGATCTTTTCGATACACTTGGTGAACAATTTTTTTGCCGTTTCTTATCTGACTTATATTCTAATATTTTATCTGCTAAAATACATTACATAGGGGAAGCATTTTAAATCATTTTATAGATCCTTGAAGTGTTTAAAGGGGACATTTTTAGATGTCAAATAAATCTTTGGTGTCCCCAGAGTACGTATGTGAAGTTTTAAATCAAAATATCATATAGATAATTTGTTATAGCAAGTTAAAATTGTCACTTTGTAGGTGTGAGCAAAAATGTGCCATTTTGGGTGTGTAATTTTAAATGCAAATGAACTGATCTCTGTACTAAATCGCAGTGATGTGGTTGGATAGTGCAGATTAAGGGGTGGTATTATCCCCTTCTGACATCACAAGGGGAGCCGAATGTCAATGACCTACTTTTTCACATGCTTGTGGAAAATGGTTTACCAAAACTAAGTTACTGGGTTGATCTTATTCAAATTTTTTAGGTTCATAAAAGCACTGGGGACACAATTGTAGCACGTAAACATGGAAAAAGTCAAATTTTCATCCTGTGTCCCCTTTAAAGGAAAATCTAATATATAATATACTCTTGCTGCCATGTCTTGACTTCAAAAGGGACTTTGATATAAAAACGCATAAAAACGGGCGTGGAATGTCCAATGGATCGTCAAGTAACCATTGAACACTAAATTAATAAACATAAATCACTATGAATCAGATTTGAAACACAAAAGAGATAAAATATTTCTAAAAAAACAAAAAGGAAAGAAAAAGTTGAGAAAAAGTGTAGATTTGGATGCCACTTTTATTCAGATACACTACAGTGTGTTGTATATATAACCGCTAACTCCGAAACCATGATTTCCAAACCACTTTGCCCAGTGCAAGTGTGACCAGCTTTGCTGCATATCACCAAAATTTGTTTCACAAATGCATGTCAGTATCTGTACTTTTCCAAGTAGTCCAGAGGGAGGCAGCATAATCCACGAAAATTTCAGTTTGCCTTAGCACAGAATTTGGAATAGGGTCTCTTTGTTCTCCCTTCGCGTAGAAAGACACGCGCTAACACGAGCACGCATGCAGACAATGTCATACCATAAGTCAACTACCACTATCAAATAGCTCTGCAGTAATTTGCTCTTTGAAAAATGTAAACGAAGACCAAAACACAATTTGAGGCTCCAGACTGCTACTGTATAGAGCAAGTTTGTGTTTCACACATATTAAGGGGAGTTTCTCTACTACGAGGCAGTGGGTTTTCCAAATCTATTACACAAAGAGGAATGAACAACCACGACAAGACAACCGAAGCTACAAACAGTCATGAGAAGATGATTAATGTGAGAAAACAGAGGGGGCAGATGTGAAAATTAAAACATTGAATACACGTGTCAGACAGTGGCAGTCAATTCTCCCTAACTTTGCTTAATATAACAGATTAATGAAGCGTAATTAAAAATTTGTTAATGTTGGTGTATTTTGGTAAGTAGTAAGTTAAGAAAAACTAAATGGCATCCTTCACATTTTGCCCGTCTTGTTTGGCACAGCAGTTTGACCTCTGCCCTCTCACCTCTTGCCCTGCCAGGTATGAGGCACGCTGCAAACGATGGAGCTAAACATCAGAGCGGTGACGAAGGAGAACAGGACCAAATAAATCAGCCCCTCGACCCCATCATAACACAGTCCAGTCAGAGCCTGCACATAATCCTGTAAAAGAAGGAAAGATATGAACAGTCCATCATTGCTTTACAGGGCAACAATTAAAAGCGGCATAAGAGACACTTGAGCAATTTCAGCGTTATGGATGCCATTGATTTGCAGTCAAAACTTGAAATATAAATTCTCAGAGAATACATTTACTGTACAAACATCCTGTAAATATTCTTTGAAGGAATTCTGTGAACCAAAATGCAGAAATCAATACTCAAAATGCACAAGCAATAATACTCAATAAATGGAGAAGGCTTTTCAAAGAACATTTTAAATTTATTTTACTTATAAATGCATTAATGTGAATTTATGAGAAAAAAATCGGGCTGTCAAAAGACTAATTGCGATTAATTGCATACAAAATAAAAAAGTTTTTTTGCATAACTTATGTGTGTGCACTGTGTGTAAATGTGTATATATACATTAATGTTTGTATTTAAGAAACATTTACATGTATATTTACTGTATATATATTTTGATATACTTTATATTATACAGTAAATATAAATAAAAAATATACCTTAATAATATTTTTTCTTAAATTCATAAATGTATTTATTCGTGATACATTTTTTGACAGCCCAAGAAAAAAAACTATGTTATGGACGTGGCATTGACAATTTTGAAATTGCGCTTAATTAACTATGGAAATTAATAAAATAAATTCTTTAAAAAATATAATCGAGACTTTGCATGAGTATTTAAACCACCAAATATTGCTATTTAAGGTATCACTATGGTTAAAAATTTGGGTAAAAACTTTACTTCTCATTTTAAGGTGTACATTTGCATGGAATTGCCCACATCTATACCTATATCTATATATCTGTATCTATATCTATATATAGATATAGATGTGGGCAATTCCATGCAAATGTACACCTTAAAATGAAAAATAAAGTTTTTACTCAAATTTTTAACCATAGTGATACCTTAAATAGCAATATTTGGTGGTATAAATACCCATGCAAAGTCTCGATTGTATTTATATATATACATATATATATATATATTAGTATAATACACCATCAAAAGGTGCAGATGGCACCAAAAGTGGCCAAAAAATAAAGGCAGAATTATTGAATGCAATTATGCCTGAATGTACATTTTTAAGCTACTGTAGCTTTTGTGAACCAAACATATTTATATACTAATACAAACAATACCGAAAATAAAAATATGCAGTGTTTCTCATATTCCTGTAAAACGTCAGGTGATTACAAAATCATGAATTCCAGGCTTGGAAATGTGACTGAAATTCATATAGTTCTATAAAGTCATATAAATACATTGAAATGTCTATAAATGTCAATCTTATATCTTCTACTTATGCTAAGCGGTAAGAAATGCTTTACGAGTGCAATCTCTATGTAATGATTTTTCAAAATTCGTATCCGATAATCACAAGACTGAAAAAGTAATGAAAATTCATTGGGAACGCTATGTTATACACAAACCATCTTTTTACATAAAGTAAAACATTTACAGAACCTAATATGTGTATATTTATATTTAAGAAATCACTATATGCAGTATTATGCAACTAAGATATATTTTTATCATAATAGAGAATATACCCCTATACATTGTACAGCTCAGCAAGATCACAACACACACAAAAACATTTAAACACACGCGTACCATGTGTAGGCTCCGACAGTCAACCAAGGCAGTGAGGTGGTGAAGGCTGATCTCAGTGGCATTTAACACCGCCTGCATCTCCTCCAGGTTACTCTGATAACCAGCCCAAAAAAAAGAGACAAAGAACGTAACCACATGCCACAGTGTCAATCTCATTTATTTACAGTTATGCGTTTGACAGAGTGCCATCCAAAATGACTAAAAGCTGATATTTTATTAGTATGTGTAGTCTCTTCGAATGGAGGCGCTGCTAATGCAATGCTAAACCGAACTACAATGACATACTATCAAACATGCACTCGCACCTTTGTCTTGGGGTATTCTTTCATAGCTGAGCGCAGGAGCTCGGAAACATCATCCTGCATCTCTACAAGTGCTTTGTGGCTTCCAGAGAGTTTCTGCAAATGGGAAGAGAAATTTATAATTAATGGCTTACATCAGGAATTAATAGAGAGAGAGAGAGAGAGAGAGAGAGAGAGAGAGAGAGAGAGAGAGAGAGAGAGAGAGAGAGAGAGAGCCCTTTTCACACAGAGATTATGTAAAAAACACAGAAAATGTGCCCGGGATTTATCCGGGAAGGTTTGATTTTTGGTTCATTCACAATGCCAATGATTTTCCGGAATCTGTTCATGCATTCATACCTTAAAGATCCCGTAAAGACATGTGACTTTTTTCCACAGCGTCTTACGTTTGCTAATTATCCGTGATTTATCTCTCTAGAAACCGTGCATGTGCATTTTAGTTATGACAAGATCATAAGGAGCGCGTGATGTGCTGTTATATCATCCTGTGTAATGATCTCAGCTTCAGCGTGGATAGTGACAAACTCCCCGATCTCTGCTTCAGTCCAGTTTGTTGACATTTCTTGTCGTGAATCTTGATCTGCGTTTAAATCCCTGTGTCAAAGAGTTGAACCATAACTTTGGTTGCGATGACACGCACGTCCTCACGGTACATTCACACGGGGCGTAAGCGTTAACGCTTGACGGAAGGCTAGTCTGAAGCATGGCCAACGGCCAATCATAGTGGCCGCAACCCCAGCTCTGGTCTTCCATAAACGTAATATGGCTTGCTCTGCCTAGGTTATTTGCATAAGGCGATATGATTGGCTGATGCACACATTGCCGCTTGAGAAGTTGAGAAATGTTTCACTTCTGCCGCGACGCCGACGGATCCACAATTCAGTTCGGCAATGCATGACGTCACCCATTAAAAGTGAATGGGAAACGTTAACGCTTACGCCCCGTGTGAATGCACCGTTAATACCGCACACCCCTGCATTGTTTCTGCATCTTATTCACACAGAAAGTTTTTCGTGTATGTTACGGCATGTAACTAGGTCCGCTTTACGGGAGCGATCCCAGAACATTTGCAGGATGCATTTGCGTTCACATAAAAGCCTCTCTGCCAATTTTAGGACCAAAGTGCTGTGTGAATGATAGAGAGAAACAAAGAGAGACAAAGAAAGAAATATTAACTACCTGCTGAAATGGGTTGGTCTGTCCCATGCTGCACTTGAGATAGTACTGCAAGATGTCTAAAACACATAAATGCACATTAGAGGTTAATATTAACAAACATAATAATTTACAATTTTCTTTTTGGTGCATTTGATAAAGGTTAAGGTAAGGAACCCATGCGGTTTTGGCACTGATAATGCACTTACTATGGAACACATTTGTAGTATTTAAAGGGATAGTTCACACAAAAATGAATATTTTGTCATTATTTACTCACCCTCGTGTTGTTACAAACCTGTATGAGTTTCTTACTTCCACACAAAATACACAGATATACACAAAGGATAAATAAATGGTAACCACACAGTTGACTATACCCAATGACTTTTATAGTAGGAAAACAAATACAATGGAAGTCAATGAGTACCGTCAATTGTGTGCCATCATTCCTCAAAATATCTTTTTTGTCTTTAAAGGGATAGTTCACTTTAAAATGAAAATTCTGTCATTATTTACTCATCCTCATGTTGTTCTAAACCTGTGTGAATTTCTTTTTTCTGATGAACACAAAAGAAGATATTTTGAGAAATGATTGTAAACACACAGCAGTAAGTTACCATAGACTTCCATAGTAAGAAAAAAATATTTTGGAAGTATTGTGATAAATGACAAAGAAAATATTTTGATAAATGATGGTAAGCACACAGTTGACGATACCCATTCAATTCCATCATATTTTTTTATTTCTACTATGGAAGTCTATGGTCACTTACTGCTGTGTGTTTACAATCATTTCTCAAAATATCTTATTTTGTGTTCATCAGAAAAAAGAAATTCATACAGGTTTAGAACAACATGAGGATGAGTAAATGATGACAGAATTTTCATTTTAAAGTGAACTATTCCTTTAACAGAACTCATACAGGTTAAAAACAACACAAGGGTAAATGATGACAGACTTTTGATTTTTGGGTGAACTATCCCTTTAAAAGTGTACAATTCTTAATGCATAAGTGTGTACAGCTTTAAACCAGTCCCAAAAAAAAAAACGCTAATGTAAATAACAAAACACTAAGGAGAACTATGTTATAGATGAACAGTAAATCTGTTGGTAACACTGCGGACATCTGCCTCTACCATGAGTCACTGTGATCTGCTAGTTCACTATTTATGAAGCCAGCTGGACACAACTACTAACAATGCCAAGAAGCATTGTGATTTGTTAAGATATCGAGTTTCCAATCTGTGTGTGATGGCACTGGATGATATTTGGTTATTACTGCGTGGTCGTGGTGTGCTAGAAGAAATATGGACTGAAATGAACTGCAGTGACCTCAGCTTGAGATTTAATGATTAATTAACCTCACAATCTGATCCATCAGCTACTCTCACAGCAGGTGCAGATGGATAAAGGGAGTGATGCGGTAAAGTGTCCACCAGGTTTAACATTACAGAGTATAGGTATGATGAAATGTACACATGTGAGAGCATTATGTTGAGCATTAATGTAGAGTATTAAACACTTCCAGTATTTGAGGCTTTAATGTATTCAGTTTACTGGACAAGGGGAAATAAAAAAAACACGTCATTAAAGTGCATTGATATACTGTATAAATTGATTGTCAGTGTGTTGTGTAGCACTGCATTGGCTATGAATCGTATTCCCTGTGGGAACTAATTAGCAATTATGTTCATGTCTGTCCTAAAAAGCCGAAGTCTGAGAGCAGGACACAAAACCGGCTTTGTACACAGACACCCTTCAAAGAAAACCCCTTCTGCATAGCAATGCTCCAGAACAGTTTAAGGGAATGAATTAGTGTGTATGTTTGTATATGAACTTAACATCATTTTGGGGACAAATTAATACGTAAAATTTAACAAAAACTCATTTTGGGGACATGCACATGGTATTTATTCTAGCCAGGTATAAAAACAATTGCAGTCTAATGCTGGATTCACACCAAACGCGATTGTTTCACGCGCTATTTGCACGTAGTTGGAAGCTTGATAATTTTGAGTTTACTCGCTTCATTTGCGTTCATTTAACAAAAACTCATTTTGGGGACATGCACATGGTATTTATTCTAGCTAGGTATAAAAACAATGCAGTCTAATGCTGGATTCACACCAAACGCGATTGTTTCACGCGCTATTTGCACGTAGTTGGAAGCTTGATAATTTTGAGTTTCCTCGCTTCATTTGCGTGTGAAAGGAGCTAGTGAAATTCTAGTCATTTGAGACATTCACGCAGAAATTCACGTCATGGGAGGGGCTTCTGCAACTCCACTATCTTCCTGTAATCACATCAGTACTAGAGCAAGCTCCTGATTGGTTGCCGTGGCGCGAATTTCCTCTAAAGTTCAAATTTTTCAACTTGCGCGTTTCATGGAGCAACGCTCAATTCGCGTCATTTGCACGAACTAGACGCATGAATTAAGCGAATTTGCGTCTACCACGCAGCGCTAAATGCCTCATTCGCACCGCGATACCTCCAGACATGCGTAAATGTGTCTTTACATTGACTTAACATTGAAATCACTCGCGATTGATGCCTCTACCGCGGCTGGTGTGAACGCAGCATAAGGCATGTCCCTATTTAGAAAGCTAAGTAAACGTGTGTTTGTGGATGTGTATTTTTAATAGTATTTTTGGAGGCTACTGTACTTGATATTGGGGGGGGGTTGACAGTATGTCATGCATTGTGACTTATTAACACTGTTTCCTCACGCTAAAAATTGGCAAAGGTAAAAAAAAAACATTTGGACGTATGACGGAGTATTTCTGTGCTGAATGCAATTCGTCTGGGTTCGTAAAAGTTTCGAAAAGTTTTTTTCGACTGCTGAATCTGTTGCGTAAGCAGTGCTACAAGTACAGTGGAATTCCTTATATGGGCATTTCAACCTGGATAGCGCACGCACACACAAACACAAAATCAATTCCACCAAAGAATTGTGTTTTTGTTTGTGAGGTAAATTTAAGCTTGTTCAGCTTTCCAATGAACCCAGAAAAATTTATGTATTTTGTTTATCCGGGGTAGAAGCGGAGATGTACGTTTGTGTTTGTTTAACGCTGGATTTCGTTGAAATGGGACGGTCCCAACCTGGTCATGAGTCGCAGACTCTAAAACTGCATGAAATGTGTTTTGTTGGCAGTGTAAGTGTAAACGACACAAACATGTAGTGAATCATAAGTTATCCAGAGATAGTGGGATAATGTTTGGTGTGTGTTGCTTGCTCGTGACTCGCTCCGCCCACGGTACGCCTCCAGGAACTCGACTTTTTCCGGAAAGTAGATGTACAGCTGAACTGTCTTTATAATTCTGATAAAACTAAAGATTTTTTAAAAATATGAAGGATGTAATACAACTCTATAGGTACTCAAAATTAACATGAGATTAGCAAAAACTGCGTGTGTTATGTTACTTTTAATATTGGTAATCATAAATCATAACATTTATAATTTAAAACATGCAAATTAAACATAACAGATTTAACTCTGATGTGTTTGTCTGAGGATACCTTGGTTCATAACTGCTTTCTCATGTGTCACTTTGGTGATGTAAGAGTCAGGGGCAAAACAAAAATCACTGGCAGTCTGAGAAAGAGAAAAATACATTAGGCAGAGTTATTTACAACCTTCGAGAACTGAATTGGGCTGTCAAAGATAGTGACAGACTGGTGAGAGATGAGCTTTATTTGAGCCTGGCTTTAATTATGTGCCTGAAGTGCCTTTAGATTTATTTTAGGATTAAATGACTGAACCTTTAGTGTCCAAAAGAAATACAGGCTTAGAGAATTAAAAGCATTTTTGGACATTTACTCACCACAGCAACAGAGAACTCCAACCCAAGAGAAGTCCAGCTGATCACCAGTGTCAAAACACCCAGCAAACAAACACTACAGAAAAGAGAAACAGATTAAAGAATGTGATTGTGATGTCTGATTATATTGAATACATATATTTACCTTTATGCATTTGACAGACACTTTTAAGTGACTTACAGTCTGTTCAACAAGTACATTCACATATACATTAAAGGTGCATTGTGTAACTTTTAGAAAGATCTCTTGACAGAAATGCAATATAATATACATAACTATTATCAGCGGTGTATAAAGACCTTACAAAATGAACTGTATTGTTTTCATTATTACCTTAGAATGAGCTGTTTTTATCTACATACACCGTGGGTCCCCATACATGGAGCCGCCATGTTTTAAATTATTTTATTAATAATAGCATTTTTACAGTTTAAATATTTGTGTTGAAAGTTGTGTTGATGTTGTAATGTTGCAATACAAAAAGACAAAAAATAGAAATATCCCATAACTAAAAAAAACAGAAATGAGTTTTCTTTAACCTCCTAAAACCTAAGATACATTTTTTAGTTGTTTGCACCATAATACTTAATTCTGGAACCTGTTGTACAAAAAACGTGGATAATTACACTGCTTCGTGTTAAAAGAAAAATATGTTGGTTATTATATTTATTGGTTCTTCCTAGCCCCAAAATAGCTGGAAGAAATCTGAAAAAAGACAAACCTAAGCTCAGGTCTTATGAGGTTAAAGGGATAGTTCGGCCAAAAATGCTATTAAACTGATGATTTCAATAAAATGGGTCCATAACTTTACATTCAGTCCAAAAAATGTGCAATTTGTCATATGTCACTATGAAAAGTGCGTACACTACGCTGATACTCACTCCTTAATACAGAGCAGTCTAAAATGACGGCATTACTGGAAGCTAGTTATTTTAGTTTATAAATGTTTAAATATGGATAGTTCTACAACAACACGTATGAAAAATGATGGACATATGCATCTCGGAAGGCTTGGGGGTGAGTAAATTATGGGTTTAATATCATTTTTGGCTGAACTATCCCTTTAACTCTTTCGCCGCCATTGACGAGATATCTGGTCAATCAAGAGAAAACGCTTCCCTGCCAATGACGAGTATTTCCGGCTTTCCACAATACCGCAATTATCCACCAGGTGGCGCCCTTCCGCAACTTTTTAAACCCGGAAGTATTGCCCTATGGCAAGCGGCTGCATGTCCGTGTCTGTTTTAAAGATCGCTCTGAATGGGATCTCTAAAAGTCCGTCACAAAAATTGAATTATCTCTGCTTTTTGCTCAAAATGTGGTGTTTTTGCAGAAACCTACCCATATTCAAAAGCTGATTACAAAAGAACCACTGAAGGTAGGATGAAACATTTTTTTTGTTTGAAAGCAGAGGGTCTGTTCTTTCATTTGGTATATTGTATGTTTAAATATTTAAAGAAGAACATTTTCTGGAAGGCATTAAACTTTTGTGAAAATCATGAAAAACGCTGGCTGGCAACTTTTTTTAAAAATGCTGGCGGCGAAAGAGTTAATATTCCAATTATTTCTCATAGATGTTATTTCTCAACAAGATTAAATGGAGAGAAGATGGAAATGTTTGCTGAAGTCTCCTGCGTCCCCATAAAAGTTTCAGTAACAATCTCAACAATGTCACAAACTGAGCTCAGACTTGCCAAGTCTGCAACTTTAAGTCAATAATATTGAACAATTCAATATTTACATTTACATTTTTCAAAAAAAAAATCCTCTAAATTAGGACATACCCCAATATACAGTCTCATTTTATAGCACCATAATGTGCCACAACATTACACACTTGGCCTTGCTTATTGGGTCATGTGTCTCCAGTGTCTTATCTCTTGTCCCCGTCCCCATGTTCTCCTGCTTTGTTTTGTTTCAAAAATCTTTTCATTTGGGTTCTCATCTGTAATTCCTGACACCGCAACCCGTGACATTCTTGCCGATACGCAACCCTAATATGAATTAAATATGAATAAATATGAATATTTTTCATCAAATGTACCCAAATCCAGATAATTTTACATGTACATTACGGTTTCATTCGTTTCTATTTTTATTTCTTATAAGCATTATTAAGAGAAACAAGAGACTTAAAGGGACCATTTAACATGTCCGCCCAAAAAAAAATCAATTCATACTCCACACGCCAAACAGACGGGGGCAGTATACCTCCAGAAAAGTGAGTTGGTCTATTTTAATTTAGCAGCTGCAAATTCAGCAGCATATATCAAGTTTGATTTACATTAGCAACTAAGTTATCATTAGTCACAAAAAAAACATTCTGTCTCATTAAAATTGCAATGTTTTCCGCTACGTTTCGTGCGTCCATTTGGTATTCATTATAATCGAAGACATTTCAAGCTTCTTAGCTAATGTTACATTTTAGCATCAGCTTGGTAGATAACGGGTGAAAACCGGATCGGATCCGTGGGTAGAGCTAACTATTAAACGTTAACAGATAAGGATGCGCAATAATTTGCATGCGATAGTCATTGCGCTTCTCGTCAGTGAAGCAAGTTTATTGATTAAAAGTGAATCGCCATCAGCTGCTTTCAGAGGGAGCCACATTTACTGCACAAAGCCGTAGTTCATGTACAAGCTGAGCATAGGTTATGGCAATGCCTATTATAAGTGAACTTCTAGCGAAATACTAACAGCATCTTACTTACCAATCGAAAAGAAAAGTTGTCATTTCGGAGTCGAACCTCATTTCTTTCATGTTCATTAGTTGTCTCCAGCGATGAAAAGCAGTGCCAGTATTTACTCTGGTTCGGTTACTTTATTTATCATATTTTATTTGTGATTCCGAGCGCGTTGTTCCCTGCAGCAAATGTTTGTGGTAGTGGTAAATGTCTCTTGCTTTAGCCATTCTTCCGCTCTCTTCCCTGAACTGAAATACGTCCGAAACCCCTATTGCAAGGCAGGAATGCATCAAGGCATGTCCGAATCCATGGCTGTCCGAATTGCATTTCTCTGAGCTGCATTCATAAATCTTAAATCAACAAGTCAGCTGCCTTAGTTTTCAGACGCAGCGGTACTAGTAGAGGGCTGTACTCCCACTTATTCGTGTATTGCAGTTTGGCTGGCGGTTATGTGCGTGGCCCGCATACCGCCTCCCATGGTCGAAACTGGTATTACAACACCAGTCGGGCTGTAGCTAGTAATTTAGCATGCTAATTCAGATTGATATTTCTGCAGCACTATACCTTGTCATTTTTTTTATGACATCTTTGCCCTTATTTCTTCTCATTCTTTTGATGCGTGTAACTAATTTTTAAAAATCTTTTACCTCAATTATTACAAATGGCACCTTTAAGAGATAAGTGAAACAACTGTAAACTTTGCTATTAAAGAGCAAACTTCATTCACATTCATATGACTGACGTTTGACTTTTTGGGGCTTTTTACACCTGGGCGCACCAGATTCGGATTCATATCCGTTTTGCAAAGACGCATTTATGTGGCCTAAATGAAACAGTTTTACCATATCAGATAGGCATTTGATCTGACAAAACACATGAAGTGACCAGGTGTAAAAAGGCCCTTAGAGTGAACTATTGCTTTTAGCCATGTACCGGTAAGCATCTGATGCATTCAGGTTTCAACTCTTTCTACAGTATGTTTACTAGATTTAAATAGCTAAATGTCAGATTTATTGAAGACCCAATTAGATGCTTCTGATGGATATTTTTTGATAGCTTGTTTAGATCTAAGCTCACAGTGAGTAACCCAGTTAGTAAACATCTCTGGAGTTACAAACAACCTCCTACTGACCAAATGTGCTTCTACATACACATGCACATGCATGAACCCACAAACGCTAATATAAACACAAACAGAAGCAGAACGGGTGTATGATTTTAGCGGGAGGAGTGAGAACGTGAGTCAGGCCGAAGCAAAGGGAGATCTTCACCATTCCTTGAAGACTAAATAGATTTTATTTAGCCCCAATCTATTTCTTCTCCTCTGCCATCTCCTCTCTCTGATTCGTGCTCTCTCTCTCTCTCTCTCTCTCTCTCTCTGCATTTCTAAAGCATAAAGAATGGATTTCAATTTTGCATAGCTACAGGCTAAAAATAGATGGTTTTTACAAAATGGGTTTTTAACAGAAATTTCCGAACTGGAATTTGAATCTCTGGACTGTCTAGTGTTACTTTTTACTTAGAGTCTAAAGCTTACCAAAACCTATTTGTCTACATATACCGAACTTGGCCCATGTGTTTGTTTTAGTCTAAGAAAAGACATTTGTGTTGGAGATGATACTCACCCAATCAAGATGCTTCTTGAGTTGCGTATGAGACCAACCAAAACGAGCAGACAGATTAGCACATCAAACAGTAGCAAGCCAAGATAACCCAGCCACCTAGAATACACACAACATACAATACACACAATCAATTTTTCAACTCTCATCATGAATCTCTAAGATAAAATCCAAGGTGCAAGATTACCTGTACCAGTCGTACTGTTCGGTGACAGACGCCAGGCGATCCAGTGAGAGATCTGTATTGTTCCAGAAAGGCACCTCCACAATCAGCTTGATCAGCTCGTCCAGTTGGCCCTTCAGTTTGTGGACGATGGACAGGTAGTCTGTCTGTTTGGAGTACACAGTCTCCAGCTGAATCAGGCCCTCCTGTACGGTTTCATTTAGGCTACTGGTGCTCTCCGATACCTAAGGCAAGACAAGCTCACTCATTAGGAAAATAAATTGGGTCCCATTAAAATTAACTTAACTTAATTTAGGTCCGAGCAAATTTATATTAGGAATGTCACAATATACCGATACTGACAATAACTAATAATTCAGCAGCCATAAACCACAAAGGTTACAAACTCTCTTTCCGTTTCTCTACTTTATAGTCTTTTGAGTATAATTCATTGGCCAAAAATTAATAAAATAAAATGGTAACACTTTACTTGAAGGGGTGTTTATAAGACTGACATGACACCTTCATAATCATGACATAACATGTGTCATAAACATGCAGGAGATTTTATGCACACTTATGACAACTGTCATTAAGTGTTATTTGTTCAATTATGTAATTTTAATGCAAAGATGACGTCTTTATGACGACAACTTGACATTAACCAATACATCATAACTTGTCATGACAACTTGACATTACCAAGACCACTTTTAACCAGTGATCCAAACTGAATTTGTCATTAAAATGTCATTAAGTGATAGTTCTCTGTCAAATAGTTTTATAATATAATATTTTTCTTGACCTCAACTACAGTTGTACAAATATAATTTGTCATTAAAATGTCATTAAGTATTAATAATACTTTTTTTACTCTAATTTGACAGAGTATTAACACTTAATTACATTTAAATTACATTTTAATGTAATGTTAACCCATTAAACCTGGTAGTTTCTTAAGTTTGATAATTATTTTGCTATGTCATGTTTATGACACGTTATGATGTTTTGGTTTATGTCAAGTTGTCACAACAAAGACATCTCAATCAATGTCATCTTTGCATTAAAAATGACATAATTGAACCAATGACACTTAATGACAGTTGGCATAAACGTGCCTAAAAATTTTCTTCATGTTCATGACACGTGTCATGTCATTATTATCAGTCTTATGAACACCCCTTTAAGTAATGTATTACCAATAAGATAAACAATACTTAAGATGAACTTGACTGATAGTACTGAGGGGGTAGTCAATGGATATTGTGATAATATCACAATATTTTTTGCATAATAATTGTGTACTGAAAGTCTAATATTGTGACAGCTCTAATCTATATACACATTGGAATAACACTTTACAATAAGGTTTTATTTGTTAACAATTAGTTAATGCATTAGCTAACAATGAACAATACTTCTGAAGCATTTTTTAAAGCAACACTATGTAGTTTCCATGTAAAAATGACTTACAGCTCCCCCATGTGGTTGAAAAGCGCAACAGTTCCTGGTATCAGACACTCTTTTGCAGGCAGGGGGAGGGGCGGGGCTCTGTTTCCTACCCTCCACCGCCACTTTCAGAGTGTGCTTGTAGCAGCTAGGAGGCTGCTCAGGTTGCAGCAACAGTATAATTTGTCCAGTTAAAAGTTGTTCTATCATTGAAATAATTTTAGAGACATTATTTAAAGGTAAAAAAACTACATAGTGTTGCTTTAATCTTAGTTCATCTTAATTTCCGCATTTACTAATAAATTTTTAGAATCAAAAGTTGAAACTGTTAACTTAAGGTTACTCATTCCCCGCCAGCCTTTAAAAAAAAAAAAAAAAACATACAAATATATCAAATGAAAGAACAGACCCTGCTTTCAAACAAACAAAATGGGAAAAACTTTTCATCCGATCTTCATTTGTTTTCTTTTTATAACCTCATAAATATGGGTAGGTTTCTTCAAAAATACCAAATTTTGATCAGATTCAGAACAATCAAAAATATTTTAAACTCTGTGTATGGTTCGATAAATTATTTTTTGCATCAGTTTTTTATAATTGACGAGATAACTCGTCAATGGCGGGGAAAGAGTTAAAGGCCAATGAACTAACATAAACAACTGTTCTGGCATTAACTTACATTAACAAAGATAAATAACGGATGAAAAACTATATTAATCATTATTAGTTGATGTCAGCTAATGTTAGCATTTACAACCTTATTTTAAAGTGTTACCCACATTTTTATCAGTGGCGGCTCGTGACTGCTCATCCGAGGGGCGCTAATTCAAAATAAGTGTTCGGAGTGTCATGTGTGTTGCTCGTGTTTTCAAAATATGTGTTTGTTGCGTCATGTGAATCACGTGTTTTGTCAAAATAAGTGCCTGCTGCATACGCATCAAAACCGTTTATGATAAAAGAGACGCTCACGTTCACAAAATACACGCAAGATACTCCCTTAACAGTAAACTGTGATTACGCATGAGATTATGCGACTATCTGGCAAACGTGAGCGTCTCTTTTATCATAAACCCTTTAGACGCGTCTGCAGCAGGCGCTTATTTTGACAAGACACGTGATGCACACACAATCTCTTAAAGCGCAGGACACGTATTTTGAAAAAAGAAACCACACACATGAATGGCTACATACATGTTGTGATGAGCTTCGCATCGAGCACCCTCGAAAAAAGAAGTCACCTGCCGCCACTGATTTTTATTAGTCATTAACATTTCCCGTTCAACAAAAAAAAAACATTTATTCCATACTTTATTCTAATGTAGGTCTTGTTGACCTCTCAGGCTCCAAAAGTCTATAAAACACATAATTACTTCCTACAAAATTTCCAGGCCAAACAATTAAACACTGCCTTTGTAAATATATTTTAACACCCATGCAAGCTGGAGTGTGTTACTAAGCCAAGGTAGTCAAGCAGGGTACAATCAGGAAGTGTTTAGTTAGGGTCCAACAGTGGTGTTGAGATGCTTTGATAGCAGACTAGACCAGAAGGGCAGCAGTAATGCATTTTATAAGTATTTTAAGCATCTGAAGAAATCAAGATGTCCCCAGCTCAGCGCAAACAAAAATGACTCACCAGTTTATCAACGCCCGCCACTGTTTGGTTAGCATGGCGCAGGGAATATGTCAGTCGTGTCACTCCGTCGCACGTTTCGCCGTTTCCATAGAAACCAACGGCAATGCCAGCACTGCAGGAATGTGATCAGAATGGAAATTAATTCTTGTGAATGTGACACATTGTTTTCAAAAGGCTATAATGACATAATCTGAAAGAGAAAAGATAGGAATATGCCATATAAGAAATCTGCATTTAATAACAACCTGAAATTTCGATAATTTACAGCATATGATGTATTTATTTATTATTTATGTGCAGAATCACATTTCGCCATTTTTGTGACGTAAGGATGTGAAAACGTCATACATTTATACCGTTATAAAAACACACTATTGATAATGTGGCAGGAAATGGGTTCTTTAAATGGGCAAAATGTCTTTCTTTGCAGGTAACACTTCACCTGCTGTTACTGGTCCTGAAAAATCCCTGAAAAACAGTCCATGGCCATAAAAGGCTAACAGGAACCTGATGGTTTCCCGAACCTTGCTGACCTCTTTGCTTTAGCCTCAGGACAGGAGAAGACATACGACTCAATTTCTCTCCAGCTCTGGTAGGAATAATGAGGAGCTCTAAACCATCTACTAATCTTATCACTGTTACACACACACAACATCTGAAAGTTCAACTTACAGTCTTGGACCTATGCTGGTTCTTATATTAAATTAAGAGCTACTCAGGGCTCTTAAAGGGCTAGTTCACGCAAAAATGAAATCATTTACCATGCAAAAATGTCTTTGTTCTGCTGAACATAAATAAAGATATTTGTAATCAAGCAGGAAGCAGGAGCACCATTTTCTTCCGTAGTAGGAAAGAAAAATACTATGGAAGTCAATGGTGCCCCAAAACTGTTTGGTTACAAACACTGCCCAAAATATCTTACTTTGTGTTCAGCAGAACAAAGAAATGTATACAGGTTTGGAGGATGAGAAAATAATGACAGTATTTTCATTTTTGGGTGAATTATCCCTTTAAGCAATCGGATAGCAACATCCGGCAACCTTATTTCATAGCATCATGGCTTCAGCACATTTAAATATCACTTATATTCAGACATAAAAAAGCAATATGTCTCCCTTTTTGGTATTTTAAAAATATGTTTATCTGTTCCTAAAATTGTTTAACTCATTCCCCGCCAGCCATTTTTTTAAAATTTGCCCGTCATCATTTGTAGTTTCACAAAGTGCCTTCCAGGAACATTTTCTTCTAAAACTATATAAACATACGAATACATCAAATGAAAGAACATACCCTTTGCTTTCAAACAAACAATAAATAAACAAACAAACAAAACGGGAAAAATGTTTACTCCTATCTATATATTTTTCTCTGCTGATAAACTCTTAAATTTTTTTTAGCAAAAAGCTCAAATAATTGCATTTTTGTGCAGGAATTTTGTTAGAGATCAGATTCAGAACGATTATCAAAACATACACAGAGTTTAAATTTTGTAAATAACGTTTTGGCTTCAGTTTTTTCATACATTGGGTAAGTGAACCATCTAGTGGATAATCGCGGTATTGCAGATTGACATAAAAATTCATCAGGAACACTTTTTTATGCAAATGTTTTCTCTTAATTGCGGGGAAAAAGTTAAAGTGGGTCCAACATTGTTGGATTTTCAGATTTTGGTCTTATTTTGTAGGCATTTAGGCAAATTAAAGCTTTGCATCAGGTACATGAATGACAGGGCAGGTTTATTATGTGTATGCATGTTTTATCTTGTACCAGCATCTACATTTTCATACATGTTTCTATTTGTCTCTGTCAATCAAATACTAGAGGATTTAGGCTGGAGACCTCTTGTAAGCTTAAGAGTGTGTAAGTGAGAGAGAGAGAGAGAGAGAGAGAGAGAGAGAGAGAGAGAGAGAGAGAGAGAGAGAGAGAGAGAGAGCTGTCTCTCTTTGTTAAGGTCAAGGGTCACGTGGGCTCACAGACATTTCCCAGAATCCTCGACTCTGAATGCACCGACCACAATTTGTGTTAATCTGATGTATTGCCTGAGTAGACATATAATTAGTTCAATGATAAAAAAGTTTTTAAAATACACAAGTATTTCAGCTATGAATTATTAATTAGGGTAATTTGCATAACATTAAAACCCTGCTGGAAAAGTACATGCCATAATGCCTTTAAAGAGCTCCAGTCATACATATTAAGATATTTTTGGCCGTTGAATCATGTCTGTGTCCACGCCACAACTGTTGCATTTTTAACATACCATGTCGAGATAAAAATAGTTCAACTTTTAGTTTTAAAACATCTGCATTCTCCTTTATTTTGCAGCATTTGGTCTAGCAGGATTGTAAAAAAATAAGATTTTCTAAAGTACCATGTCCAAAATTTATGGTGGTAGCATAGCATGTACTTTAAAATGTATCATAGCACTAAATCTGTATTTAAAATACATGGCATTCCAAGACTACAGCATGTAACGCATTACAAACAGTAGTACGATAGTATTGTCAGTACAAACAACTCAAACAGAAAAGACTTCTCTAATGACGTTGATGTTTCGTACTAAACTGCACTGAGGTTTTCACCTTTCAGAGATTCGACTGGCCCAGACCGATGACATATATGGGTCACTTACAACTGCAAATGTGAGTAGTCAAAGCAAATAGCATCAGACATTTAACCCTAACAAGATCAAATCAAGTAAACAGAATTGCTATAAAAACAAGCCATTACTTTTGCAAACAGAATCGATTCTGGCTTGATGGGTCAACTGCTCATCCAATGCATTAGCTAAAACTGACTCGCTCAAAGGTTGCAGGATTAAGCAATAAGTAAACAGTAGCACAAGCACACAAAGAGAGAAATCTTTGTGATGATCTGGCCAGTGTTAGATAAGAGAGAGATTTAATGACGACTGTGTATGCGGTGAAAGCACACACATGTGTAGAACCCACACACACTTGCAGAGAGCTGCAGTGCATTATTCATCTCAAAGCGTGGATGCTCAAAAATCTGATTCTGTTGCCATGGCAACATCGCCAAGGCACCATGGGGGCAGCACCAGAGAGAGAGGGAAAAAGGAAGATGCAATACATAGAGGAAGAAAATGTTTTTATTGAAACAAGAGAGACAAAACACAAATAACATCCTTGTCTTGGTTTGCCGTATAAAGCAAGTTTGTACATGTTAAAATTATTCAAGTTTTGGGCTGGTCTGTTTCTAGTCTAGTGGTCTAGTTAAAGGAATAGTCTACCCTTTTGCCATATTAAACTATGTTATTACCTCAACTTAGACGAATTAATACATATCTATCTTTTTTCAATGCGTGCACTGTACAGCGCGTCGTGAATGTGTTAGCATTTAGCCTAGCCCCATTCATTCCTATGGTACCAAACAGGGAAGCCACCAAACACCAAACACAATTCACCAACTAGATGCCCCTATAATTTATACACACCACCTTAATAGTACTAAACTCTATTAAAATCACTTTCAATCCAGTTCCTTCCTAACCCTAGTGATATATCTCAGCTGATACACATAACCACTGAAGCTCAAAGACCAGACACTGGGGTCAAGTGGCAATACAGTATTTTAGGAAGTCACTGTATGCATGTGTGCACAATGTGATGCGTATAATGATGACTGAGGCACCCCACATGCAATACCACATTAGCATGACATCTCTCATCTCTGCCATGCATTCGTCGATTCCCATAATCAGAGCACCACTGTCTTTTTTACTAGCCTGGATCAATCTCTCTCTAAGGAGGAAATGGTTTCTCTCTGTCAATCTTAGGATAGATGTGTGCTAATGAGGGAGGGAAGAAGAGAGAAGAGGGAGCAACGAAGAGGAAGGGACCGTTGGCTTTTTAGTGAAGTACTGAAAAGCATACAAATTATAGATTTTTATTTATGTAAATAAAAAATTCAGCTTCCGCTAACTTAAAGGTATAATGTGTTTTAGCGGCATCTGGTGGTAAGATTATTAATTGCAACCAACCTCAATTTCGAAACGCAATGAGAAGCCACAGGACAAACATGTTGTCGGAGACAACATAGGGACGAAATGCACCCTGTAGAACAGTTTGTCTTTAAGGGCTACTAAGGCTACTGTAAGGAGACCCGCGGTGTACATGGATAAAAACAGCTCATTCTAAAGTAATTAAAACAGTACAGTTCATTATGTAAGGTCTTTATACACCACTGATAATATAGTTATGTATATTATACTGCATTTCTGTCAAGAGATTCTTCTAAAAGTCCCACATTGCACCTTTAAGAAAATGTGAAAATCATGCCAAGTCTTCCCTTATAAAAAACTAAAGGGCAATATTTCTATAAAGCAAGCTATTACAAAACCTTTTTCTACATAAAAAATGCAGGTTTTAATAACTAAAGCCATTGCAAGAGATTTCAACTAATGTTATTCTACCCCATAACTAATGTAGACATTTCATTAAAGCACTTAACCACTTTGTTCATGGGTCACTGCCTGACCTCCATCTACGTTAAGAGCCGTTGCGTGATTTTTAGACTGATAAAACACTTTCGCCAAAGCAGCTTAATATGCAGGGACGACTCTTTCCCATTTCCCCCAAGTCATTTTTTAAAACAATGATTCTTATATATGTCTTTAACACACGCTTGTGTGATATTGCTTTGATATATAACCACAGTGGTACAGACACTCGATTACATCATTCGTAATGCATAATGTGCACTGAGCTCTTTGCCACGATTTACTGCTTCTCTAGATGCATACATCATCGTTTTATCACTGAGCTCATGACAGGTCCGTCTTAAAGGTACATTATCACACAAAGAAAAAAAATTATGGGATTTTTCGGACCTGCTGCTCTCTATGCACACACATTTTGCTCTTCTGTTTTCTTTCACATGCTAGTAAACAATTTATTATCCAGTATAATAAAGAGATTAAAGGTCCCGTTCTTTCTGTGTTTTTGAGACTTTGATAGTGTTTACAGTGCGCAATATAACATCTGTTCATGTTTAACGTTCATGTTTTTCACACAATTTACTTATCTGTATATATATATATATCTGTTTTCACTGTCCTAAAAACGGGCTGATGTCTTCCTTGTCCTATGAAGTCCCTCCTTTAGAAATACGTGTCGAGTTATGATTGTGTAGTTTGTTTAGTGTGTTGTGATTCGACAGCAACTTAGCTTAGCAGAGCCGTTTGAATCAAAGTTGTCGACTGACGTATTCCTGTGGGCGGAGTTATTCAAAAACTGTTTTATTGGCGTCTTTAAATCGGGAAGTAAAGGGGTGTAGGCTTTGAAAGAGGAATTCTGTTAAAGAAAATATATCGCCTGGCAGTGAACTTTGAGGTTTATCATTTTACAGGTATTATTTATGCTCTAACAGCAACATTACACACTAACTAAAATTTGAAAAACTCAGGAAGAATGTGACCTTTAATAAATAGGTTTGCTGTGTACTGAGATACATGGAGGCATTATTACTAAGGCTATGTTAACTTCATAGTCTTTATGGCATCATTACGTTTATTCTCAGACGGTTAGGGGTTGTGTACACCAAAACTTTTACGCCCGCGGCCGGCGCATGTTTTCAATTGTTTCCAATGGAAGCTCGGCGTTTTTCAAATAAGCCAGCAGCGAGCGGGTTTTTTCCGCGCTGAAAACCGGCGCTCGGCGGTTTTCACGCGCTCGGCGCTGAGAGTCTAGAGTTGAAAGAGATTCAACTTTGGGAGAAAAGCTCCGCTCGTCAATGTCAGTTCTCACACGGCCGCCCAATCACAGTGGAGCAGGGGCGGGACATTACCACAGCAACCAACCGGCTCGCAGCTGAAGTATCACAGCTATCAAAGCGCTCAGCTGATGAAAGCTGGCACTCAGCTGAAAAACAGCTGGCATTCGGCGTCCTCAAGGCGTTTTCAGACGCGTTTAAAAGTTTTGGTGTACACAGCCCCTTACTGTAGCTTCTCTACGCGTTTCAAAAGGGAGGGGTGAGCTGTAGACTGAGCTGTTGGTTGCAATTCTTACCGCTAGATGTTGCTAAAATCGACACAGTTGACCTTTAAAGCTAATACGTTGACAGTTGAATAAACTGTGGTAATGCTGTTGGTTTTAAAACTGCAATGCACAATAAACAATAATTGATTTAGTCAGTCGTGAGGTGACATGTTTTGTGTTAAAGCGCATATGATGGTAATGTACTGACCTGCAAACGAGTGTGGCGATGATCACGCACCAAGCGGTGCAGCAGCAATCCGCATTAGGCGAATCCTGGTTCTTCCTGCGGCGACAACAGAGCCAAAAAGAGTAGAAGAGGAGGAAGAGGAGGTCCAATGCCAAACACACCAACGCCACTGCCCCAAGCAACAACACGGCCTGCAGAGAAAAATAGAGCGGGCTGTGAGCCAAAAAAGTGATTTAAGCCTCATTGTTTCTAGTGAAGCATTAAATGTACCGTGAAAGGTTCATAAAACAATGAGGTCGATTTTGTTATTGTACAGTATCTCATGTTTACCTTCATTCTTTGTCTAATGAGGATTTACTGAAGGCACATATAATGGCAGCATGTCAACATGTGATGTATCAAATCATTCCTGTATTTATTTATGATGCACATTTCCAAAAACACATAGTGCAAATATAGTAGCATCATGTAAAACTAAATTAATGGAATTGCCAGTGGCACCATACCATTGTACTTTTATAAGTGAGGTGCTATTTTTCCACCTTGTTTAATCCAGATCAACATGTATTAGGTATTTAACATAGACTCTGTGACGTCACCCATAGGTTTCTGGAGATCGTTTTTAAAGCTTAAAGTAGGCGTTGCCTGCGTTCGCGATCTTGCCGTGCGTCACCGAGCATCACTTGCGGATATCTGAAAATGGGTAAAGAGGTGGGACGTGGGTGAAGCTGAGGTGACTGGTTGCTGAAACCATGCCCGCCTTGACTCATGCAGAACTTTAAGGCTAATTATAATTTAAACGGATTAGTTACAAAAAATTCACCCCTCACAGTTGTCATGAATGGAAAAATTAGCTATACAGACCAAAAACTATTTTTATACCAGGCTGTAAACATATCATTTTCTTCTGTAAAGTTGGGCATTTAAACATGGAGGTCTATGGGACTCCCCTTTTTGGAGCCAGCCTCAAGCAACCAGTCAATGAATTGCAGTTTAAATTACTACCGTATCGGCTTCATCAGAGAGATCGAAAGGTTGCCCCTCTGTATTTAATGGTCCCCGAAGTGACTTCATCTAGATTTATTGACACTACGGCTACTTTGCGCAAGTCTCCACATGCAGCACAAGTAGGTCACATTTAACAGGGGCGACTGTTCTTGGTCTCTAAATTCTGATGTAAGCACTTAGTATTTAAACTGTATGCAAGTCCTAAGTCCTGGAACTTGCAGTAACAGTAAAGGGCTCGTTATAGTCGTGCGTAGGTCCTACGGCGTAGCCGCGACGGCGTTGGTTCCGCATCGGTTTTCATTTATACTTTTGCGTCGTCGTCCGCGTCGACGTGCAAACACATGCGCAGACCGCTGGTAGGCATGAAACCACACGTGTAACCACAGTAGCAGTGCGAACGTCAAAGAAGAAGAAACTTAGCAAGTTAACCCACAAACGAAGAAGAAACAGCAACTTGTTGTGTATAATTTGAGGAGACTGTGCAATGATGGAATTAAATAAAGTTTGAGTTAAATTATTCCTCAACTTGGCTCATCTTTGTTTTTACCGTCACAAACGGAAATACCTATGACGGAGTTTTTTACCTGACGGGAGGGGTTCTGGTTAACCAATCACAGCACTTGCGGTCAGCATAGATCTGACGCGCTGTTAAAATTTTTGCGAGGTGCACGTCAGGCTATGCAGAGCTACACACTAATGTTGTAGTCAAGACCACCTAAACCAAGACCAAGTCATGACCAAGACCAAGACAGGCCGAGACCGAGACAAGACCAAGACTTTAAAGGGTCGAGACCAAGTCAAGACCAAGACAGGCCGAGACCAAGTCAAGACCAAGACCATTGCATTAAAACACTTATGATAAAATGTGGAATATGCATATGATAAGGCACTTCTTGTCTGTGTGTGCGTGTGTGTGCATGTGTGCCATCAAGTTGATAAAAATAATCAAAGGCATTGCAGATATGTGGGAATTTATCTTTGTCTATAAGCAAATAAAAGTGAACAAACACTAAAGAGCTGAAATCAAATTAACCATTTAATCTGAACTGTCTTTCCATGGCTTGCAATCCACTTAACACAATGCAAGTGTTTTTAGTAATAAAATAAAAAAAACTGTCATTAAGAGAAACTTAAACAATGCCAACATCATATGCCAAACCTGAATAAACTGCATAAAATTAATGATAAAAAAATAAATTTGTGATTTTCAAGAAAAAAAATTCTTATTAAAGTATTTTTGTCTTGTTTTCAGTAAAAATATCTTAAATTAAAATGCTTTTTCTTGATGAGCAAAACTACCCAAGAAAATAAGTCTAGCAAAAAAATCTGCCAATGGGGTAAGCAAAAAAATCTTGAAAGATTTTTTTTCTTGTTTTATGCACAAAATCACTTACATTTTATAATTTTGCTCTAAAAACTAGACTTATTTTCTTGGGTCATTTTGCTCATCAAGAAAAAGCATCTTAATTTAAGAATTTTTTGTTATTATATTAACTGAAAACAAGACAATAATACTAAGAATTTTTTTCTTGAAAATCATTTTTTTGCAGTGTTCAATCAGTCGTGGTCTTGACCGGTCTTGAAATAAAATTCAGAGTCCTCTTTGTCTGAGACCGAGACGAGACCGAGTAAAAATGCGGCCGATTCCAAGACGAGACCAAGACCTTTAAAAAGTGGTCTTGAGACCGGTCTTGAGACCGAGACTGGTCTCGAGAACTACAACACTACTACGCACGACTATAAATCGGGCTTAACCCTTTAACCTAAACACAGGCATAGTTTACCCATTACCCGTTGTCGATAATCACCACAAGGTCAGGATTTACTAAAAAAAGCAAGATCACTAATTGCCCTCAAAAGCCCACAGTGACCTGGTTTGCTCAGATGCAGATGGATACACATTAGGATCACTACCGCAGCACCCTTACAATGATGTCATTTCCACTGTGAAAGCTCAATTCACATGTTGATCTGAAAGAGTGGGCTGATATTTGTGTAATAGCCTGAGGTTAGATTTTCACAGCGTCTTTTACTGTGAGCTTAGAGACTCATGAGTGAATGTCAACTCCTGTCTGTTGATGTGTCAAAGCTCATTAGAGTCAGTCACTCCTGACAAAGATTACAGAGGATTAATTATCAGCTCACACATACGTTTACTCACGGTAGATATATAAACTAGGACATGTCTTCTTTATAGTCTTCTATTGCTTTTACAGAAAGCTATCAAAATTTAAGGGCAAGTTACATAAAGAGCATAATTATAGGAAACATGATTATATTATCGAAAGGACATTCAATCAAAATTAGTCTAAATGTTTAGAGGGAAGGTTTATGAGCTCACACACAATATGTGATTCATTGTTAGCTTGTGTGTATACTTGCAAACAATCTTAAAATTGTTGAAAAGTTTACTTTAATTTAGAAGTTAAAGTAAAAAAGTAAAAAATTTGGGGTATAAAGGTGATCGCACACCGGACGCGCAGCTTAGCGCCGCGCCGTTCTAAAAAAATCAAACACATTGTTTTCTATGAGTATACGCACACCGGCGCCACCAGCTTTGACTCAGAAAATTGCTCAAATTCCTGTCGTGCCATACAGCGCCACTCACATAGTTTAACATTAAATAACATCATATTTGTCCCAAATCATTAACGATTAACTTTGGCTGCTAACGTATATTTTGCATTTTGAAGTAGACGCTACCTGACAAAGCTCGCGCTATTTAATGTGCACTTCTGGTTTACAAAACCTCTGAGTTGTCCTAGACGCGACTCGACGCGGCGTGACGCTGTGCTGCGCGGCCAGTGTGGGACATTATGTGAACCGTACCAAAGTACGTTTGGTTAGTGTGATCGATCCATACTGTACCAGGGTGCATTGCGCTTAAGCATCAAGGGGTTGATGAGTTTTTATGCTTATATGTAATACCGCAATTATCCACTAGATTGCCAATTTTATTTTTTTTCTGTTTTGTTTGTTTGTTTGTTTGTTTATTGTTTGTTTGAAAGCAGTGGGTCTGTTCGTTCATTTGATATATTTTTATGTTTATATATTTTTAAAAGAAAAAATTTGTGAAGATCACAAAAAAATGCTGACGGTAACTTTTCAAGAAAAGGCTGGCAGGGAATGAGCTGAAGCGTTGTGGTGTAAACCATGAAAACCGTTTTCAAAGTGCGAGATTTTGTAAATAATATTGTTATCGTCTTCGTTTAAAGGAACAGTATGAAAGAAATGTATATAAATTAATCATAAAATGGCCCTGATATGTCACTAGACATTAAGAAATCATTTTCATTTCAAATACTAATATCACTGACAACAGTGGTCTGGTCAGGATATTGTCATTTAAAAAGTGGAGTTGCAGCCCTCAACTGATGTTTATGTTGTCATGTTGTGTATTGGCCACCAGTTGTGTGATTGCAGTACCAGTTTTAGCCACAAGTTTTGTTATTGCAATACCAGTTTTGGCCATAATCCTACATACTGTTCCTTTAACTTCAAAAACACACATTTAAAAAAAGGTGACGTTATGTGCATACATATTTGTGACATTTTCCAACTACTGGCCTGGGATGCATATCTACAGATGTTTATATGTCATGTAAACGTACCCTCACTCGACTGCTTATAGTGGCATATATTGTACTTCATAAAGTGGATATTTCCCCCATCTTTTCATCTCAAAGCCAATTAAAGTGTATTAATCGAAAAGCGATAACTTCTGCTTCAGTATTCAGTGTGTTTATGTGCCAGTAGTACACATGTATGTGTGTACAGCGCAATGTTCTCATGTAAACCGTTTCATCACCACTCACAAGTGACTTCCTGCCAGCTGGGCCTCTTTCCTGCCCAATATGCTTTTAATTATTCCAGCGTTCCCTGTTGAGAAACAAAACACGAGCTCTTGTTTCACACGTAAAACGAGAATAGTGGTAACACAGCTGCTTGAACCACAGTCAGCTTACAGAAATCCAGATTTAGAAAGAGCAGATTCATCATGAATTCTTCTTATTTCATATACAAAGAACAAAGTTATGCTGAGACCATCAGTACTTTACCCCGAGAAAACAGAATCTTGATTCTTTAGAGGTATCATCCCAAGCATATGTAGAGCATCTGCTAATCCCATTTCCTAAATACAGGAAGGAGACCACTAGACAAAGGTGGACAAACTGAGGCTAAGGTCTGCATGGGACACAATAATAGCAATTTGGAGGACAACTTTGATGCCTTAAGGTTTTTAAATCACAGCCTAATTGTTTATTTGGGAATAATGACAGACCTTTTCATTTTTAGATTTTTGATGGTTTATTTAAGTGATCTGGTCCTAAAAGTTAATTCATGGGTTGATTT
This sequence comes from Paramisgurnus dabryanus, assembly GCF_030506205.2. Taxonomy (NCBI): domain Eukaryota; kingdom Metazoa; phylum Chordata; class Actinopteri; order Cypriniformes; family Cobitidae; genus Paramisgurnus; species Paramisgurnus dabryanus. Next base: position 35,456,469 of record NC_133340.1, read on the forward strand.
GCATCATCATTAAATGGTGACGTAGATTGTCTCTTCCAATAAATGTTCATAACAACTGTGTAACACATACAGAATGACTAAATCATTAAAATTAAAAAAAAAGAGTCATTTGCAAAACAGACATGACCATTACCTTCTTAATGAGGTCCATGTGGCATTACAGTACAGAAGAAAAACGACAAAGTGCTGACAAATTTTGGCACCCATTGGTTGACCAGATCCAGACAGACTACTAAGCGAGTGAGATCCAAGCGAACCCTTCGCCACACAGATGTTTCCAATCCAAAAGTGCATATATACCGTATGTCTTTATCTCGGTGCCAGGATGTAGGCAGTTTTCAGTTTTGGTGAAGAGAAGCCTCAGGGAGTAATGCTAAAGTGATACTGTGTACAGTATGTGCCTGTAAGAGTTTTAAATGCTTGTGTTTCTTTGTCTCATATAAAAAAATCGTGTATACTAACAATGAGAGTATAGTTCCTAGCCATATCTGCCTAGAAAATCGCAACTTTTAATTTTCCATCGGTCTTAGTACACAATTTAGCTACAGAACAGTCAAGTTTTAAATATTGGAAAACATTTCGAAATTCTTTGGGGGTTTTTGCGCGATGCTAATGGTCTAATCAGATTCAATGGATTGTGCTAAGCTATGCTAAAAGTGGAGATCAGCTGAAAGGAAAAGAAGCATATTTAAAAAAAAAGTGTCCCTTGAACACGTCTTCTAAAGCAAGAGATGCACCGATATAACATTCTTCCATGGATACCAATAGCTGATTATTCAGAATGATATCTGCCGCTAATGATGCCAATACTGATAGTCTGGTGGTCATATTGACTTGAATTAACTAAATTCTGTAGATTAAATTTTCTCAACGTTATTCATTCATATAATGACCATTAATATTAAACATTATACTAGTGGTGTTTCTTTAAATTTTCTATACAAAGAGCTCAAATTCATTGCATTTTTCTGTTCTCTTTTAATCGACAGGATAGATCGGCCAAGACAATCGGCTGTTTTTAAACTATTGACCGATCGCCGTTAGTGTGAAAAATTGCTTTTATCGAACGATACAGATTATTGGCCAATATCAGTGCATCTCTAAGCAAAACGATACATTTATGGGGTAAAATTTGCTTATGGTAACAGAGATCATCACAGTAAGTTTAAATATGGCAGCTTGTTGATAACACTGAGGCTGCGACCATTAAAACAGTAGGTACTATACAATATAAATATGGATAGTATGAATTAATTTGTAAGTTAGTTGTTAACTGGAATGATGTTAAACAAGCGCAATTTAAACTCAAGGTACAGCTGTTTAATATATGTATGTGCATTTGAATAGACCCGTGTTACCGTTATCGAAATTTTTTAATAAAACAGCACCCTTCCGTCTTCTTCTTCATTGGATAACTCCTCTAGCAAAGTGTCTATCGAATGAACACTTCGGGATCTTGCCGGAAGTAGTAGGTCATCTGGGTACTTTTCGCCTTGAATACTATGAATTTGGTCATACCACTAATAACCTCACCTACTATTTAGAATGAAATAGGGTTGTGCCGATAGACGATAGTATCGTGTATCGACAATCGGCAGACATATCGCTAATAGCGGCCTTTAATGACAATAGTTGCCGATAGTTAGCGAGAGAGCTTGTAATTTGCTCAATGCGTGCGGCATTGACTCCTTCTAGCACCTGAACTTGTAATACGCGACAATAATGTCATGACAATAGTTGGCGATAGTTATTATTATTATCATCATAGTTTCACATTAACATGCGCATTGCGTGCTTTTCCTCACATGAGAGGGTTTGTGGGCTTCACATTGCACGAGAGAGCTTGTAATTCGCACGGATTCCTTCTCGCACGCACGTGGACTCAATGCGCACGGTATGGACTCCTTCTAGCACCTGAACTTGTAATATGCGTGGCTTTGACATTTCCTTGCAGGTTGTTAGGCGCACAGAGGGTTAAAACCCGCAATTTTGTTGTTCCCACTCCCTGGCACACAGGACATTTTAGAGCGCTTGGACTTAATGGACCGGATGGATTAATGGCATCAGTTTTAAGAAGGTTGCGGTCATGAAAGTGTTGCCATTGCTTCGTTTTTGTCCACCAATCAAGTGACCTGTCATAAATAAGTAAAAAATGAACAAATAAATAAATTAGCAAACTACAGCCCCGCCCCCGGATACTATCGTCTTTGGTGATCTCACAGGTTGACGATCTCTTGAGGCAATCTCAAAATGGGGCATATCGCCCAACACTAGTATGAAAGTAGGCGGTTTCAGCCGCACCCTGAATCTTATTAGTTCCACAATAAGATGTCACTAGTTATCGTGCATATTTTTTTACAAGATTGATTGATATCTTTATTTCAGACTCAGGAAGAAACACAAGAACCAGAGTTTTGAGCCAATGAGATCAAACAAAGTCATTTGGATGACTCTAATGATGAATGGTTGCCACACTGACCCCCATACAAGAAGATAACATGATGACAGTTTAATATAAAATTATTTGTTTGTGTTCAGCTGAGAAAAGTCATATACATCTTAGATGGCATAAGTAAATATTGAAAGTGAGATTTTTTTTACAATTCAAATTTGAAATATTAACCAAAATCTTGATGTTACTGAAAATAAAATGTAAAAAGTGCATAAAATACAGTAAATTTATATGTTTAGGCCACTTTGTGCCTTAAAAACTTTTCTAATGTGGTCTGCAAAACCCAAAAAGTTTGCTTCCTCGATGTGCTGGTGTGAACGAGTGCAGGCCCCATGTGTTCCAGTATGAGCGTGTGAGAGTGTGAGAAAGACAGCGATGGGGCAACCGACATAAAGACTGTGTGTCTACTTGACAAAAGGATGCCTACAAAGCACTCTGGGAAACATTGGGGATTAAACCCCATATTCACAGACCCCCGCAGAAAGGGGTGCATTCATCTTTAATCAAAAACACCCAACCCCCTCTTCTTCCTCTCCTCACCCTCCCTCCCTCGCTTGCTCTCTTCTGCTCTGCTAGGCCAGACAGACCCCAGGGTTTGTCATGACCTCATCTCATACGGACCTACCCCCCCCACACACATTCCCCAGGCTTTGCAGTGACCTAAGATCGAACAAGCAGACCAGCCAGTCCAAGCACATACCCAAACATTACTGTAAAAACTGGCCACAATGTATGTGTCATCACATTCGCGCAACACAGAAGTTTTGTATTCCTTTAAAGGTAAAGTGTGTGCAATTTTTGCTTTCTACATAAACTAAAGTACCGCCCCAAATGGATGCATTAGACTGGATGGGAGAAATATTTTGATAGTGCCATAATGTAACCATTAGATGGCTTATTTATAGTTGACTACGCATATTAAATTGAATTTAAAGGTGCATTGTGTAACTTTTAGAAGGATCTCTTGACAGAAATGCAATATTATATACATAACAATGTCATTAGTGGTGTATAAAGACCTTACATAATGAACTGTTATGTTTTTATTACCTTAGAATGAGCCGTTTTTATCTACATACACCGCGGGTCCCCTTACATGGGAGTTGCCATTTTGTGCCGCCATGTTTCTACAGTAGCCCTTTAATAGGACAAACTGCTTTACAGAGCGCATTTTGTCACTACATTGTCTCAGACGATGACATGTTTGTCCTGTGGCGGCTTCCATAGCCTCTCTATGCGTTTCGAAACGGAGGGGTGAGCAATGCACTGTGCAGTTCACAGTCTCACCACTAGATGCCGCTAAACACAGTGGACCTTTAATACTTTAATAATACTTAAAATAAGGTTCATAGCAAACTGAACCTCTGGGTTTTATTTGTATTCAGGTATTTTCACTGTGATTAAGAGTTGGTGGTGTCTCTCAAGGAACAAATTGCATTACAATCAAACGATCTCGCCACAAGGCGATGTTTAATCCTAAAATCAATTTCTATTACAGAAGCCTTGAGTTTCGTTCAGTCATTCTCATCACTGATCATCCTTTGAAAACAAAAGACGATTGATGGTCATTTTGCCTCACAGTGTTAACCGGCATGCTCTGGTCATAGCCAGTGACAGCTATAACCAGCGAGAAGAGATGCAATTTCACGCAGCTGGATGTTATTTCCTACTGGCTCTCTGGAGAATATCTGCTTTGATAAAAGAGCCTCTATTACGAAGTGAACAGTAAGCAGCACTTCTTGACATCTGAACTTGAAAACTTTAGCTTTAAGTTAAGTTGCTTTAGTTACTTAAGCTTTGTCCAAATGAATACCTGAATATCAGCTATCAGTTATGTACTTTTGCAATAGGAAGATGGATCTTACATGGTATGATATTAGATTGAAATACCATGGTGCCATGATACTGAATGATTATCATATCCATTTGTTATGGCACGTACATGATACTCAATTCAACTACTATGAATCACATGATAATACCATTTTTTGTTTCGGTACGATGAAACTCATAAATGTTTATGTGATGAAAAAATAACTGTCCTGAGAACTAAACAGATCTGTTTAGATAAATTGGAATGAATATTGAATGTTTACACCCAAAGCCAGAGAAAGACAGGTGAGTTTATGAATTATTGGAGGTATTTCCCCTTAGTAATAATGTGACTGCAAGATTAACATTAAAATTAGCACCACCAGCTATTGAACTAAAAAGCATTATAGGGGAGACAGGGGCAATTTGTCACATTTTTACATAAAGAGGACCTATTTCATTGTTTAAAAAAAAACAATGTGATCGCGTGGTTTATGGTTAAAAAAAACACACTATTTTCCACATACCGTACACTTTTGTAGCTCCAGATTTCACTCTCTTCCTGAAACGCACACATTTGTAAAGCTCTGTGTGCCTGATTGGCCAGCTAATCTGCACGTTGTGATTGGCCTGAATACCTCTGACATCATCCGGAAATTTGACGCTCCTTACCATGTTTGAAAGATTCGCTCACAATGCAATGCTAACAGGAGTTAACTTACAGTCTGTGAGTCAAAGCGGGAGGAATTATGATAATGTCGGTCTTGTCTACACCACAAATTCCAGGAAGTAAACTGTTGCCTACAATCTGTGTGTTTGTTGTAGTCCAAGAAAAGTGATTTACGTTGGAGACGATAACTCACGTCATCGTTTACTTTGGGGTTCGTACCTTTTGCATATTGTTAACATGTACTAATACACACTTACACCAAAGGAAATGTAAAATTGTGAATCGGACCATTGGTGCTCTTTAACATTATATTTCTCAGAATAGGTTTATTCTCAAAAGCTATTTTTTGTTTGGATACCCTAAAGTCATCATGCCCTAATATAGTCACACTATATGATTTTAAAAACGTTTATTTTTAAAAATTCTTAGAACGTAAATTTTTTTTAGAAGTTGTATTAACGTTATTATTTGGTTACAAGAATGTTATTCATAACGTTTTTAGAACGTTAAATTGCCTACGCATTGGTAACATCTGACATCACAAGGGGAGCCAAATTTCAGTTTCAAAACCAATTTTTTTACATGCTTGCAGACAATGGTTTACCAAAACTAAGTTACTGGGTTGTTCTTTATACACATTATCTAGGTGGATAGAAGCACTGGAGACCCAATTATAGCACTTAAACATGGAAAAAGTCAGATTTTCATGATATGTCCCCTTTAAACTGTAAAACCATGTATTTTGTGACCTATTATATATCCCTTGCCTGAGTGAATATCATTGTGGTTTCATTGTGTTTAATATTCACATCTTTGCCCTTATTGAAATAATTGCATGAGATATAAAAGCAAAGCCACAGCTAGGAAAACAACCATCTGTGTATTTGAAACTACAGCCCTTAGACAACTACCCTGTGTGAAAACTTGAAACGTACAGAAAAATGTTGCATGTGCATGCAAATCTGTGTTTCATATGTAGTCTATACGTGCACATAGTCATACGTTTTGGTGGTAATTGATTTGTGTGGGCATGTAAACCCAAATGCAGCATGAACCAACAGCATGAAATCTCAGAAAACACTTCAGCTTCCAGAAATAACATCACTTCTGGATGGTAACTGCTCAGCGATTGGACAATCCGCTCTGGTGTACCGTGTGAGCTCGGTGAGATGAAGTCATTACAAACAGATTAAAAATCAATGCCACTCTTTAGGCATAAAAGCAGCGCTTTATTGAAACCAAGTCTTTTCTAATTGACTTTTCAATACTACATTGCACCAGAGTCTAGCATTTCTCCAAAGTCCAACCTCACCACCATTCTGACATTGAGTTTAATCAAAAATCCTTATGAATTATGTGTTACATTTTTACATATGCCAGATGGTTTTCAAACGGACTTACAGTGCATTCAAGCTGTATGTTAAATCAGCACGTGTGTTCCCTGGAAATCAAACCCATGGCTTTACCAATTCTTAACCAACTAAGCCAAATGAAAACACAACCCATTTGGATGTCAAAATATGACATATATGACACACTCTTAATTTAAGAGTCTGAATAAAATGTCTCACGATCTAATAATAACTATTCGCCTGAGTTGCCCACACTGCAGTAAACGCTTCATGGGATGACGTCATGCCAGAGAACATACTTTGATGCTCCCGCCGTCGCGCGCGTGCTCGTCTATCGTAATGTTGGCTCGGATTTTCTCGACCCACCTTTTGATACTCGGAGTCCTCAGGTCGGAAGTCGCTACTGGTCAGCTGAAACTGTAGGTTGAAGTGGGGAAGGCGGTGGAAAAGGTTCACCCACCACGGCGGGGAATAATTCACCACGGCAGCCATAGCGGTCACGCAGCTGTAGATGTTTTACTGTAAAACACACATACAATGTTGTATTCAGGAGCCGAGCATAAACACACATCGGCACCAATGAGATCGCGTCGCATTGCATCAAATGCCTTTTAAGTGTCCCTTTACAAAACCCCTCTCCAGTTAGGCAGGGGTTAAAATCTGCAGCAAAGACCCCCAATGCAAACAAATGCAACTATTTCTGTAACGTTAGTCGGTATTTTTCGTCCACTTGCATGATTTTTTTTTTTTGTTATTGGTTATTTATCAATCATTCGCTGTATTATTTGAATATGTGATTTATTAATTATTCATAAATTATTTTCATCGCTAATTTTGGAAATACATAATGAGCAGACAGGCTTTCTTACCCTTTAAAGAGGCTAATCCATATTTCCAGAAGAAATCTCCAGTGAGACTGGTGACAATAAATGCATAAAACAAATTTCACCAAGATCCCAGTTGGAAAGAAGTCCTTGATGCAAACAGTCGCGTGCCTCGATGAATGAAACGTATTCCGTCTCGCGATGTTTTAATCGGTTTATTTCTGCTCAACATCCAATATGTTGTCCACTTGATCTAAGCACCGGTGTCTGTGTTGTCCAGCGATCTAGCTACACACACTGAGAATGAAGGGAGAGCTTTAAATGCCTTTGATGTCCTCCGAAAGCAAGATCGTGCGCTTTTGTTTTATGGTGGTCACGCGCCGCTCCCCTCCGATTGACGGCTGTGATCAACCCTTCTTTATTTACATCGAGTTAGAATTGAATTATGTAGAAATATAGCCGATGATATTAAACATTACGAGGTGAACCAGTGATTTACGAGCTGGAAATGCGGCCAGTTGATGTCAGTCGGTCATCCAGATTCAATAAATGATTTAGTGCGTTCACTGGCCTCTAGTGGTCATGAGATGCAACAGCAACTCACCCATGCTAAAAACACAAATTATAATAGTGTCCTTAGAAATTTAAAACACGTTATTATTAACCATTAGATTTTCCCGTAAAACCATTAAATATTTACTTTATGCCGTGTGTTTTGGGCCTTATTCCAGTAGGATTTAATGGTGCTCTCTGGGTTCCCATCGGCAAGATAACATCCCACCAACACAACAGATTACCAGTAGTGAGCATTATAGTTTCCATTAAAACCAATATAATTCCCTATATATATATATATATATATATATATATATATATATAGTTATTACTGAAGTCTTCTCTCTTGCAATCCTAATTGGTATTTTCCCCTTGCATTTATTTAACCATGTGCAAAAACAATATACAACATTTCCGACATTGCAGTTAACAAATTTATATACGGTATATATTAAAGACCATGGTGAGGTTTTAGGATGAAGTTTTTTCTATACTAAACGCTTGATTGATATTTTCACTTTAAATACGCACGACAATGACCAAAACAAAGTTTTTAATAAAAAAACACATTCAAGCACATGAAATAAATGCATTGGTTTAAACCTAACATTAAACCAAGACGACAGAAACAGCAAAGAACACAGAAAGTAGTTTTTAAGGAGTTTTCAGTGCCATTTGCATTACTGTATATACACATTAATGACAAACAAACAAACTTTTAAATGACACAGCAAAGGATTTATGTCACAATACGTTACATTGGTGGTGTTTGACAACAAATTTGTATCTATCCGAGGTACCTTAAATGCATACATGGCTTCAGTTTCCTTTATAAGACTTTTCCTCAAGTTAACTTAAAAATGTTATTGAGCTGTCAGAACTAAACAAAAAAAAAACATAATGATCCCTGGTAATCATTTAATTAATATGAGCATTTATCGCAAGGCACGTTTGAAGTGTGAAAACAACTTCTCTTTACAAATCATCTCCATTTTGAAGGCTTAGGAGTCAAAACAATCCAGTTTTTGTTGAATGATAAAGTGTGATAACCACCATAATGATCCATCATTTGTGTACTCTTTGTTATGGCCCTCATAGATGTCAGTTTATATCCTTAAATGTTTAGAACGAAATCAAGTCATTTGCGTCAAGGGGATACAGGCATGTTTCTCTTTTTCTCAAAGGCCTTGAAGGAGACATGATGATGTCATCGTCGGAGTCGTCCGAATCGACTGTCTTTGGGACTTCCGGTGCTGATGGATGTTCTTGGAAGTTTCTTTCAACTTAATAGCGACAAACCAAAATCATGAACGTCATTCCAATAAACAGACGATTATGTATTGTGAAGTTATAAAGGCAGTTTATATATGAAGATGCGAGTATAAAATTGTGGTTTCAGAAATATTAATGAATGATGTTAAAAAATCCTGTATTCTAACCTAGAAGTGAATTTGGTTCTTCTGTAATCCCCTCACCATTCTGAGTTCCACCTAGAAGAACGAAATGAACATATGATAACAGCCACTGGGGTTTAAAAGAGAGGTTAATTTAAAGGGTGGCCAGACTAATCAAAATGAATCATTTCTTGACCTGAGGTTGGCACTTTATTCTTGAATGTGGCCTGCGAGGAGCCTCTGGACAACAGTGGAGGAATAGAGAGAGGCTGCATTTTCACATAAGTGGAAGATTCTGTATTTGTAGATGCCCTGCAACATTGAATACATATATGAAAAACCTAAAACAAAAGTATACTGCACTCATTTAAAGCAACAGTATGTAGTTTTTTTACCTTTAAATAATGTCTCTAAAATTATTTCAGTGATAGAACAACTTTTAACTGGACAAATTGTACTGTTGCTGCAACCTGAGCAGCCTCCTAGCTGCTACAAGCACACTCTGAAAGTGGCGGTGGAGGGTAGGAAACACAGCCCCGCACCTCCCCCTGCCTGCAGAAGAGTGTCTGATAACAGGCACTGTTGCGCTTTTCAACCACATGGGGGAGCTGTAAGTCATTTTTACATGGAAACTACACAGTCTTGCTTTAATAAGAATATAAGTTAAAAAACATGCTTGGCTCAAACTAATTTGGCTTTATGAGGATTTTTTTATTTGATTTACTCATGAACCACACTTACTTTAGTGTTAAAGATTTAGTTTGCGTCTATGAAGTGTACTGGGTGTTGTTTGTGAATCAATGAAGTATGTTCGTCTATATAAGATGTCACATCACCTTTCCGTCCTCAGCATGCTGCGTTTGATATGAGCCCTAAAAACAGACTGAAGCAGGGTCACTTCTGCATCCTGGACACAACCAACAGCCCGAGTGTTTGTATCTGACTGTATCTGAAAAACACAGTTAACTTGCATCATTAATTATTTTACTGCTGCGTATACAGACAACATTTCCAATTGTTCGAGGTTTATGCAATAACATGGTACTAGTATTCAAAGTTAACACTGACCAAGCATCATATATATAATACTTGCTCATGTGGTACCCTCGTATCGTATCGCATCTTATCATCATTTTATCTATCTATCTATCTATCTATCTATCTATCTATCTATCTATCTATCTATCTATCTATCTATCTATCTATCTATCTATCTATCTATCTAAAGCCAAAACAGTTCACTCAATTATTGCTCAGTTTGACTCAAAACACGACATACTGTTCTATAAACATCCTGTAAATAAGCAAAAAATGGTTACCATGGCAACAGAGGCAGGTCCTGGGTCTGCCATTGTCTGTCTATTTAATTGCCTATGTCTGGTTAAATGCCCTCTGATGCAGGACTGCAGAAAAACCAGATCCTTAGAAAAAGTGAAAAAAGTGGTTAATATTTAAATGACAAATTATGTAAATATTGGGTTGGCGTGTGTTTTACCAACCCGCGCTCGGTGTGAACGCCAGTGTGTCTGGATAACATTAGCTGCTCTGTTTTTAACCATCTGTTCCGGCAATAATGGTGATGATTTTTCCATGCATGTTAGTGACAAACAAGCGTCCGGGACCTGTGAGAGGAGGTGTGTGATGTAAGGGTTTCATTTTGTTTCATCAGATATGTTCAACGTGGGTAATCATGCTCAGTACAGTTGGCGTATTCCCTGTTTGAGTCAACCTACTTAAAAAGAGATTATCAGTGAAAGAGACGGTCAGGATGTACCTGACTTGTTTCCTGTACGAATCTGATTTTTCTCTCCTCCTCCAGTTTTTCCTTTAAACAGTTGAGTTCTTTGATAAGCGCTCCCATCTCCTGCCTTAAAAAAACATGAAATCAAAAAACAACTTTTTAGTGTTTTATAAATGTTTCTGGTCATATTGTTCATGATTTATTACTGTTCATTTACATTTATGGATTATTTGGCAGACGCTTTAATCCAAAGCGACTTTCTGTGCATTTCAATACATTTTTTATTAGCATGTGTGTTCCCTGGGCTTGAACCCATGACCTTTTGCGCTGCTAATGCATTTACAGGAACATGTGCAAAATATGCCTATTTGCTGACATAACTAAGGCCATTTGGGTGAGGAAAATTATATTAACCAATAATATCACAAACTAACATATTGCATGTTGTTGTTACATACAAAAAAATATGAAACTGATGAAAAATTTTGACCCTAGACCAGTAAACCAGTCATAAGTCGTATGGGTATATTTGTAGCAATAGCCTACAATACATTGTATTATTTTTGCAAAAAATCATTAGGATATTAAAGGGATAGTTCGGCCAAAAATGATATTAAACCCATGATTTACTCACCCCCAAGCTGTCCGAGTTGCATATGTCCATCGTTTTTCAAACAAACACATTTTCAGATATTTTATAAAATATTTTAGATCTTTCAGTTGATTTAATGTAATGTTACGGGGTCCACCCATAGTCCACGACCTTAAAGTCAAAAAAAGTGCGTCCATCCTTCACAAATTAATGCGTCCGCATTCAGGATGAGAGCTTACGCAGCCTACGGAGGCTACTCTGCTGCTGCTCTGTGCCCCCGCCCTCCGAATTTGTCATACGTCACTAAGAAAAGTGCGTACACTACGCTAATACTCTCTCCTGAATGCGGACACAACTAAGATGGCGGCGCTACCGGAAGGTAGTTATTTTAGTTAATAAAGTTTTAAATATGGATATTTCTACAACAACACCGCACGGATTACCCTCAGAAGACCTTTGTTTATCATCCTGGAGCCGTTTGGATTTAATTTGTGAAGGATGGACGCACTTTTTTCGGACTTAAAGGTCGTGGACTATGGGTGGACCCCGTAACATTACATTTAATCAACTGAAAGATCTAAAACATTTTATAAAATATCCGAAAATGTGTTTGTCTGAAAAACGATGGACATATGCAACTCGGACAGCTTGGGGGTCCAGTAAATCATGGGTTTAATATCATTTTTGGCCGAACTATCCCTTTAAGTAAATAAATCATATTTTGCAAACTTCATATCATAAATATATATAAAAAATATTTATCATTAATAATACTTGTTGCTAAGGACTTTATTCGGACAACTTTAAAGACGATTTTCTAATATTTAGATTTTTTTGCCACCTCAAGATTCCATATTTTCAAATAGTTGTATCTCGTTCAAATATTATCAAACCATGCATGACATGAAAACTGAATAAATAGGCTGGTTTTGTGGTCCAGGATCACTAATGTATTGATTAAATGCGCTCTTTACATAAAAGGATCTGCCAAATGTATAAATGTAAAAAAAAAGTGTGTAAGGTATGATACAGACATGTGCTGTGGTAAAACTCCACTAAAATTTAATTGTAAATGTAAATCCATATAAAATAACTTTTAAAAGTGTGTCACACATAATATCACATTTAGATTTAAGATTCTTGAGAATTCATCAACAGTTAACCCTTTCTAGGATGTGTCTGGTGCATTAGCAAAAACCACAGTATACTACGTATTATATTCCAAACCTGTGTGTCTGCATCAGTCTTTCATGGTCTTTGATTTGTTCTTTAAGCACTTCTTTCATGCTTTCATCCTTCTCAAAAGACAGCTGCTTTTTCTCCTCACTGAATAAAACAAAATTATTTAAAGAATAACTCCAAAGTACTTTAAACAACCTGAAACACTTTGCAATTAAAGGTACACTGTGTAGATTTTTAGTGGCATCTAGTGGTAAGACTGTGCACTGCAACCAACGCCTAAGTCCACAGCTCAACCCTCCCTTTCGAAACGCATAGTGAAGCTACGGAAGCCGCCACAGGATAAACAAGTCATTGTCTGAGACAACGTAGAGACAAAATGCACTCCATAGAGCAGTGTGTCCGTTTAGGGCTACTGTAAAAACATGAGATATATGTAGATAAAAACGACTCATTCTAAGGTAATAAAAATAATACAATTCATTATGTAAGGTCTTTATACACCACGGATAATATAGTAATTATGTATATTTATTGCATTTTTGTCAAGAAATCCTTTTAAAAGTTACGCAATGCAACTTTAGCTAACACAACAGTAACGGATCACCACACATAATATGGTACTACTGTACATTATAACATCATGGGACCATTTACATAAACCATTGCTATTGCCATTCTGTATGAATTATTTTGTTGTTAATAGATAGTATTGTACTGTGCTATGATGTGTGTATGTCTGTGTCAACTCACTCTCGGCAGGTTAGTTTTTCCTTTAATTCTTTATTCTCCACTTGAAGTTTCTTAAGCATGTCTCTTAGATGCGCATTAGTCTCAGTATTCAATGACAGGTTTATCTCTGCATCAACAGATTTGCTCTGATTGGCTAATTCAGACTCGGTGACTTCATCTGGGCCCTTCTGTGACCCTGACACTTTAGAGACCTGAAGATTCTTCATCTGCTCGACTCTCTGTAAAAAAAATAGATATTGTAAGTAAATTTATATTGAACACATATTTGAAAACATTTGCATTGCTTAAACAGACAAAGACTGTTGTGTGTCCACCTAATCCACCAAAACAGGTGCATACAAGGGCAAAAACTGATTAAAGGGAGTGATTTTATGTTTTCCTTTGTCTGAAGTGTTAAAAGCTGTTTGTGCATATATAAGATCTGTAAAGTCTCAAAGATTAAAGTCTTAAATCCAAAGAGATATTCTTTATAATAGTGAAGGCTCATCCACGCCTTCCTAAAATGTGTCATTTAAACATGCCTCCACATATTCACGAAAAATAAATCAAAACAAAAATTGCATTACACCAAATACACAAAACCATGTTCTTTTAAGCAACATCATATAACCCCTTTAAAGGGCACCTTTTATGGCCTTTTAACAAGATGCAATGTAAGTGTCAGGTGTGCCCAGAATGTGTCTGTGAAGTTTCAGGTCAAAATACCCCACAGATCATTTATTATAGCATGTCCGAAATGCCCCTATTTGGGTGGGAGAAAAAACGCGCTGTTTTAATGTCTGTACCTTTAAATGCAAATGAGCCACAGCTCTTCACCCCCTTACAAACAGTCAGTTAAAATAGATCAGATTAATACAGTCTGAAACAATAGTATCTAGTGGACAGAGTACAACTCGCTGAGGGTGGAAACTATTGTAATGCAAGACTGTAAGTGGGCGGGGCATAATCAATGTGACCTCACATTGTGATCTTGCACTATGTATGCGATACAATCCCAAAAGATTTAGCATTCAATCGGATGATATATAAATTATACACTAGTGATCATGCTTTCTATGAGGTAGGGTGTCTAATATTAAAGATGGCAAAACCTTTTCGAGGTCCAGGATTCGTCGGACCAGTCTCTGTTTACTCCAATCCATATAACCTATAAACACAAACACGTATTATATGGTTGACTTCCACTCAGAACATATAAATATCCTAAAATACCTAAAAACATATTTATTATATTTATACATTATTTTATTTAATATTAAGGCACACATCAGAATGCCCATAATTTTAGGTTGAAAACAGAAACAATGACCACGTTTACATGCACCCTCATAATGTGATTTTGGCAATATTGCGATTATGCTTTGCTTCATGTAAACATAATACTTTGATAAAAATAATGCATATAAGTTCATAATCGCAGCAAGAATAGAAGTTTTAAAACAGGTGGCGTACGCCATTTTAATTCGCAGTATGCAGCCATGTAAACACTTTTATCGGATTTATACCGCACTAACTGAAGTGTGCGCACCCCAATCGTCAATTCGTTTTAAACTAGGAAGTTTTCCCCGAAATCTGTCAACACGACTCTGTCAGCAGTCTGCCTTCATCCAATAAACAGCTCAAAAAACGTGACAGCAGCGTATAAAACCGGGCCTAATATGTCTCATCGTGTGTTTGTCTTTTAACGTAAGTAAATTAAAACAGTGGACAGTATATGTGTGTTCATCATTTGTACTCTGCATTGGGCTATGTGTGAATAATAAGCACAATCATTAGCGAATAATCAGAAAATAAAAACTGCAAGCAAACAGGGTGAAGAGGTTAGCTCCAGTCATGTCAACATCTTACTGCGATTAAGTCCTTACTCTGATTATTGGAAAAATCCCATTATTAGTGTGTATGTAAACGTGGTCATTGACATGTATTATGTATGACATAAAAATGGCAGCACATTGATAACATTGACTCTGATTGGTTCTTGCGTGTTTCCTGACTAGTTGTCACATGCTTGTTTCATCATGTTTTAATGGCTTAGAATCACTTGTTTTTTTAACTGCGGTGCTTAAATACTTGTACATGTTAAGTTTTTGTGACCAGGCGCACAGCAATGTGATGTGGGTGTGTAACCTCGATAGTGACGATTGTCCAAAATCTCTACCGGTTGACAAATATTTACCAGTTTATCATATCTCTACTGGCCGCCATATAAGAAAATGACATGACAGCATTTTAATATAAAGTGATTTTTGTGTTCAACTAAAGAATGAAGGTTATATAGATCTGGGATGGCACACGGCTGAATAACTTATGAGGGCATTTTCATATTTTTATGAACTATACCTTTAAGTCTGGTTAAAGATGGAAAAGAGGATGTTTGTTTAATACATTTTTGCAATATTACTTGAAACTGTCTTTACTAAATGATAAAAGACTATTTATTAGCTGCACTGAAATTAATATTATTAATATACGTCATCTGTGCACAAGATAGGGCCTTAAAAACATCAGCCAATTGCTCATGCGGTCATTGCATAAGCGATTGGCCCTCTGGCTTGTCAATCACTGCCATTACGATCCTTGTGAGAGACGTGCGCGCTCCAGTAACTAAACACAGGCGACGCATGCGCATAGCGCATGAAACTCCGTCTTAAGTTTCGGTTTGTTTTCATTGTCGATCCTGCTTTCCTCCTCGAATTTGCACCACGGTAGAGAAGAAACTCGAAGGAGGACGCAAAAGAAAGACTTTTTTAAGCCGCTTGGAATAGGAGAAAATTGTCAGAAGAACGTAATGTAAACAGAGTCATTATTGGAGAAACATTTCAACGCTGGAGAGCAATGAAGGAACAGAGAGGTGTCAAGACAGACGCGCAGTTCGCAAAAATTCTTCCCGACAGGTAATAGTGATTATTCTTTCTTTGTGGAATAATTATTGTTGTACTGTTATTCAAGTATATTGACGTTGTTCTTGTACTGTAGTTGTAAGGCAGTTACCAGTCTGCTACATGCTAGTTGAAATGGGAGTAGCGTAGACTGATCTAACGTTTTAACGTCTTATTTGTTTATTATCATCATTTCACATAATGAATCCACTGACACGAGTCACGCGACACAGCATATGCCATTGTTAAACAAACACTCGTGTTCAAATATTCGTGCACGAGTTTTGGAAGGCGTTCCCTAGAAATGAGCTGTGAAGGAGGGAGGCTGTTCTTACGCATGCGCTCATTTAAATGCGCTCGTTTTTGGATTCTCAGTCGGCGAAAAACATCTTCTTTTGCGCCTTTAAAATGTGAATTGTAAATGTACTCTAAGTACCCTTGGCCCGGCACACAGGGCTTTCCAGCATGCTGATCTCTTCTCGTGTCATTTCTTGTTTTAGTTCCTGGTTCTCATCCTCCAACTGTTTAACAGTCTTTGTGAGTTTCAGCACTGTTGCACTAAGGGCTTTGTTCTTTTGCCTGGCATCTTTGCTTTCTGCATTATTACTAGAGACAGAGAAAGAGAGATTCAAATCACATAAGATCAAGAGATATCATTAACTTTAAAATAAACAATGTTTGTACCTTTTCTCTGCTAACTCCAACAGCACACGCAACCTTTGAACCTAAGCATGAAAATACAGACTTTTATCACTTAAGCTGAACACAAAAAATCTGAGTACATTTAATTAAAGGATTTTTTGTATAATTAAATGCACTTTAAGTTACCTCTTCATAGTAAGTTTCTACGGTGATCTTCATTTCCTGCATGTTGGTAGTTTTAAGGTCACTCTGAAGTTGACTGTGAAGACAAATACAATATTTATCAGTTTTGGCACTACTAGTCTCAACTTCAGACGCCACACCCACTGACCGTGGGCTGAACGTCTGATGCATATGGCTCTCTTTTCTGGAAACATTTCAGGAGCTTCGAAGTCTTCCTCTGATTGGTTGAATTGTACAAGAATTGTTGAATTATTAATTTCTGGGAAACGTGTGTGTCACGTTCTTTAACGATCTGCCTGGAAACAACACAAAGCTGAACAGTATGCAAGGTTCACGGCATAAAGTCTTTAAAAGACTTTCAAGAGTTTTGCTTGACGCAATTAGTGGGATCTAAAAGAGATATTTTTATGTGTTTGCCACTGTTGTTATAAACTTCAGAGATGCTTGTGAATTAATGATTTACTGGTTGCAAACTGGTGTGTTATTGTCGAGGCATTTCCTAGTCCCTAAACATGACACGGCTCAAAGGGAAACGTGATTGGTTGCTTTACGTGTCAGTCATATGGCCTCTTGGGCGGCCCTTGGCAATTCATAGCAGCCATGGATCCCAGACATTCAGTATATTATTGTTGTTGTTTTGTAATAAATGGCATTTCCTGACAAATTATATCACCAGCATAACAATTCAATAAAATTTAACTGAAATCTTTACATGCATTTCAGAATTTATTATTTTTTAATATATCTCCTCTTTTATTTTATTTGACTGTATGCATTTAGACTGGCATAGACTCCAATTGTGTTATCATATTTTAAATGAAAGTAAAAAAAAATTTACCTTTGATTTTACAAGTGTCTTTACATTTTTATCATGGTAATCCTATGATTACTATAATTGTAACTATTCTTTACTCTTATTTAAAAAAATATTTAACTCTTTCGCCAGCGTTTTAAAAAAAGTTGCCAGCCAGGGCCAGCATTTTTTTAAATAATTTTCACAAAAGTTTAATGCCTTCCAGAAAATGTTCTTCTTTAAATGTATAAACAAACAATATATAAAATGAAAGAACAGACCCTCTGCTTTAAAAAAACAAAAAAACATTTCATCCTATTTTAATTTTTTCATTTCATCACCTCTCAAATATGGGTAAGTTTCTTCAAAAATACCTAATTTTAAAGCAAAAAGCTGAGATAATTGAATTTTTTGAAGGACTTTTGATAGAGATCAGATTCAGATGATCAAAATATGGATTGCTGAAAAACTCATCATTGGCAGGGAAGTGTTTTGTCTTAATTGACGAGTCAACTAATTAATGGCAGGGAAAGAGTTAAACAAATATATTTATATATGAGATTTTTATTGTGATCTCTTTTGGATCCGATGGTATCCATTGTGCATAACAATGAGTTTTGTTCTTCATCTGTAGGATACTGATTCACCATAAGCTGAATAATAGCATGAATGTATAATGTGAATGAATCAGACCTCAATGCATTCTCCTTCTCTCTGCACTGCTGCTCCAGTCGCATGACTCTGTGTTTCAGTCCATTGATGACCTAGAAGTGTAGGAGTTAAACAAAAGAAAGAGAAAACAATTTTATTTTGCATCACATCATTTTCCCATACTACCCCTGGACTACAAAACCAGTCATTAGGATATGACAATATTTGGGCGAGATAAAACAATTTAAAATCTCTTATTTGAGAGTGCAAAAAATCTGAATATTGAGAAATCACCTTTAAAGTTGTCCAAATGAAGTCCTTAGCAACACATATTATTAAAAAGAAATACATTTTGATATATTTACGGTAGGAAATTTACAAAATATCTTTATGAAACATGATCCTAATATCCTACTTTTTTTTTGCTATTGCTACAAAAGCATCTCTTCTACTTATGATTGGTTTTGTGGTCCATGGTCACATACAGTATGAAAAGGTAAAGATATAATTAACAATAGATGGTTGTGCAAAATTATCATAACTGCATACTCACTGATCTATGATCGGTTTTCTTGTCCACTAAGCCCCTGGCATACTCCGGGTCCTACGTTTTTAAAGCACAAATGTAAAACATTTTCAAATAGACGCCTTTAGTTTGTGCAAATGATTACATAAACTTATCACTGTTGTGAGATTTGTTGATCATAGGTTCATAACCTTTGCTGGGTCCAGCAGCTGTTCGATTTGTCTGTCTTTCTTAACGGTGTCCTCTTCGAGACGTCGCAGTTTGGCCTTTATCTTGTCAGATTCAGCCTTTTGGGCTTGGATGGTCTGAGAGAGACAGACAACTAAGAGTAAAAATCATGCATTCTGAAAAAATTGTGTATATCAAATGTACTTCTTGGTATACTCATACTGATAGGAACGCACATACTTCTGATACTACAACAGTATTAAAACCACATCATAACATTGCATATTGATACCTCATTAGAGAATGGTTGACTTCATTTGCATAACAAAAAGGATTGTGAGCAATATCAGTGAAAAAGAGTACACAAATATTAATTAAGAAACATCTAATAGAAATGTTATTGTTAACAAAGCAACATTTACCTTTTTTAAATCAATTATTTCATCATACATATCCTCCTTCTCTTTGTAGTCTGGAGTCCCTGGAGCAAAACCTTATTAAATAACACAAAAATGAAATAATTAACAACCTTTCACGTGGACAAACATGCTATTCAAAATTACAATATGTCATAAACACACAAGTCACTAACCATTAGATGAGGATCGAGAATATTTGGGCTTTTTCATTCCTAATGCCTCTTTCAAGTATTCAGGTATGCTGGCCTGTGTGATACTGTAATCCACTCCTTTAGGAGACTTTGATAAGGCCCCTGATATAAAATGCATTAACAGTAAAGCTCTATACATGTACAGGTTTAATAGTCTGAGTATTTAGACCTCTGAGTGTGATTAATTCGTAAAATGCAGATTATAGCAGAGACAGAGAACGGTACAGTTTTAGCCACAATATTAATAAAAAGATCAGACCGTGTGCATCATTTTGTAAGTGCAGCCAGACGTCCCTGCTGGGTGTACCAGTCGGAGAGGTTTCGGATTTATGGAGTTGGGTCTTTATCGCAGTCCTCCAAGATGCTACTTGGTTTCTTTTCGGATGCAGATTTGCACTGTTCAGGTATGGCGACTCTAAAGAAACACACAAAAAAATATTTAAAGGTGCATTGTGTAACTTTTAAAAAGATCTCTTGACAGAAATGCAATATAATATACCTAACTATATTACCAGTGGAGTATAAAGACCTTACAAAATAAAATGTATTGTTTTAATTGTTTTAAAATTAGCCATTTTTATTTACATACACAGCGAGTCCCCTTACACGTAAGTGGCCATTTTGAGCGCCATGTTTCTAGCCTTAATGGACAAACTGTTCTATAGAGCGCGCTTTGCCACTATGTTGTCTTAGGCAATGACGTGTTTGTCCTGTGGCAGCTACCGTAGCTTCTCTATGTGTTTTGAAAGTCACACGTCAAAATACATTTTGGTGAAAAAAGAACAAAAATTACGACTTTATTCAGCATTGTCTTGTCTTTCGATTCTGTTGTGAAGCGCATGTACAAGACTAAAGTCACGTGACTGCAGTGACGCGGCTGACGTGTTATCTGGTGCGCCCCAGCTGTTTTGTTTTTTTTGTGTGCCTGGGCTTTGTTTACAGTCTAAT